>NC_143190.1:57307037-57613796 GCF_051530095.1 Phoenix dactylifera | reverse complement strand
GCATGACCTCGGCAGGCACGGTCTCGGCTGAGTTAAGCTCGATTGACCTCAAGGCCGAGAAAGACCAGGCAAAGGGAGAAACTGACCCCCACTCCATCAAAATTCAAGTCCTCCGTATCCGGAATCAAATCCCACAATCTCCGCCTCAACGGTTGTCAACATTTGAATTCACGTAATCTCGATCAATCACCAGCTAGCCCGAAATCTCGGGCTGTTTACGGTAACTCATTTATTCGCACAATCGCATCCGATTGCAGGTAACCGCTACACCCCCTCCTATAAAAAGAGGGGGGAAGCTCTAGGGGGAGGATCTTCTCTCCGAGGCCGAAAAACATCTCTCCATTATCTCCATTAAATTCCTCCAAATTCTTCTCTGACTTAAGCATCGGTGGGCCTTCACCGGAACCCTCGGCCAAAGGATTCTTGTAGGTCCACCGGAGACAGCCGTCCGCTATCGCATCACAGCCAGAGTTCCTCCTTCTCGGTCCGCGGTCACCTCCGAGTCCAATTTTCAGCAACAATTACCATATTTATGTTGGAAAAAATAAGTCATCAAGATATCCAAAAAATACTGTTTCCCATTTTCACTATGGTTTTCAAAAAAAATCCATCATTTGGATATTAACATTTTCTTATTTTACTTTTTTAAGAGAGAGAGAGAGGAGAAGATTACCCTACAAATTCTGTTGCTCATATTATTTTTTATTTTTTGAGTCTTTCTAAACACACATTAGCATCAAAGAATACTATTTTACCATGAACCTTCGGCCAAACTATAGAGCAAATCTTGCCATCATTTACATTTAAGAAAAAAAAGACTCAAAAAACAATGCATACATACATACATATACATACATACATACATACATACATACACACACACACACACACACACACACACACATATATATATATATATATATATATATATATATATATATATATATGGTGCTTTGTCGAAGGTGGTAGAGGTAAGTATATTTTGTTCAATGGTGAAACAATATCTTTATTCCATATTTGAAATGCTAGAAGAAGTGGAATGGGTGCTCTGTCATGAAAATTATAATTATTTTTTTGAGAAAGAATAGCTGACAAATGTCGAAAATGTATACTTATGTGGATTCGTTAGTCGAAAATTATTTTTTTGATCTCTATCACGTTGAGACCGTAGGGTGGAAAAGATGACTTTCTCCCCCTTTTTTTTACCCAAAAAAAAAAAGAAAACCCTTCTCGTGGCCGCCATCCAAAGATCTCCTTTCTCTTTCACCCTTCCGCCATCTATCCCCAAGATGTTAGGCATCCCTCCTTATGCATTTAATTATGCTTGGAAGTTGTGGAATTTATAGTCTTTAAGTTCGCTGGAAAGACACTTAGTTATTCAATGTTTACTTGGATAATTGAAGCTTGTTTGACTACTAGTTTCAATGCAAACTTATGGAAGGTTGGTGCTTCTTTTTGGAAGCTGGCTTTTGAGATTTCAAAGGGTGAATAAAAGCAAAAAAATACGGATTAGTGTGCTGGAATTTATAGCTATTACTTTGACTGTATTTCTGTGTCTCTTCGGTGACTTGGAGAGCTTGATACCATATTCTCTTTAATTTTTCAGCAGCCTTTCCTCTCTCTTGTTTGGAGCTTTTGTGTAGCTTCTTTTTTCACTTGTTAAAGTTTCATTTTTGCCTACAAATTTCTTATCATTTTTGTGAAACATTTGTGTCTCTTGTAAAATTAGTAAAATTGGACCTCGATCCGTGGGCATACCTCAATTGAGGAACCACGTAAAAATCTCTTATGTTCTTGTTTTGTTTATTATTCTCTTCATTGATCTGCACTTGTAGGGAACCATTTTTTCTAACACAGGAATCAGTTCGCTACGTGTTTCCACACTCTTCAGCTGTAACACTAGTGCGAGCTAGCTCTGGCTCCCCCCGCCACGGCCTCCAGCCCACCTCTTACGCCTGTAGCCACTGCCTTGATGCCACCCCCTCATCCATACTCCAGCTGTTGGACTTTGTTTCGACGCTGCAACAGTCTCATTTAGGCTTCTCAAATTCAACATTAACAAATGCTTCTCACAATGAACGAGAGAGAAGGGGGTGGGGGTATACACAGTTTGTTTATTGTTTGACGTTTGGGTTTCTCAAATTCAAAAACTAGAGATGACCTATTTCTTTGAGACAATAAGCATCTAGTACCAACTAGGTTTTGGCCTCTGCAAAACTTTTTTATAGAGCAATTTACTAATTGCCACAAGAAATATTTTTCCATTCAAAAAATGCTTTAGTAACTCAACAAATGTCGTTTACCAAGTCGCTTAGCTGATGTTGTATATTCTCCTTGTTCTCTTTGATTGGGTCACTTGAAGCATACCATTTAATGAAGCAAAATGATCAATGACACTCGGCTAACTTTTTTGAGTGATTCTTGTTGGGGAGAAAAATGGACCACCCCACAAATACAATTAAAGCACCCAAATGCGACAGCGAGGCCGAACTCATCCAGGCCGAGCTCATGCAGGCCGAGCCGAGCTCAGAAGGCCGAGCTCATCATCCACATGCTGCAGCCACAACCTGCAGCAGTCTCATCCAGGCCGAGCTCAGAAGATCGAGACCAGAAGGCTGCCGAGCTCAGAAGACTGTCGAGCTCATTCAGGCCGAGCTCATGCAGGCTGCCGAGCTCATGCAGGCTGCCAAGCTCAGAAGGCCGAGCACAGAAGGCCGAGACCAAAAGGCCTAGCTCAGAAGGCCGAGCACAGAAGACTGCCGAGCTCATTCAGGCCGAGCTCATGCAGGCTGCCGAGCTCAGAAAGCTGCCGAGCTCATTTAGGCCGAGCTGACCTCAGAAGGCCGACCTCATCGTTCACATGCTGCGGCCATGCCCTGCAGCAGCCTCACTGCACAATGTTTTACTTGCGGGCCACGCTACGACATATCAATCAGGGACCATACCCTGCTACGACTGTCAACGCCTCACCATTCCCAAAAATAGACTGCACTGCGCGCCACAAGCAAGCTCTGGCTGCACGCCATCTCCTTCCATGATGGGAACAGGCCATCCACGGCAACTCCTTACTTCCACGCCCACGTCGAATCATGACGGTAACCCATTAATTCGTCCAGTCACATCATAGGTAACCCTGGCACTCCTCCCTCTAAAAGGGAAGCTTCTCCCTCTAAAAAGGGGCTTCTTCCTCCCAAGGGAGGGCTTCGGACTTTTACATACAGTCCATCTCCTTCTCCAAAATTAAACCCTTCTCTGACTTAAGCATCGGAGGGCCGGCGCCAGAAACTCCGGCCACCGGCTTGTTGCAGATCCCCCGAAGGACGCCGCCCGCCGACGGACCGCCACCCGCCACTCTTGCCGGAGCTCCTCCTCCTCGGTCCGCGGCCGCCCCCGGATCCAATTTCCAGCAACAGTTGGCGCTAGAGGAAGGGCCCAAGTTGCGGCCATGAAACTAAAGAGCAGAGGAGTCTTTAATGCCTCTCGGCATCATGCTCCAAGTTCCGAACGCTCAGTCTAGAATTCACCACCAAGATCTCCGGTAGATCAAGTTCCATAAGTCCAACCTGAGCAGTTCGACGCGCTGATGCAGCAAGTCCAAGCACTAGCCATTGCAGTCCAAAGCCTGCAACAAGTGGAGGCCCCTCCTGTGCCACCTCCACGGGTTTACGTCAAGTGGAGGAAGAAACTTTCACCCGAGCCATCTTAAATCAGGCACAGCTCCTGCTGCAACGACGTGGAACGTGGGGGGAACCAGTAAGAAGTAGTAGCCCGAGTCTCACGCCAACGAGTTGGAGGGGAAGAAAAATAAAAGCTGAGGTCTGGAGGAGGAGAGTTATGAAGCTTTAGAATGGGATTGTAAGCCTATGTGGTAAAGGGTACAGTCCCATTCAATCTCATTGCCCTTCAAACTCTTCTGTCTTCCGTCAGCAAGTAAGAAACCAGCATATACTCCCTCCTCACGGGTGTAAGTCCTCAGGACGGCGCCCGCGACGTTGCTCTCCTTCAGAGCGTCGTCATCACCGAAGGCCCCGCCGAGCTCAGAAGGCCGAGCTCGTCATCCACATGCTGCAGCCACGATCTGCAGCAGTCTCATCCAGGCCGAGTTCATGCAGGCCAAGCCGAGCTCAGAAGGCCGAGCTTATGCAGGCCGAGTCGAGCTCAGAAAGCCGAGCTCGTCATCCACATGCTGCAGCCACGACCTGTAGCAGTCTCATCCAGGCCGAGCTCATGCAAAATGTTGGGATTAATGGGCACAAACTCACTGTATCCGGCTTACCAATTAAGAATTGGACTCATTCAGGCATTCCATCAAACACATCACAGGCATGAAAAAATAAGCACAAAGACACCAAATTTACGTGGTTCGGTAGCAAGTGCCTACATCCACGGGGAGGAGGAGCAATCCACTATATCAATCTTCCCAATAGGGTACAAACATAGATACATAAGAGCCCAAAATATGGACTGCCAAATGATCACAATATGAGGCAATATAAAACCAAATATAAAGCAAGAAACAACCTGATCGGATCACCCTTCTGCAGCCACAATGATAGATCAAAAGTGTAGTATGCAAATCAACCTTTCTACGGCTCCAATGGTAGATCAAATGAGTATCAAAACCATACCTTTCCTTGTTGCAATTTCTGTGAACAGCAAAGAAGAAAGGGGCTCACGGAAACAGGGAAGCCACAGGAAGAAGCCACGGTTGAAGAAGGAAGAAGGAAGAAAGCCTCCAGCGAGTGAAGACAGAAGGGAAACCAAGTCAGATGTTGCCAGGAGACCGAGAGCGCACGAGAGGAAGAAGATGGGAGCGGCGGCGGCTGAAAAACCCTTTCAACCTAAAAACAAAACAAAGCCCTTCATCCCACGGGAAAAGAGGTAACATGTACCTTTTATATAATGAAATGTCATTTTGCAAATAGGTCCCTCTCAAAAACCAATATTTGGAGCAAAGTCCAAAATAGTCAACAATCCTCCTCCTTGCGACAAATTATGTACCTATCATCAAATATGGATTGATAAAATAACCTCCTCCTCACCACAAGCCCGGAAGGGCATTAACAAGTGCTCACACCAATCAAGTTCAGGAAAGTCCTGAACTTAACTGCTGTGATTGGTTTAGTGAACATATCAGCCGGATTATGAGCAGTGTAGATTTTCTGAATCCGAACATCACCATTCTCTACCAAATCTCTGATGAAGTGATACCTGACATCTATATGCTTAGTGCGTTCGTGATACATCTGATCTCTGGCAAGATGCAAAGCACTTTGACTGTCACAATTAATATCCAAACGGTCCTGCTCGAGACCCAAATCCTGTACTAGTCCTCTTAACCAAATAGCTTCCTTTGCTGCCTCTGTCAATGCCATATACTCTGCTTCTGTAGTAGACAAAGCAACTGTAGGCTGCAAAGTAGCCTTCCAACTGACTGCACAACCAGAGAGAGTAAATACATATCCGGTTAATGACCTCCTCCTGTCCAAATCACTAGCATAATCTGAATCAGAAAATTCTGTAACAGTGCAATTACTCTGTGCGGAGAATACCAATCCCAAATTGGAAGTGCCTTTTAGATATCTAAGTATCCATTTCACAGCTGACCAGTGAGCCTTTCCAGGCTTATCCATGTATCTGCTTACTACGCTACTGCCTGTGAAATATCAGGTCGAGTGCAGACCATTGCATACATGATGCTACCTACTGCACTTGCATATGGCACTCTGGATATATATCTCTCCTCATCCTCAGTCTGGGGACAGAGTGTGGCAGATAATTTGAAATGACTGGCAAAAGGAGTAGTGACTGACTTGACCGTGGACATACCAAATCTATCCAAGACTTTCTTAATATATCCATGCTGAGTAAGAAAAAGTCTACCCAACTGCCTGTCACGACTGATCTCCATCCCAAGTATTTTCTTTGCCGGTCCAAGATCCTTCATCTCAAATGCAGTACTGAGCTCAGTTTTCAGATTTCGGATGATTGATATATCCTTGGCTGCTATCATCATATCATCCACATACAGTAATAAGTAACAAAAGGATCCATCTGAAAACCGCTGGTGATATACGCAACTGTCATATGGAGATCTGTTGTATCCATGGTCGACCATAAACTTATCAAATTTGCGATACCACTGTCTTAGAGACTGCTTGAGACCATATAATGATCTCTTGAGCAAACATACATGATCTTCCTTGTCTGGAACCTCAAAACCAGGTGGCTGTTGCATATAAATCTGTTCCTCTAAATCACCGTGAAGAAAAGCTGTTTTAACATCTAGCTGTTCCAGCTCTAAATTCTGAGAAACAACTAAGGCAAGCAACACACGAATAGAAGAGTGTTTAGCTACAGGAGAAAATATTTCCTTATAGTCAATTCCCTCCCGTTGACAATAGCCCTTAGCTACTAACCTGGCCTTATATCTAAAATCCTGATGACTGGCTCCCTCTTTATTCTTGAAGATCCATTTGCAGCCTATAGCCTTCTTGCCCTCTGGTAATCTGACTAATTTTCAAGTCTGATTCTTCTCTAAAGATTGTAATTCTTCAACCCTAGCCATGGTCCATTGTTCAGCCTGCGGACTACTAATAGCCTCCTGATATGTGGTCGGCTCATCACCAATAGTGTCTGCAATGCTCAGAGCATAATAAACTAACCCAGCACAAGCTGAATCCTCAAAACCATACCTTTGTGGTGTTTTGATCTGACGCCTGGGTCTACGAGTGGCAATGTTATCAATCTGATCCTGACCTTCCATAGTAACCTCCTCCTGAGTCTGTATCTCTGCATCTGTCTGCTGTTGCTGCTCATTCAAAATTAAAGTATCTTCATTTGCCTGCTGCTGCTGTGATCTTATAGTCTGATCAATATTCATAACAGTCCTATCTATCTGATCCTGACCCTGATCTCTCTCAGAAGAACTTGGTTGTAGCTGCCTTAAAGGAGTAGCTATCTCATGAAATGTCACATCCCTACTGACTAAAAAACCTTGGGATCTAGGCTCTGTGCACCATAATCTATAGCCTTTTACCCCAGATGCGTATCCAAGAAATACGCACTTCTTAGCCCTAGGGTCCAACTTTCCATCTCTTACATGTGCATAAGCTGGACACCCAAAGACTCTGAGTACTGAATAGTCTGCAGGTCTTCCTGTCCACATTTCTTTCGGAGTTTTCATGCCCAATGCTGATGCTGGAGATCGGTTTATAATGTAGCAGGCTGTGTGAGCGGCCTCTGCCCAAAAATCTCTAGTTAATCCAGAACTAGATAGCATAGATCTGACTCTCTCAATTAGTGTGCGATTCATGCGTTCTGCCACACCATTCTGTTGAGGTGTACCCACTGTGGTTCTGTGTCTGACAATGCCCTCTAATTTGCAAAAGTCATTAAACTCAGTAGAACAAAATTCTAATCCATTGTCAGTTCGGAAGGTTTTCAACTTCCTATCAGTATGCCTCTCGACCATAGCCTTCCACTTCTTGAATGTGTCAAACACATCACTCTTATTTCTGATAGTGTATATCCAGACTTTGCGGGAGTAGTCATCAATAAAAGTGAGTAAATACCTAGATCCACCCTTGGATGTAATTGGGGCTGGTCCCCATAGGTCAGAATGAATATAATCTAATATACCAGCTGTCCTGTGCACGCCTGTAGAAAAGCTGACCCTGTGTTGTTTTCCGAACACACAATGCTCACAGAATCCAAGTGCACCAACCTTCTGACCACTTAGCAAACCATGTCTGCTCAGCTCCTGTAAACCCTTGTCTGAGATGTGGCCCAATCTCTGATGCCACAGGTGTGTCAACTGCTCAGTAGAAGACTGTACTGCTGAAGCCTGTCCAACTATTGTACTACCATCCAAATAGTAAAGGGTCCCACACAATTTTTCTTTCAATAAAGTCAATACTCCTTTATTGATAGTTATTGATCCTCTACCCCATCTGCCCTCGAAACCTGCACTATTGAAAGCATGTACTGAGAGAAGGTTTCTCTTTAGTTGAGGAATATATCTGACATCGTCCAAAGTCACTACAGTGTTTGCATTAGATTTAATTTGAACTATACCAACACCTTCCACTTTGCAAATACCATCATCTCCAAGAAGAACGGTGCCCCCCTCACATGATCTAAAAGAAGAGAACCATTCCTTATGGGGTGTCATGTGGAAAGATGCTCCAGAGTCCACAATCCAAGTATCAGGATGACTGACACTACAAGCAGCTGTAAATACTGCATCATTATCATTACTGTTGTGACCTGCTGATGAAACTGCAACCGTTGTTGAGTCTGAGACGGTTCCTTTATCCTTTTGTTCCCTCTCTTTCTTAGACTGTAGTAGTCTACATTCTGATTTCCAGTGGCCTGGTTTCTTACAATAGTGACAAACACCTGGTCTTCTAGACCTAGACTTTGATCTGGTTTTGGATTTGCTTCTACCTTGTCCACCTTTCTTCTGCTCATCTCTACCTCTAACTATAAGTCCTTGAGCTGGAGTCTGAACTTGATGTTGTAGCTGTACTTTCAATCTAAGCTCATTGGATAACAAAGTAGCTTCTACCTCTTCAAGACTTATTGTCTCTTTTCCATAGAGCATAGTAGTAGTAATATGCTCAAAGGACTTAGGCAATGAGTAGATAAGGATCAAAGCCTTGTCTTCTTCATCTACTTCAACACCAATATTTGATAAATCAAGTAGGAGCTTATTATACTCATCCAAGTGATCTTTGAGTGAAGTCCCTTCTGCCATACGAAATGTGTGCAATTTTTCCCTCAAGTACAATCTATTAGTAAGGAATTTTGCCATATATAGACTCTCCAATTTTTCCCATACTCCCTTAGCTGTATCAAGATCCACAACATTTCGCAGGACTTTATCACTCAAACCCGAACAAAGTTCCTAGTGCTCTCTCATTAATCTCTTCTTTGACAGCCTCATTATCTCCTGGGATTGCATCCATACCCTTGAGGGCTTTTGCTACACCCTCCTTAACCAACAGGTATTTCATTCTTACCTTCCATAGTGAGAAGTCCCCTGTGCCATCAAATACAGCCACTTCATGCCTTATGGTAGTGGAATGTGAAACAGAAGCCGAATCGTTAGCCCTAGATGAATTTTGTTGCCCAACAGTAGCCATAGCTCTGATACCAATTGTTGGGAATAATGGGCACAAACTCACTGTATCCGGCTTACCAATTAAGAATTGGACTCATTCAGGCATTCCATCAAACACATCACAGGCATGAAAAAATAAGCACAAAGACACCAAATTTACGTGGTTCGGCAGCAAGTGCCTACATCCACGGGGAGGAGGAGCAATCCACTATATCAATCTTCCCAATAGGGTACAAACATAGATACATAAGAGCCCAAAATATGGACTGCCAAATGATCACAATATGAGGCAATATAAAACCAAATATAAAGCAAGAAACAACCTGATCGGATCACCCTTCTGCAGCCACAATGATAGATCAAAAGTGTAGTATGCAAATCAACCTTTCTACGGCTCCAATGGTAGATCAAATGAGTATCAAAACCATACCTTCCCTTGTTGCAATTTCTGTGAACAGCAAAGAAGAAAGGGGCTCACGGAAACAGGGAAGCCACAGGAAGAAGCCACGGTTGAAGAAGGAAGAAGGAAGAAAGCCTCCAGCGAGTGAAGACAGAAGGGAAACCAAGTCAGATGTTGCCAGGAGACCGAGAGCGCACGAGAGGAAGAAGATGGGAGCGGCGGCGGCTGAAAAACCCTTTCAACCTAAAAACAAAACAAAGCCCTTCATCCCACGGGAAAAGAGGTAACATGTACCTTTTATATAATGAAATGTCATTTTGCAAATAGGTCCCTCTCAAAAACCAATATTTGGAGCAAAGTCCAAAATAGTCAACACAAAAGGCCAAGCTCAGAAGGCTGCCAAGGTCAGAATGCCGAGCTCAAAAGGCTGCCGAGCTTAGAAAGCTATCGAGCTTAGAAGGCCGCCGAGCACAGAAGGCCGAGCTCCGCAGGCTGCCGAGCTCATAAGCCCGAGCTCAGAAGCCCGAGCGCAGAACACCTCTCCTAGAAAATCGAGCCAAAGAAAGGTGGTGCTAAGCCAAGTTGAGGGACTTCGAAGTTCGGAAGCCATCAAAATGTCTCCAAAAGGTACAGGATGTCACTTTAGCTTTAAATAATTTTAATATTTTACCTATCTTCAGGTCGGAGAATGCAAAAGATGACCTACGGGTATCTCTATCTCCAATGTCGCCCCGCTCCAGGTGGGAATGCACGATCGCCAACAGACAAGGCCATCTCCGGTCTCCATCTCCATCTCCCTCAAAGACCCCGACTAAGTTCGGGATGCCCCGAGTGTCGATAGTGCGTTTCCAGACCCCTCGACCTTGAGAAACGTCGCAGGTCGACAGTACGTTTTCAGACCCCTCGACCTTGCGCACGATCCCTCGACTAAGGTCGAGATACCCCGCTGAGTCGATAGTGAGCCCAAGCTCCCTCGGCCTCGGAAAGACGGGGTAGTACCTTTGCCGCCCTCCGTAGCGCTCGATATCGACAACATGGTAGTACCTTCGCGGCCCCCCGTAGCGCCTCCTCGACTAAGGTCGAGATGCCCCGTGTGTCGACAGTGCGTTCCCAGACCCCTCGACCTCGGAAAGCGTCGCAGGTCGACAGTGCGTTCCCAGACCCCTCGACCTTGCGCATGATCCCTCGACTAAGGTCGAGATGCCCCGCTGAGTCAACAGTGAGCCCAAGCTCCCTCCGCCTCGGAAAGACGGGATAGTACCTTTGCGGCCCTCCGTGGCGCTCGACATCGACAATGGGGTAGTACCTTTGCGGCCTCCCGTAGCGTCTCCTCGACTAAGGTCGAGATGCCCCGTGTGTCGACAGTACGTTCCCAGACCTCTCGACCTCGGAAAGCGTCGCAGGTCGATAAGGTGTTCCCAAACCCCTCGACATTGCGCACGATTTTTCAACTAAGGTCAAGAAGCCCCGATAAGTCGACAGTGAGCCCAAGCTCCCTCGATCTCGAAAAGACGGGATAGTACCTTCGCGGCCCTCAGTGGCGCCCGACAACAACAATGGGGTAGTACCTACGCGGACCCCCGAGGCATTCAACGACATTCGACGACATTCAACGCCATTCGATACCTCCTACGACGTCACGCCCCGATCTGAGTGGGGACACCCAGCTGAGTCGACCACAAGCCAAGGAAGGTTGCTGAGTCGACCTGAAGCATTTAACTTCAACTGCATGAGAGGTACACCCAACTTGGCACACACATCTCCATATATATTTGGCTATATTACAGGATGATCGACAACTGGACTACTTCCTTCGTCCGAGCCAAAAAGCGGCTCGAACTCGAAAGTCGGGGGTAGTGTTGGGGAGAAAAATGGACCACCCCACAAATACAATTAAAGCACCCAAATGCGACAGCAAGGCCGAGCTCATCCAGGCCGATCTCATCCAAGTCGAGCCGAGCTCAGAAGGTCGAGCTCATGCAGGCCGAGCCGAGCTCAGAAGGCCGAGCTCGTCATCCACATGCTGCAGCCACGACCTGCAGCAGTCTCATCCAGGCCGAGCTCATGCAGGCTGAGCCGAGCTCAGAAGGCCGAGACCAGAAGGCTGCCGAGCTCAGAAGGCTGCCCAGCTCATTCAGGCCAAGCTCATGCAGGCTGCCGAGCTCCGAAAGCTGTTGAGCTCATGCAGGCTGCCGAGCTCAAAAGGCCGAGGCCAAAAGGCCTAGATCAGAAGGCCGAGCACAGAAGGCTGCTGAACTCATTCAGGCCGAGCTCATGCAGGCTGCCGAGCTCAGAAAACTGCCGAGCTCAGAAGGCCGACCTCGTCATCCACATGTTGCGGCCATGCCCTGCAGCAGCCTCACCGACCATGCTTTACTTGCCGGCCACGCCACGACATATCAACCAGGGACCATACCCTGCTATGACTGTCAATGCCTCACCATTTTCCAAAATGAACTGCACTGCGCGCCACAAGCAAGCTCTGGCTGCACGTCATCTCCTCCCATGATGGGAACGGGCCATCCACGGCAACTCATTACTTCCACGCCCACGTCGAATCGTGACAGTAACCCATTAATTCGTCCAGTCACATCACAGGTAACCCTGGCACTCCTCCTATAAAAGGGGAGTTTCTCCCTCTAAAAAGAGGCTTCTTCCTCCGAAGGGAGGGTTTCGGACTTTTATATACAGTTCATCTCCTTCTCCAAAATTAAGCCCCTCTCTGACTTAACCATCAAAGGGCCGGCGCCGGAAACCCTGGCCACCGGCTTGTTGCAGGTCCCCCGGAGGATGCCGCCCGCCGACGGACCGCCACCCGCCACTCTCGCCGGAGCTCCTCCTCCTCGGTTTGCGGCCGCCCCCGGGTCCAATTTCCAGCAACAATTCTTTACCCTAGCATTGCTTTTTCTCATAGCCTCCAGTTGGTCTTTAGAAACTATCATTGTAATTAACAACCCGGGACCTAATCTAAAAAAACTAACTAGAAGATATTATTTGAATTTCTTGGCTCTATATAACTATCCAAGATCTATTTGATGCATAACCAATATGAGACTAAACGCACACATAATATTTCATAATTCAAGAAAAAATCAAAAGCTCAAAATTTGGATAAGAAATAAAAGAATTAAAAATATGAGTTTTAAAAATATTTATAAATTTATTTGTCTTCAAATAAGTACAATAAATCATAGCAAAAAACATCACCGCTAGCAACGATATATTACTCAATAACAATTCATCAATAAAGTCTAAAATTCATATACAAGTTAAGAATAATTGCATAATTTTAGATCAATTTATATTTAGAGAATAATTCGAAAAATTATTTCACTAAGAAAAAAAACAAGAAGCATTTAGGTTTTTTAGATAATTTGGAGAATATTGTCACTATGCTAAATATATATATATATACAATGTCATAAAGTGACAAGGGTACTAGAGGAGGATGTTGGATTATGAACAATGCAATGATGTTAGCACGCACCTAGGGAGCACGGTGCACTGATAGCTCAGTGGTAACCCCTCCTTCTCCATTTATATTCGAGAAATATTGTAATACATATCGGGCACTGGATCTTACCTGCCTCCTTTATTCCTTTCTTGGAATAGCAATTGTCTTGTGACAGCTTAAACAACTTTTCATCCATCTAGGAGGAAAGCTAAGGCGAATAGATGGAAAATTCTTATGCCATTGCCGAGTGGCATGAGAGGATGATGTAACTCATAATAGTTGGGTGGGATAGAAAGGACAAGGAAGAAGGGGTGTGAGGATGATTTGTGTAACTACACGTACACCAAAGATGGATTGCCTCCTCGTTTCTACATCATGAATCGTTGGAGTATGGGGGGAATAGCTTGCGGTCGAACGAGGAGTACCCCGCCAAATTTGCAACGCCTGAATTCCGGATCCCGCTGGGCTGTGCCATGATCTAGAGCTGGACCTCACCGGTCCGACACCGAATCGGAGGGGATCCCAACTCGGGTCTCCAGCCGGGACGCGTCCACATCTGCAAAGCGGGTGCACCCGGGTCGCTGTCCGTAATCTGGACAGCGACTGTCGGCATCTTGAGCACCACACACGTGTCATTCCAATGGCCCCATCTCAATTGAAGCGAAGGCTTGTGGGCCCAATTTCCACTTTCCGTATCTTTTCAAGATCTGCAGGTGTTTTTTAATAAGTAAATATCAAAATCAATGTCTTAAAATATAAAATAATGTTAATTTATTATATCGGTCAACATTTTGATATCTAGATTTTTTTATATATTAATCAAGATCTTAAAATGTTTCAGTATTTTTGCTTAAGATGGTCCTGTGGTTCATTATGGAAGCGGGGTAAGCCTATTTTTTTCTTTTTTTAGTACAATCATTGTTTGCATTATTCTAATGCAAGTGCAGCCCACGGAATTAAGAGAAAAAAAATGGTGTAAAAATTTCGAGATTACCAAGATTTATAGGACCACCAATTTTGCCTTGAAGATGCTTTGAGATGCACGATCACCTGTGATCATGCGCCATGGGGCATCTCAAAGCACCATCAGGTGGTAGCGCGTGGACGAAAGACGGTGATGGTCCCGAACCGGATCCTTGGGGGCCTAAGATATTCGGGTTTAGAAATCTTAGTTTAGGAGGCTAAGATACGAGGCTTTAGAAATAGGATATGCTAACCTGGCATATGGTTTTTGACCGCTACGCACGGTTATGCAATTATGCAAACATTAACTTTGTTTTCTACTTTAACATTTATTTCTTCTTCTTCTTGGGTACATTCGGAGGGTCATGCTGACCCCAAAAGAAAATAAAATAATGGAGCACAGTTCTTTTCAGTTCTTACAGTAGGAGGTATATATTGGATACAATGAAGATTTGATTCAACTTTTATACCCTCTATGCTGCTGCCTGACATTGTTAACTTATCAAGTAAAGCAAACCTGCTATCTTCGCATCTAAAATGTTCTGAAGCGTAGTTGGAATAGGATCCATTTGAACAATATCTATGTCTTCATCCCATGCTTTGAATACAAGTAGAACCTGCTTCCATTATACTAAATCCTCTAAGATAGGGTGATGGATCTTATACTACAAGAAAATACTCTTTCAGTGACCACTTTCGGCGACTAAATGAATAGTAGTCGCTGCAAATAAGGCTATTTGCGACCAACATTCTTGTTAGTTACTGAATGATTGTCCAACACCGACTAAATGCATATTTGGTCGCGAAAAATCAAAACCAAGTTGGCGGGGTGGAGGTAAAACGTTTGGCGACTAAAGTTTGGTCGCTGAAAATAAGGCTATCTGCGACCAACATTCTTGTTAGTTACAGCATAATTATCCTACACCAACTAAATGCATATTTAGTCACGGAAAAGCAAAACCAAATTGGCGAGCTGGAGGTAAAATTTTTAGCGACTACATTTTGGTCCCTAAAGGTTTCCCTCCAGCAACTAAAAAAAATTTAGTCGCAAAAAGTATGCATGTAGGTGAATTCTGCTTTAACTTTTTTTTTTTGGTACCCAAACAAACCCTAATTCCCTATTCCTCTATTCTGCTTTAACTTTTTTTTTGGGTAAATTCTGCTTTAACTCTGCCTTCACCCGTCGCCTTCACCCATCGCGTTCGCCCGTCACCTCTCCGTTCGCCGGTTCGCCTGTTCGCCCATTGCCTCTCCGTTTGCCCGTTCGCCCGACGTCGGCGTTTCAAGGTATGTACTCCTCCGTTATTTGATTTAGCAGAGGCCGGGAGGGAGAGGGAGAGGTGGGGGTCCTCCATTGTTTGATTTAGCAGAGGCCGGGAGGGAGAGGGAGAGGGAGAGGTGGGGGTCGTTGGGGGGCTTCTCGTCCTTCGCCGCCACCGCGGAGGGCTTCTCCTCCTTCGCCGCCGCCGCAGCCACCGCAGGGCTTCTCCTCCTTCGCTGCCACCGCAGCCACCGCAGGGCTTCTCATCCTTCGCCGCCGCCACCGCAGAGCTTCGCCAGGTCCATTCCGGTCAGGCCGGCAGGGAGAGAGAGCGAGGAGGTGAAGGGGATTTGGGACGAGGGCCTTTTCTTGGGCCGGTAGGGAAAGAGAGCGAGGAGGGATTTGGGGACAATAGTTTTGTTTTGGGTGGAGAGAAAGAGAGGGGAGGGATTTGGTTGGCTTTCATCCCTTCACTTTTTTGGTTTTGGTCTTGGTTTTCCTTCCCTCACGTTACTCCTGATCCAGATGGGCCATCAGGAAGAAAGACAGGGGGATTGGAGATGGACTTCTTAGAGGGTGGAGATTCTTTTAATTGTTTGGGTTGGATGGTTGCCGTGCTGTGATGTAGCTTGGGTATCGAAGGGGAGATGGGAGATGGGAGATGGTGGGATGGAATTTCTTTCAAACTAATTATTTTTCCATTCTTCTATTCAAGGATTATATTAAACTGAAGAGGCTTCTTGTCTATCTTTGTTAGATTCATGCATCTTTGTTGAAATAGTATACTTGACAGCTATCTATTTTCATATCATTTTTTAACTATTTTATACTTATTAAAATTTATTATTATAATAATAAAAAAAAAGAAAAGGCCTCATTCAATGAATATGTCTTAGGCCCCCAAATGTATTGGGCCGCACCTGATTTTCTGCTGCAAGTTTTTTTTGCAGGGTACAAAAATAAATCTATAAACTAATCAATCTAACTTGATGAAGAACTTTGTAGGTCAGTAAAATGGACAAGAGTTGAATGACAATAAAAAATAGAATGAAGAGTAAAGAATATAGAGAAGGGGTGAAGTCCTTTATTGAATTTGTGGTGGCAAATTTAGGCTCAGCAAATGATATTTGGTGTCCTTGTGTCGAGTGCATGTAACAAAAAACAAAGCATTCAAGTTGTCAAGAATCATTTGATGTTGAAAGGAATCTCACCTTCTTACAAGACTTGGGTGCAACATGAAGAATATGTTCACGTGCATCAATCATGTGTTTCAAATGATGCTAACTGTGACAATGGTGGAGGTGTTGAGGATAGAATGGCTGGGGATGGCACCGATGATAGGGACGAATTGTCTAATATGCTGGAAGCTGTTTACATGGGCGCTTTTATGAATGACGATATTGACGAATTGCCTAATAACTTGGGGAGGGAGGATGCACAGAATTTTGATAAGTTGTTCGATAATGCTCAATGACCCGTTTATCCTAGTTGCAAAACTTTTACAGTATTATCATTCGTTATTAAGATGCTTTATGTTAAGGTGTACAACCAGTGGAGCAATTCCTCTTTTAACATGAACATGAAGGTATACAAGGAAATTCTACCGGAGTGTGATAAGTCTGTTCTATGGACCCTTTATGAAGTCAAGAAATTTTTACGAGATTTGGGTTTGGGATATGTGCTAATTCATGCATGCAAATATGATTGTGCTCTTTTTTGGAAGGAGAATGCGAACCTGGAGAAATGCCCTATATGTGATGAGCCTAGATATAAGCTGAATGATGGTAATGGTAAGAAGATCCCTCATAAAATTTTGCGGTACTTTCCCCTGACACCGAGATTGAAGCGCTTATTTTTGTCCCCGAAAATAGCTGTAGATATGAGATGGCACAAGGAGAAGTGAGTGGATGACGAAACATCAAGACATCCGGCTGATGGGGAGGAATGGAAGAACTTTGATCGGCAACATCCCGAGTTTTCCAAGGATCCGCGGAATATGAGGTTAGGGCTAGCCACCGATGGTTCCAATCCTTTTGAAAATATGAGCACATCGTACAGTATATGGCCCGTTATCGTGATGCCTTATAATCTTCCACCTTGGAAGTGTATGAAAGAGCAATTTTGTATGCTGTCATTGCTTATTCCCGAAAAAACGGCTCCCGGTAAAGAAATAGATGTTTACTTGAGGCCATTAATTGATGAGTTGAAAGAGCTTTGGAAGGATGGCGTGCAAACTTATGATGCCTCTAGTGGAAGTACATTAATTTAGAATGCGTGCTGCTCTCATGTGGACCATTAATGACTTTCCTGCATATGGTAACATGTCTGGATGGCCAACAAAAGGTTATTTGGCTTGTCCCATTTGTAATGAAGATGCTTCATCAGAACGTTTGAGGAGTAAGATTGTCTATATGAGTGCGAGGTGTTTCTTGCCTGAGAACCACATATGGCGAAAGAGCAAGCTCTTTAATGATAAAAGTGAGGACAGGTCAAGGCCACGAGAGTTCACGGGAGAAGAGATCTTGGAGCAAATTAATTCAGGGACATACAAGTCGTTGGGCAAGCATCCAAGCATTAATAAGAAAAGAAAAAGGGGCAAAAATGATGACATGATTTGGGCCAAGAAAAGTATTTTGTTTGATCTCCCTTAATGGAAAACACTCAAGCTGCGTCACAACTTGGATGTCATGCATATAGAAAAGAACATTGCAGAAAATATTGTTGGGACATTACTGGGCATAGATGGGAAATGCAAGGATACAGAAAAAGCACGCATGGATTTGGCAGATATGGGTATACGGAAGGAGTTACACCTAAAAAAGCGGGCGAACGGATCTTATGAGAAGCCTCCAGCATTGTACACATTGTCCCCGCAAGAGAGACAAGGGTTTTGTGATTTTTTAAAATCGATTAAGTTTCCAGATGGCTATGCGGCAAACATCTCTAGCTGTGTAAGTACTCAAGGTGGTAAATTATCGGGCTTGAAAAGTCATGACTATCATATTCTTTTGCAACGCCTTCTTCCAGTTGGAATGTGTGGGTACCTCAACAAAAAACTTAATACTGCATTATTTCAGTTAGGTAATTTCTTTGAGCAATTGTGCTCCAAGGCATTAAAAATAGCTTATTTGAAAAAAATAGAGGACCAAATTGTTCTTATTCTTTGCAAGCTTGAGAAGATTTTCTCTCCTGCCTTCTTTGATGTCATGGTTCATCTAGCTATTCACTTGCCTCGCGAGGCTATTCTTGGAGGGCCAGTGCAATATCGATGGATGTATCCAATTGAAAGATAATTGTTTGCAACCGTATAGTAGGAATAGTAATCATGTATATTATTGTACATGTAAGAATTTTTCTATTAGCATTGAGCTATAATTTATCGTAGGTTACTCGGAGTTCTAAAAGGATTTGTTGCCAACCGAGCTCACCCAGAAGGTTCTATCGCTGAGGCTTATATTTCTAAAGAGAGTACAACATTTTGCTCAATGTACCTCGATGGAATCGAAACAGTGTTTAATAGAGAAGAAAGGAATGATGACGGTGGTGATTGTGGCACAGGGTTAGCAGTCTTCACTCAAAGTGCCCGACCATTTGGGTTAATCCAAAGGGGACCTGATGTGCCGATCAATGAACTCGAGATGGCTGAATGGTTTGTCTTATACAATAGTTCAGAAGTGGATCAATATCGAGAGTATGTTTTTTAACTTGCTTATTAAGGTTCAGCTATTATATATTTAGTTGTTTTAGACTTATACGTTACTTATACGTTACGGAATGTCGAATAAGGAATACAAGAACTACATACAAGGTGAGAGTGAAGTTGACATCACAAACAGACAACGTAAAGAATTTTCCAAGTGGTTCAAAGATCACGTAAGCAAAATTAATTAACATGTAGGCACCTTGAGTTATCCTTGTATTTGAAAGTGAAGTAACATATTATGTCACTTTTTTGTTATAGATGACTCAACTTCGAAACCAGCGATCACCGGAAGCTACTGATGAATTATGGTCATTGGCCAACGGTCCTCGTCCGATAGTCAACATATATTCAGGGTGCTTTTGTAATGGTGTCCGATTCCATACCATCGAACGTGACAACCGCCGTAAAAGCCAGAATAGTGGGTGTCAGGATCAAGCGCTACCATTACACCAAAACCCGCAGGTGTTAGTGAAGGCGCAACTTTATTTCCTTAAACTAGCGCAGGGGCCCATAGCGCCACGAGTCGACTCCGACCAAGCCTCGCCCAACTCCGGACTCCGACAGGGCCTCGCCAGTGGGTTCAGGGACCCCCTAGTGGTATAACCCACCCTACTCCTCCAGCGCATCCACGTTGGCAGGCGGCAGGACTGACTCGGCCCTCCAGGCCTCCGCCAACGTTGACTCGGCCCCTCAGGCCTCCGCCAACAATCCCCCCCCCAACGTGATGCCTGGGTTTCGAACTCGAGACCTATGGCTCTGATACCAATTGTCAGGATCAAGCGCTACCATTACACCAAAACCCGCAGGTGTTAGTGAAGGCGCAACTTTATTTCCTTAAACTAGCGCAGGGGCCAATAGCGCCACGAGTCGACTCCGACCAAGCCTCGCCCAACTCCGGACTCCGACAGGGCCTCGCCAGTGGGTTCAGGGACCCCCTAGTGGTATAACCCACCCTACTCCTCCAGCGCATCCACGTTGGCAGGCGGCAGGACTGACTCGGCCCTCCAGGCCTCCGCCAACGTTGACTCGGCCCCTCAGGCCTCCGCCAACAATGGGTTAGTTGTTGAAGGGGACCACGAAGGGCAACCGATTGACTTCTACGGTTACTTGTGCAAAGTTTGGAAATTAACATATATGTTCGGACAACGAGTCGTCTTGTTCCAATACGAATGGTTCAACACTGGAAGTAAAAAAACTTTCTGCATTGATGCGCATTGCACTAGCATTGATACAAGAAGTCGGTGGTACAAAGATGATTCTTTTGTACTACCGAGTCAAGTGCAGCAAGTATTCTATATTAATGACACTGCAGAGAGACGTGGCAATTGGAAAGTTGTCCAAAGATTCAAGCATCGAGGTATATGGGATGTGCCACAGATGAGTAATTTAGAACCCAATGATGTTGAAGAAACTATTGTTCTCAATCATGCGTTCCAACAAGATGAAACCAATGACGTTGAACCAATTTCCATTGAAGAGCCAACCACAATGGATTTGCGCAGATATGATATTGATGCTAAAATTATCCAAGAGGAGGTCATTTTGTAGTGCTGTGGGCGAGATCAAGCCGGGGGGGGGTGTCAATGAAGTAATGGAGGAGCCTAGCGATGAAGAAGAAGACATTGATAGTGACAGTGATACATATCTAGATTTAGAGCCATGATATATTTCTCTAATGATCTATCTATAGAAAAGTTGAACATTTTTATCTTACATGCTTCTATTTTTTATGTTAATGAAAATCATCTATTTTTATCTTACATGCTTCTGTTTTTTATGGAGAGTGTGATTTACTTTTTACTTCATATTTCTTTATGGCTGAATGTAATGTATATGTCTGGTTTTTATTGTGAAAGATGCACAAAGTAGGTAAAAAATTTGTGAAGCCTGGGTGCTTGTCCTAGAAGCTGATGGGACACGAAAGACAAAGGCAAAAAAGGATTGAAATGAACTCAATGAGATTAGAGGCTCTTGGCATACCGGGCATGTCCAAGGCATTGTTTGATTCAAATCAGAATGGTAATGAAGGACCGAACAAGATTAGCAATGGCGATGATGATGAAGAGTATCTGCCATTTGATAATGAAGGACTGAATTCTTCTAGAGATGCTGAACTTGTGCCCTTGATGGCTGCCCAACCTACTCTGCTCGCCACCTTTTCTACCCAACAAACCCACGAGCTTTCAAGTCCACCTATTATTGCCAACAGCGTAGGTGAGAAAACTCATCTTTCTGAATCTTGTTATTGCTAAGATATTCTTGGTAAAATGATGGCATTTTAGTGGTTTTGTGTTTTTTTTTTTGCGTTCTCTTTGGTTATCACTAGCAGGTTTGTCTTATGGCCTAAAGTATTTAAGTATTTTAGCAGGTTCATCATCAAAGCGCGTGCGGGGTAAGACAATTGGGGAAGGAATTGATAAGCTCATTGCCCAGAATGGCGGAGAAAAGCTCTCTGTTCCAATACTTGATGAGTGGAATGCTTTATGTGGTATTAATGCCCCAAAGGTAGCCAATCTGTTGGGGGTGTATATTACGAGAATGTGTCCAATTAAGGGCATACCGACGTGGCGGCATGTAGACGAGGCTACTCAATCTGCTATCATACAATCTGTCCTTGTAATTATTTATTGCACAATATTTTTTAGGTACTTGTAATAGTTGCATTGATCATACTACATAATGATTTTACTTATGTTTTTAGAACAAGTTCAAAATCTCGAATGATTATCATGGCAATCTAGTAGCTCAGCAAGCTGTCCACAGAAAATGCTACAATATTCACGAAAATTGGAGGCACAATATGAAATTGCATTACAAGCATCTTAAGAACGTCTTACATGTGGACCCTTATAGTCATCCATACGAACATGTGACTCAAGAGGATTGGCGCCACTTAATTGACGATGTGTGGAAAAGCAAAGAACACAAGGTAACTTACATATATTTAGTGCTTCAGAGTTTATAAGTAAAATATTTGATCATAATATTTTCTTTAGATTTTTAATTTGTATTTTTTTTAAGGTGAGATCAAAAGCTGGCAAAAAGAATAGGAAAAAGCTTGAGTACAATCATTGTTCAAGATCTCGGTCATTTGTTGCAACAATGACTATACAGGTAATATGTTTTATTCTAGTTTGCTGCAAGTATATTTTTGGAATCCTTTTATGCAAGTAGATCTGTCAGTTATTTTAGTTTTCTTATTATGTAGTGGCTATATGCTAATCTAAATTATACTTTGCAGCCGGAGTTTAATGGTTCTGAAAATCTTGAATTTTCAGAATTCTATAAGAAAATGCATACTAAGAAGAACAAAGAGTGGATTGATCCTATTTGCGCCGTGA
This sequence comes from Phoenix dactylifera, assembly GCF_051530095.1. Classification (NCBI taxonomy): domain Eukaryota; kingdom Viridiplantae; phylum Streptophyta; class Magnoliopsida; order Arecales; family Arecaceae; genus Phoenix; species Phoenix dactylifera. The sequence continues at coordinate 57,591,550 of NC_143190.1, read as the reverse complement.
AACATGTAGGTATCTAAAATCTCAATAATCATTTAAATCAATTTCTGCTTTTGCAAGGTTATATACATTTAATTCTGTTATTACCTTTGCATTGACAGTCAAAGATGTTAAGCTTGCGAGAAGAATCTTCCCAGTTCGGTGTGCAATTAACATCAGAGGAGATGTCTAGGCAGACACTTGGAAAAAGGAAGAGATACATTTTTGGATTTGGGGATGGGCTGAAGCCCTCTTCATCTTCTTCCACACCTAGTCGTGTGTCATAAGACCATATTGGGGAGTTGCAGAAACTTAAAACTGAGATGAAGGAGATGAAGATGGAGCGTGAGATAGAGCGTGAGGAGCTGCGGAGGCAATTGGAGCAGGAGAGGAGAGAGCGTGAGGAGGAAAAGAAAGAGCGAGAGGAAGAACAGAAGCAAATTGCACATCTTACAAGTTTGGTGATAGAGTTCTTAAAGGGAAAGACTCAAACGCACAAGTCATCTATCCATCATGATGGGGCCATATATTCAACTGGTGGTACAAATACTCGTTGGTATGTATTCTCATTTATATTACGTAGGTTATTTAGAGATTTGGACCAAATTAAACGAAATATCATTGTGAACTTATACTTGAATTTTAGTTTATTATTATTCACATGTGGTTATTGATTGTGTATTCTTTTTTGCTTTCTCAGATATATGGTGGAGTTATGAGCATGTGAAATCTAATTTCTGGTACATGGATAGCTTTTGTTCAGATGATCATGGTGGAGTTGTCTACAAGCAGAATCTAATTTTTGGTATAAGAATATTTTTGTCTACATGATGGTTGTTTGGATGAATAGCAACATCAAATATTTTGGAATTTTTAATTTATATTTTGATGTGTTTGGTGATGATTATCACCTTAACATATGTTTTGGATGAAATATTTTGATGTATGATTAATAGGTATGCTTGACTTTAGACTTATAGATGATGATATTTATAATGAATGATTATGGATTCTCCAACATTGTGTATACTTCTATTTGGATGAGCAAATGTATTGTGCAATATGGATATTGGATAGGCTGTGTTGTTTGTACAAGATTTGGAATGAGCCAAAAATAAATATTAAGCTTATAATTTGAATTGTTAATTAAATACAGGTTAATACTTTCTGCCACCAAAAAATGTTTGTTGCCAATGCATTCCAATACATTCTGCGACCAAACTATTGGTGGAGGAAGATAGACATTCAGTGACCATTTTTTTGGTAGCGGAAGACAAACCTTCCACGACCAACTATTTGGTCAGCGTTGAAATTAGCGACAACAGATTTGGTCGCTGATAATTTTCTTCGGTAACCAAACGTTAGTCGTTGTTGGTGTACCTTAGGTGACCACACAATATTGGTCGCCAAAATCTTTCAGTGACTAGGGTTCGGCGACGAAGGGTACACTACACAAAAAAAGAACATTACCGACTCTTATTTGCCGACGCTTATTCCAAGCGTCGGCAAAAAAATTTTTCCATCAACATTTGCCGACGCTTTTTAAAAGCGTCGACTAATGACGACGCTTAAAAGTGTCGTCGAAACTTTTAACGACGCTTTTTAGCGTCGTTAAATAACGACGCTTAAAAGTGTCGTTAAAAGCGTCGTCGGAAGCCAAAAAATTATCTCATCTTAGTCCCACATCGGTGGATCTGAAAAAAAAAACTATTTATATAGCCAAACCCAACCACTCTGCGTGGATGGAATGAAGGTACCGATCGGGGAGGTTGTTTGTATTTCTGAATGGAGGAGAAGATGCAGACCGCAAATGGTAATTTTTTTTGGCAAATGGAAATTTGCGACGCTTTAAAGCGTCGGAAAAGAGCGACGCTTTAAAGCGTCGCTAAATTGGAATTAGCGACGCTTTTAAAAGCGTCGGAAATATTTTTTCCACTGTAGCATAGGCGACGCTTTACCGACGCTTTTAAGCGTCGCTAATAGCCAAAAAAAGCGTCGCTAATGTCCAAGTTTCTTGTAATGGTATGCTAGTCGCGAAAAGGTTTCGACGACCAAATTTGGTTATTCGGCGACTAGAATCTTAGTTGCTGAAAGTGTATTTTCTTATAGTGAATTAGCTGCTTTCAACAGTTTGGCTTGATCATCCCTGATAACATTTATTTCTTTTCTTATAAAAACTATATATGAAAGTGTTGCTGGAAATTGGACCCGGGGGCAATCTTCGGTCGAGGAGAGGGAGCGGCGAGTTCTCACGGCGGGGCGGCGGTCCGTCGGCGAGCGGCGTCCTCTGTCTGGTGTGATCGGGGAGAAGGAGCAGCTGGTCCTCGTGGCGAGGCGGCGATCCGTCAGCTGGCGACGTCCTCCGTCTGGATGCCTGCACACGAATCGGTGGCCGGGTTTTCCGGCGCCGGCCCTCCGACGCTCAAGTCAGGGAGGGGGCGAATAGTGTAAAAAGGGAGATAAATAGTGTCTGTAGAGTGCATCAATCTTCCAATCCCCTCCTGAGAGGCCAAGGCTCCCTTTTATAGGCGGGGGTCGGTTTACCTGCGATATAACAGGGCGAGGCCGTAGTACGGCTCGGCATGTTGTTCAGGTCGGCGCACGGTCAGGCGAATCATTGCACCGATGTCGGCGGTGAGGGCGTCGTACAACCCGAACTAGCACGCTACCAGGCGAATTATTGCATTGGTGTCGGAGGTATGGCCGGGATCAGAGACTTATCATAGTCGACTAGACTCTGCTGGGCTAATTTGCCGTGGAGAGCTGAGAGTCCGTAGATGACAGGAGCCATGCGCATTAATTGTGGAGTAAGCCGGAGATCCGCATTTATTGTGGAGTAAGCCGGAGATCCGCATTAATTGTGGAGTAAGCGGGAGATCCTCATTAATTGTGGAGTAAGCCGGAGATCCGCATTTATTGTGGAGTAAGCCGGAGATCCGCATTAATTGTGGAGTAAGCCGGAGATCCGCATTAATTGTGGAGTAAGCCGGAGATCCGTATTTATTGTGGAGTAAGCCGGAGGTCCGCATTAATTGTTGAGTGAGCCGGAGGGTTACAGCGACCATGCGCAATAAATGCCAGAGGGGCGTCAGGGTATGGTCTTCGGCCGGACCTCAGAGGTGCACGGCCGTAGTAGGTGGCTGACAAGAGTAGACCTCGATCATCGGGGTTTTTCTCAGATCGGAGGTCTCGAGGTCGGTCGTCTTGAGGTCGGGCGTCCCGAGGTCGGACGCCGACTTCGGCCGTCCAGGGTCGGAGGTCGTGCGGCTCCTTAGGGACATTTGCGTCATTTGGAAAAAATCTTGTTCCCCCCAACACTACCCCCCGACTTCCGAGTTCGAGCGGCTTGTGGGCTCGGACGTGGGAAGTAAAGTCTATCATTAAAGTTGGGGGGGGGGGCGAATCTCGTCCGCGTCCTTACGCTTCTCGGAGTTTTCATGGTGAAACCTGCGCCCTTTGGCATCTCGAGGCTGCTTTATTCAGCGAGCTTATGATGAAGCTCGTATCATTACGCTTCTTGAAGCGGGGGTGGCGTCTCTTGAATTGCCGAGGTTGCTTTGCGGCGGATTAAGGATGGGGGTCCTCGAGCTCGTCGAGGCGGTGTCTCGATCCCGTAATCGAGACCCCTTACTCATCAATGAGTGTGCCGTTGCGGGGTCTAAAGCGGACACGCGGCATGACCTAAGGTCGGACGCTTCCGCTTTCGTGTTACTGGATCATAATTCCGGGGAGGTGGAGGCCACATCGGGGCTCCACGTGTCCCAGATCTTATTAAATGAGGGGAGCGGGGGCGGCGTCCGCTCGTTCCTCAAGACGATTTGATTTTGCGGACCCATGATGAGGCCCCGAGATCCGATGGGACAACGCTTCGATTTCGTACCCGATTTATTAATCCGGAGTGAACACGGTGCCTCGGCTTCCGAGGTCGACACGTGGCGCAACCCGATCGGGGGATGGGAACCGTCCCCGTTGATCTGGGCCGTCAGGGGGGTCTATATAAACCCCTCGAGGTTGCCCTAAAGGTCTTGTTTGGCTGCTTCTTATTTTCGTTGTCTTTCTCCCTTGCTTCCTCCCTCAACCGAACCTTGCCGTTGGTGCCCGGAGCGATTTCCGGCGATGTCCAGTAGGTTCCTACCCCGTGATTGCTAGAGTTCCTCTTTTCTTCTCCTCCCCAGCTTCCATTCGCTGTTTTCAATTTTTATTTCGTTCTTCTGTGGGAATGGGTTTGGGTCCTGAGGAAGTGGGGTCGAGCCTGTCGGGGGAGGAGTTGGAGCTGATCCGCTCCCGGTTCTTCTTCCAGCCCGGGTTTCGTCTTGAAACTGCGGGGCCGGGGGACAGGGTGACGCAGCCGCCCCCAGGTCGGATCGCGGTCTACCGCGAGACACTTTGGGCTGGCCTGCATTTTTCCGTCCACGAGTTCGTGAACAACCTGCTGGCCGAGTACCAGCTTGTTCCGGCGCAGTTGGCTCCGAACTCGTGGAGGACCATAATCGGGTTCTTGTCCCTGTGCCACGGGCACGGGGTCCCGATCTCGGTAGGCCTCTTCCGCCGGTGTTTTCTGTTAAAGAAGAACCCGGCGGACGCAGGGTGGCTATACTTCGCCTTTCGGGGCGGTATGTCACTCTTCCAGGGTGCCCCTTCCTCGATTCATGAGTAGAAGGGGAAATTTTTCTTCCTGGCGTCCGAGGCGCCTTGGGGGTTCGACCCGAGGTGGGGGAACCCTCGGTTGAAGGCCCTCAATAAGCTCTCTGAGCCCTCGAGGAGGGAGCTGAGGACCCTGGACTCTCTGCGAGCCCTCGGGAGGGGCAACGACCTGACCGAGTTCCTGCGGGAGGACGCCCTGGCGAGCGTGGGTCTGAGCTCGGCGCGCCCCGAGGGTAAGGGTGGTTACGTTACTTTCTTTTCTCGTTCTTTGGTTTTACTGCCACTGGTCTAACACGTAACAAAATTTTTGATTTCAGATATTCCCCATATGCCGACCAGCAACACATCACTTTTTTCCCGCCTGAGAAGGCGAGAGGCCGAGGCCGGGGGAGCCATACCCCAGCCTCGGAAGAGGGCGAGGACGGACGGCGCTTCTACGTCGGCCGGGACGAGTGGCCCCGAGGCGGGGGCCTCCACAGCTGACCCGAGGCGGGCGCGGGTCGCCATTGAGGCGGGTGCATCGGTCCCTCCTTGCCCTGCCCCCTTGCCCAGCGGGGGGAGTCGTCCATGGCCCGGCCGCGGCGGCCAGAACCCGGGCTTACTCGAGGCCCCGAAGCGAGCGGCTCCGGGACCTCGGGCTCGATCGTGCCGAGCTCTTCCCGGGCTTTCCGAGAAGATTCAGTCGAGCCGGACTCCTCTATTCCCGAGGGGAGTTCGGCCTTTCATGATGCCGAGGTCGCGCGTTCCGTGTTGCGGCGTGCGATGCTTCCAGCGGACCGGGCTGAGTTCCGGAATATTCCGCTGGAGGAGGTCGTCAACGGTGCTTACTGCAACACCGCCCGGGTAAGCTTCCTTCTTAATTTCCTTAAGCTACTAGCGAACTTGTGTGTTTTTCAACTCATGATATCTTCGTTTCTTTCTTTTCAGCATGTCCACGAGCTCGACGCCTTGGTGTTTATCGCCCAAGGCTGTCAAGAGGAGGCCTGGCGGCTCGGCCGACAATTGGAGCCGGCCAAGAAGAGAGTCGTCGAGCTGGAGGCGGCGTTGGCCGAGGCCGAAGCTCGGAGGGCGGCCACCGAGGCCGAGCGCCTTGCTATGGCGGGGGCGCTTGAAGAGGAAAGGGCTGCTCATGCCCTGACCAGGTCGGCCATGCGCGGTACGGAGGCGCGGTTGGAGGAGGTCCAGGCCGAGGTCGCGGCCCTCAAGTATGAGGACGGAGTTTTCCGCCTCCGTATCGAGCAACTCGAGGCCCGAGAGTGGAGGGCACTTGAGCGGGCTGACCATGCCGTGGAACTCTTCAAGGAGTCGCAAGAGTTCCGCGACATGTTGGAGGAGGAGACGGTGGACGGATTTCTCCGGGGCTTTGAGAACTTCCGGCTGCAGATGCGCCGGTACTGTCCTCAGTACGACCTCTCGACAGTCCGTCCGAGGGAGGACCTGGGCTGGGGGTCCGACGCGGAAGGCCTCCCCGCCATTTTGACATCCGAGGCGGGAATATACGAACAAGACCCCGCCGAGCCTTCGACGGGGGTGGCCGAGGTGGTCGGCGCCATGGAGGCGGCTCCGGCGGCCGAGACGGACGCCGTCCCGGAGGCGGTACCTGAGGCCCCTGCCCCCGACCCCGAGCCTGTGCCGGCCGAAGACCCCGAGATCATCAATGTGCCGGACGACCCCCCGGATGTTGCTCCCGCCGCTTAGGACTTAGCGTATATCTTATTTTTTCTTTCTCTTTTTCCATTGTATCCGAGGTCGGCCCTTGAGTGGCCGACTTCCAATTTTGTAATTGGCCTTCCGGCCCTTTGTCAATGAAAAAATATTTTTGTCGTTCTGTGTTCATCTTTCCCTCTGTTGTTGTGGATGAGGCTAGAGCCTTAGCTAACCGCCTTGACGACCTCTAACTTTGTAATTTAATTTTCGGGCTGCTTAACGAAGTTGCCCCTTTTTCCCGGGCTACGCCTTAGCCTTCTCGGATTCCAGTCATTCCGACCGAAGGGAGCTCCGAGTCTTAGGTTTTTTAGAAAATTTCTCTAAGTTCTATAACTCGGATCTGAGAGTCGTGGAAGTCATCACGTTTAGCCTTTAGGAAAGTCCCCAGGCATTGAGGTCGGGCCTTAGCCCTTCAAGTAAGACCGGACTAGGTCTGTGCGTGCTGCTATTCGGAGAGTTTAGTCGGGTTTCCGAACTCAACTCTGAACCCCTCGTAGGGAGCGCGGGCTAATAAACAAGTTATTGCCGAAGGTTTTCGTAGTTATCGTTCTCGGATTCTGCCGAGATTTCGGTGAGCAAGGCTGGGATTTCCAAAGATTGCCTTGGTACCCGTGTTTGGCTGGTACACTCGTGGTCGGGACCACTTTCTCAGCCGGACGTCGGAGTTTACGTAGAAGAGCCGAGTTGGGCCCTAATTTATGAAGCCTTTGTACAAATTGCGGAGACTTGATGAACGGAGCATGCATAATGTAGTTAGGGGGTCAGTCTTAAGCCGACCTATTGGAGAAGCCCGGCTTCGGGGCGGGATAAGACTCCAACGTTGGATGAGATTCCGCTCAGCAGTATGTAGATAAAATTTGACAAAGAGGGCGTCTAATTAGATGTACCTCTTGCATTCTTAGAGTTATGCTTTGCATGGTGGAGTAGGTTGCCTCCCTTCCTCGTCGACCTCCGGAGTCATTCTTGACTTTAAGGGGGCTCGGGCTTCTCACGGACCCAACGGCGTCTGCCGAGGTTGAGAGGATTTGGGGAGGCTTTATTGATTTGTAGCTCTTTGCGAGGTCAAGGGAGCTTGAGACCCTATGGTCGGACCTCGGGGCGCCCCAGCCTTGGTCGAGGGATCTTGTGTCAGGTCGGCGAGTCCGTGGACGCTTTGCGGACCTGTGGTGCCTCCCGAGGTCGAGGGAGTCTGGTTCTCTACGATCGACCCTCGGGGCGTCCCAACCTTAGTCGAGGGATCTTTCGTCAGGTCGGCGGGTCTGGGTACGCTCTACCGACCTGCGGCGCTTCCCGAGGTCGAGGGAGTCTGATTCTCTACGGTCGACCCTCGGGACATCCCGACCTTAGTCGGGAGAAAGCTCGCTTCGGGGATCGGGGATCGTCGACCGCTCCCGGGGGTCCACTTTGTGGCGCCCCGGGTGGAGCCACCCTTTCCACCCCTTACGGCTTCTTCCCGAGGTCGAGGGAGTCTGGTTCTCTACGGTCGACCCTCGGGGTATCCCGACCTTAGTCGGGGGATCTTTCGTCAGGTCGGCGGGTCTGGGTGCGCTCTACCGACCTGCGACGCTTCCCGAGGTCGAGGGAGTCTGGTTCTCTACGGTCGACCCTCGGGGTATCCCGACCTTAGTCGGGGGAAAGCTCGCTTCGGAGATCGGAGATCGGGGATCGTCGACCGCTCCCGGGGGTCCACTTTGTGGCGCCCCGGGTGGAGCCACCCTTTCCACCCCTTACGGCTTCTTCCCGAGGTCGAGGGAGTCTGGTTCTCTATGGTCGACCCTCGGGGCATCCCGACCTTAGTCAGGGGAAAGCTTGCTTCGGGGATCGGGGATCGTCGACCGCTCCCGGGGGTCCACTTTGTGGCGCCCCGGGTGGAGCCACCCTTTCCACCCCTTACGGCTTCTTCCCGAGGTCGAGGGAGTCTGGTTCTCTACGGTCGACCCTCGGGGCATCCCGACCTTAGTCGAGGGATTCTTGCGCCAAGCCGATATTTCATCGTCCTGCGATACTTCTCGAGGTCGAGGAAGTTTGGGACTCTACGGTCGAGCCTCGAGGCGTCCCGATTTTGGCCGGGGAATCTGAGGATCACAGACGACCCAACGTTAGAAGAGAGTTACAGCCATCAAGATGGGAGAATTATTTGCAAAAAGGAAGCTGAGTCCATTGTCCTGATTGTCATGAACCCCTAGGGGTTTTACTGGTAGTACATTCGTAGATTCTCGGAGTTCCAGCTTCGCGGGATCAGGGTCCCCTCTAGGGACTTTAATTTATAGGCCCCTGGTCGTTGCACCCGGGCGATCTGATACGGCCCTTCCCAATTTGGGGCGAGCTTCCCTTGCTCGGTCGGTTGAGAAGCCTCGACTCTCCTGAGGACGAGGTCCCCCACTTTGAAGAGCTTGGGCTTGACTCTGGCGTTGTAGTATTGGGCCGTTCGCTGTTGGTATCTCGCCATGCGGACCCGGGCAACCTCTCTTGTCTCTTCGACAAGATTCAAGTTGCTCCTGAGCTGGGAGGAATTGGTGTCGCGGTCGTAATGCTCCACTCTTGGAGAAGGCAGGCCGATCTCCAACGGGATGACGGCCTCAGTGCCGTATGCCAGGTTGAAGGGGGTCTCTCCCGTGGGCAGTCGGAACGTGGTCCGGTACGCCCAAAGGACATTGTACAAGTCCTCGACCCACTGTCCTTTGGACCGATCAAGCCTAGCCTTGAGCCCCTGCAAAATAGTGCGGTTAGTTACCTCAGTTTTTCCGTTTGTCTGGGGGTGAGCGACTGAGGTGAAACGGTGATCAATGCCGAGCTCAGAGCAAAATTTCCTGAAATGAACATTGTCAAATTGTCGACCATTGTCGGATATAAGGATACGGGGTAGTCCGAATCTGCAGATTATGGACTTCCACACGAAGTCCCGCATCTTTTGCTCGGTGATCCGGGCGACGGGTTCGGCCTCGACCCATTTGGTGAAATAGTCGATGGAGACGACCAGGAACTTTCTCTGTCCGGTGGCCAGGGGAAAGGGCCCCAGGATGTCGATCCCCCATTGGGCAAACGGCCAGGGGGCGATGATGGAAGTCAGCAAAGCTGAAGGTCGGCGCTGGACATTGGCATTTCGTTGGCACCGATCGCACTTCCGGACGAAATCCGTTGCATCCTTCTGGAGTGTGGGCCAATAATATCCTTGTCGCAGGACCTTATGGGCTAATGCGCGACCCCCCAGGTGATTTCCGCAGATCCCTTCATGGACCTCTCGGAGGGCATAGTCCGCCTCGGAGGGGCGGAAGCATCTGAGAAGGGGAGAAGTAAATGATCGCCGATAAAGTCTATTCTCGTACAAGACATACCGGGGGGCCTGGCGCTTGATTCGGCGAGCCTCCGTCTCGTCGTGAGGTAGGGTTCCGTCCTGAAGGTAGCAGACGAGCCCATCGATCCAGCTTGGCTCGGAGTCGATGCACATGGTGGGCTCGGGTTCCTCCGTGCTGGGGATCTGGAGGTACTCGAGCGTTGTTCCCCTGGGAAGCTCGCTCATGCGGAAAGTTGCCAATTTGGATAGTTGGTCTGCCCTGAGATTTTCCGCTCTGGGAATATACTGAATATTGAAAGAATTCAGGGCAGACGTGAGTTCCCGCACCTTTTGGAGATACTTTTGCATGGATGGCTCTTTAGCTTCGAAGTCTCCTCGAATTTGGTTCACCACCAGCTGGGAGTCGCTGAAGGCCGTCAGGTCTCCCACTTTTAGTTCTTTCGCCAGCTTGAGCCCGGCGATGAGAGCCTCATACTCGGCCTCATTGTTCGAGGCCGGAAATTCGAGGCGCAAAGCTTGCTCGGCCACCACTCCGTCTGGACTGGTGAGGATAAGTCCGGCCCTGCTGCCCCCCGAGGTCGAAGACCCGTCCGAGTGCAGGACCCATGGCTGCCTCGGGGCCTCCTCCACGGATTCGGGTGGCCGCTCGGGGTCGTCCGGAAGGGTGCACTCCACGATGAAGTCGGCGAGTATCTGAGCTTTGATAGCCGGCCTGGGCCGATATTCGAGGTCGAATTTCCCGAGCTCGACCGCCCATTTGGCGATCCTCCCCGCACGATCCGACTTCTGCAATATTTGCTTCATAGGCTGGTCGGTCAATATAGCTATCGTGTGGGCTTGGAAGTAAGGCCTGAGTCTCCGCGCCGAGATGATGAGAGCGAAGATGGTCTTCTCAAGTTTAGAATATCGGGTCTCAGCATCCCTGAGAACCCGGCTGGTGTAATAGACCGGCTTTTGGAGCTTGTCCTCTTCCCGGACAAGGACTGAGCTCACTGCAGCTGGGGAGACGGCCAAATATAAGTAAAGGATCTCGCCTTTCTGGGGCTTGGTGAGCAGTGGGGGAGAGGCCAGAAGGCTCCGAAGCTCTTCAAAGGCCTGCTGGCATTCTTCTGTCCACCGGAAGTCTTTTGGCCGTTTGAGGCTCTTGAAGAAGGGGAGGCAGCGCTCGGCTGACCGAGAGACAAACCTTCCCAGGGCGGCAACCCGCCCCGCGAGCCGTTGCACCTCCTTAACTGTCTTCGGAGGCGACATCTCTTGCAGTGTCCGGATTTTCTCCGGGTTGGCTTCAATTCCGCGCTGGGTCACTATGAAACCCAGGAACTTGCCCGAGGTGACCCCGAACGCGCACTTCGCCGGGTTAAGCTTCATTTGGTATCTCCTGAGCTTGGCGAATGTCTCGTTGAGATCGGCTATGTGGTGTTCCGCCGCTCGGCTCTTCACCAGCATGTCGTCCACATAGACTTCCATGTTCCGGCCGATCTGGTCTTTAAAAATTTGGCTGACCAGTCTCTGATAGGTGGCCCCAGCGTTTTTCAGGCCAAAGGGCATCACCTTGTAGCAGTAGGTGCCCTTGTCGGTGATGAAGGCCGTCTTTTCCTCGTCTTCTGGCGCCATTCGAATTTGATTGTACCCTGAAAAGGCGTCCATAAAAGTTAGCAGCTGGTGTCCTGAAGTGGAGTCGACGAGCTGGTCGATGCTCGGGAGGGGGAAGCTGTCTTTCGGGCAGGCCTTGTTTAGGTCGGTGTAGTCCACGCACATACGCCACTTCCCGTTGGCCTTCTTTACGAGGACTACGTTGGCGAGCCAATCCGGGTAGGAGACCTCCCGGATGAAGCCGGCCCCGAGGAGTTTGTCCACCCCCTCAGCCGCAGCTCGTTGTCGTTCCGGGGCGGAGCCTCTTTTCTTCTGCTTTACAGGCCTGCTGGTTGGCCTCACCTGGAGTCGGTGGACCATGACCTCAGGGTCAATTCCTGGCACGTCCGCGAGCGACCAGGCGAAGACGTCAGCGTTGTCCCGCAGGAAGCTGACGAGGCGATCCCTCTCGTGGGCACCGAGGCCGGAGCCGACCTGCACGGTTAGCTCGGAAAAATTTTCTTGTAGTGGAATTTGAATAAGGAGCTCACCGGGCTCTACTTGCTTCTTCCAGAGGGTGTCCCTCGCATCGAGGGTTTCTATGGGCAGCGAAGGGCCCATCGGGTGGTCCGGCGCCTCGGTCGGTTGCTCTGCTGTGTGGGCTGCCATGTAGCATTGCTTGGCGATCAGCTGGTCTCCGCGGACCTCGCCTACTCCTTGGCCGGTGGGGAAACGCACGAGCAAATGGCGAGTTGAAACCACGGCTCGAAGGGCGTTTAGCCCAGGGCGCCCAAGGATGGCGTTATAGACCGAGGGCAGACGGACCACCAGGAAGTCCATCCTCACGGTGCTCTCCCGGGGGGCGAGGCCGACTGTGACAAGGAAGCTAGCCTCACCTTCAACCGGGACCGCATCTCCGGTAAACCCAACCAACGGGGCATTGACTCTCCGGAGATACCCTTCTGTCACTCCCATTTTTTGGTAGGCATGATAATACAAAATGTTGGCTGAGCTTCCATTGTCAACTAGGACACGCTTTACATCAAACCTGTTTACAATCATAGAGATGACCACAGCGTCATCATGAGGAGTTTCGACCCCTTCTAAGTCCTCGTCCGAGAACGAGATGACTTTATCAGTACGTGGGCGCTTCGGGGGTGCTCCCTGGGCGGCTGTTCCTGCCGAGGCCCGCCCAATCATGTTGATGGTACCGGCGATGGGCCTGTTGTCGTCCGGATTTTCGGTTGGTGCGACATTCTCCGCCGGCCTCCTTTCCTCATGTCGGTTCCTCACGAACCGGTCGAGTACTCCCCACCGGATGAGCGCTTCTATCTCGTCCCGGAGTTGGAAGCAGTCCTCCGTGTCGTGCCCGCGATCTCGGTGGAAGCGGCAATACTTCCTAGGATTTCGAAGGAATCCCGTGTCTCGCATGGGGGGCGGGGGTCGGAAGAAGTCCCGACCCTCGATTTCCATCAGGATTTCGGCCCGGGGAGCGTTGACGGGTGTATAGTTCTTGTACTTCCCCGGGTACGTCCGAGGCCGTGGTGGGGACCTCGGTCGAAGAGGGGTCCTCTGCTGAGGTCGCCTCTGCTATCGGGGCGGACTTCTCAGTCTGGAGAGACTCTTCTCTCGGCGGGGAGACCGGCTCCTTTGCCGGCCGCGCTCCTCGCGGCGCTTCTTCCGCTTCTTCGAGGCGGGCTCGATTGCTCCCCGCCTGGAGGCGACTGCCTCCTCGGCCTTGGCATACTTCCGGGCTCGGGCCAACATTTCGGTGAAGTCGGCCGGGAAGCTCTTCTCTACGGAGAAGAGGAATCGGTAGGAGCGAACCCCAGTCTTCAGAGCCGACATGGCTATCGACTGGTCTAGCTCGCGAACCTCCCATGTAGCAGCGGTGAAGCGATCCAGGTACTCCTTGAGGGACTCCCCCTCTTTCTGTTTGATGTCGAGGAGGGAGTCTGACGTCCGTCGCTGGCGCCGGCTGGCAGCGAAGTTGGTAGCGAACTACCTGCCGAGTTGCTCAAAAGAGGACACCGTATTCGGCTTCAGTCCCGAAAACCAAAGCCGAGCGGTCCCTCGGAGGGTTGCTGGGAAGGCCTTGCAGAGTATAGCCTCCGAGGACCCTTGTAGGGCCATGAGGGCCCGATAGCTCTCCAGGTGGTCGAGAGGGTCAGTCGTCCCGCTGTAGGGTTCCACTTGAGGCATTTTGAACCTCGCGGGAACCGGCTCATCCTCGATCTGGCGGGAAAAGGGGGACTTGGTAGTGAACTCAAAGTCTCCCTCTTGTCTTGCCTTCTTGCTGTGGAGCGCCGCAATCTGGCGCTCCAGATACTCAACTTTCCGGTCGAGCTCCCCCATCCGTGGGATTGTCGCTGTGGTTTGCGCCGGCTCACGGTGGTCTGGGGCTGACTCTGCCTCAGAAAGTTGGGGCCTCTGGTCGAAACCTTCTCCCGGTAACTCCCTCCAGAGAGAAGCTCGTTCTCCGTTGTTGGCTCTGGAGGAGCCATGCAAGTTTTGGCTTGGGAAAACCGGGCCGTTGGGGAGACACTCCGGCGGGGCCTGGGCCCGTGGGGGGAGCGTAGGTAAGGCTTCCTCGCGCCGCAGACCCTGAACGGCGGCGGCCAGGGCCTGGACTTGCTGTACCAGGGCGTCGAACTGTTCCGGCTGAACCTGAGGAGCTGGGTCAGCCGGAGTTGGAGAATTCTGGACGGAGTGTCCAGGGCTTTGTGGGGGACGCCGGGAGATGTTAGAGGCTCCCTTACTTCTCAACTTCATGACTGCTACTCGGGCCCTTCCTCTAGCACCAACTGTTGCTGGAAATTGGACCCGGGGGCAATCTTCGGTCGAGGAGAGGGAGCGGCGAGTTCTCACGGCGGGGCGGCGGTCCGTCGGCGAGCGGCGTCCTCTGTCTGGTGTGATCGGGGAGAAGGAGCAGCTGGTCCTCGTGGCGAGGCGGCGATCCGTCAGCTGGCGGCGTCCTCCGTCTGGGTGCCTGCACATGAACCGGTGGCCGGGTTTTCCGGCGCCGGCCCTCCGACGCTCAAGTCAGGGAGGGGGCGAATAGTGTAAAAAGGGAGATAAATAGTGTCTGTAGAGTGCATCAATCTTCCAATCCCCTCCTGAGAGGCCAAGGCTCTCTTTTATAGGCGGGGGTCGGTTTACCTGCGATGTAACAGGGCGAGGCCGTAGTACGGCTCGGCATGTTGTTCAGGTCGGCGCACGGTCAGGCGAATGATTGCACCGATGTCGGCGGTGAGGGCGTCGTACAACCCGAACTAGCACGCTACCAGGCGAATTATTGCATTGGTGTCGGAGGTATGGCCGGGATCAGAGACTTATCATAGTCGACTAGACTCTGCTGGGCTAATTTGCCGTGGAGAGCTGAGAGTCCGTAGATGACAGAAGCCATGCGCATTAATTGTGGAGTAAGCCGGAGATCCGCATTTATTGTGGAGTAAGCCGGAGATCCGCATTAATTGTGGAGTAAGCCGGAGATCCTCATTAATTGTGGAGTAAGCCGGAGATCCGCATTTATTGTGGAGTAAGCCGGAGATCCGCATTAATTGTGGAGTAAGCCGGAGATCCTCATTAATTGTGGAGTAAGCCGGAGATCCGTATTTATTGTGGAGTAAGCCGGAGGTCCGCATTAATTGTTGAGTGAGCCGGAGGGTGACAGCGACCATGCGCAATAAATGCCAGAGGGGCGTCAGGGTATGGTCTTCGGCCGGACCTCAGAGGTGCACGGCCGTAGTAGGTGGCTGACAAGAGTAGACCTCGATCATCGGGGTTTTTCTCAGATCGGAGGTCTCGAGGTCGGTCGTCTTGAGGTCGGGCGTCCCGAGGTCGGACGCCGACTTCGGCCGTCCAGGGTCGGAGGTCGTGCGGCTCCTTAGGGACATTTGCGTCATTTGGGAAAAATCTTGTTCCCCCCAACAGAAAGCTTCCTCAATTTGAAAAGAATCATCCCATGTTTGTGTTTTCCTGCAGTCAGAAAGTAATATTTCTTCAAAGGGATGGAAAAAACTTCTCATCAGAAGTTCCGAAACGAAGTATATGCACAGTATTTCTTGTATTGTAGGTATTGCTCCTTTCTTGATGGTTGGATTATCCTAAAAGAGGATTTTGATGTACCAGTCCCCTTTTTTCAGCCCAACCTCAAATCGTCACTTCATTTTGTTAAAATAAGACGTATAGGAATTTTTTTTTCGGAATTGAGATACAGCATGGTCCTTGCCATTCAACTGATGACTTGTACCATAAATAACAATCATGGCATTAATTTCCTTATTCTAAATAACAATTACGGCATTAATTTCCTTGTACCATGAATTAATTTTCTTGTACTATGATTATCTCAAACAAGAAGATTGGAGACGTGGACCATTAAAGATATCCGTGTTATAATAATAGGAAAAAAATTAGAGTTACAGTTGTTGTTTAACATAAAGAAATTCATGAAGTTAGTTGTTTTTAGCATAAAGAAATTCATAAAGTCAGGTATTAATTAGACAGAAGGGACTACTCTATTTTACTTACAAAATTGTTAGGTTCTAAATATTTTTTTACATGAGATGAGGATTCATTTGGGATAGGATTAGAAAAGGACTAATATATCAAAATCCCAAAAATAAAATGGTATTAAAGAAATTGGTGTTATAATAATAGAAAAAAGAATTAAAGTTATAGTTGTTGTTTAACATAAAGAAATTCATAAAGTCAGTTGTTTTTAGCATAAAGAAATTCATAGAGTCAGGTAATAATTAGATAGGATGGATTACTCTATTTTACTTACAAAATTGTTAGGTTCTACATACTTTTTTACATGAGATGAGGATTCATTTGGGATAGGATTAGAAAAGGACTAATATATCAAAATTCCAAAAATAAAATGCTATTAAAGAAATTGGTGTTATAATAATAGAAAAAAGAATTAAAGTTATAGTTGTTGTTTAACATAAAGAAATTCATAAAGTCAGTTGTTTTTAGCATAAAGAAATGGATAGAGTTAGGTATTAATTAGACAGAAGGGACTACTACTCTATTTTATTTACAAAATTCTTAGGTTCTAAATATTTTATTACATGAGATAAGGATTGATTTGGGATAGGATTAGAAAAGGATTGATATATCAAAATCTCAAAAATAAAACGCAATCTAGGCACACAACTTTCTCCGGAAAATCTTATCAAAGGGTTGGCGATCAAGCGGTCCTACTTTTTAGACATGAATAGGTGTCGAATCAAATTTCTCGCGGATGCTGCGGTGTTATGCTCTGTCTTGCATTTCAATGACCGTCATTACATTGAGCAAAGTCATGCATATTGGTATATCAATCAACTAACAAGAGGCCTAATTGGTTTTAAATTTTATTTTTTAGAAGGCAAAAGATGAAAAGGGAGATCATAATACTCCAAGTTCTCAGTATTTTCTACGCACGCTCAGTTTAAAGAGGGAGTGCAAACTGAATTTAATCGCATTAGCTTTGTGGTTTTAGATCCTTCATCCCATCGATAAACTTCACTAGAATCGTGTGTGCTAAATATTCGAATGTATGGCTTCCTATGAAGTTGAGGAAAGCAGAAAGGTGTGGATAAATAAATCACGACGTCACCTTTTTGTATCTGAAGTAATCGAAGATTCTCCATATTTCAACGAGGCATGAGCGTTGGATAGCGACCGGCCACATGAAAGATCGATCCATGCAATACTGGCATGCAACGAAAAGAAGTTTTCTTTTTTCGACGTAATGCAACGAATAGCATGCAACGAATAGTTTTCTTTTTTCGATCCAGTCAGCATAATGCGTTGGACTGATATCAGCTGCAAGAAAATTTATACTAATATTATGGAAAGTCGGTGCTCAATTAATTATGCCTTCTGAAAACAAAAACAGATATAAAAATCAAGAGCTCAGCTAATAAGACAAACATTCCCTGCACGCATAGAAGTGGAGGAGGACAAGTAAACAAGAAAAATGGTCTACCGGGAGACTTACCCTGAAAGCCTTGAGAGAGTTTTCTTGTTCTTTTTTGAGGCTAAACTGGATGCTACAAGTTAGAAGAGCCAAAATATTTGCTGTGCAATTATTATGCATGCGTTCCTCTTAATGTTAGTGTGTTGATTGGGATCGCATGGTGACAAAGTATAGGCCTCCACCTTATAAAATATCATAAGGTCTAATCCATTGGAACAACCCCTATAAAATATCATGAGGTGTAATCCATTGGAACAACCCTAGACTGGTAGTTGCTTTTGATCATTGAATTCTCCTAGGGAAAGAGGATGCATACACACGCATGCGCGCGTGCATGACCTCTTGGAGATACCTGACAATAATAGAGTGTGATACTATTTCTTTAACCGGTTAGAAGACATCATAGCTCCCATCTGAGATGAAGAAACCAAGCAATATTCGATGTTTGATATGTGAACCACTAAGATGCCTTTGCTGCCATAATTCAGGCAGCCAAGTTATTTTTTAAAACTTCTCTGATCACCTTACTATCAAAAAGGAAGAAATGAAACATTTGTCTGTGCGAAAAAAAGGGAGCAGGTGTCACAATATTGATCGCATTGCTACTGAAATAAAAAACAAGGCAACTTTGCAACAACCTCCTAAGCCTATCTCTTGTGCATGCACGAATGCAATCAACTGTTTCTTTGCCATTTCAAAAGGAATAACTTGTTGGCCGAGTCCCACCTTATGTGAGGTGGGACCCAGCAATTTAAATAAAAAAAAAAGAAAAAAAAAAGGAAACAAAAAGAGGGAAAAGAGGGGTTAGGGTTAATTATTCTATTAGAGGGTGGATGAGAAGAAAACAAAAGTGGGTAGCCGTCTTGGGAGAAGTGCTTGTGGAATCCATCTCAAGGAGGAGGTGAAGATCTTATTCAAGGCATTTCAAGAGGAAGAAGAACCTTGTGCAAACCTACACTCGGTGGTGAGATTGTTCTTATTTTATTATTGGAGCCTAAACTCTTTTTCATATAAACTCTTTGTTTGTGATCTAAGGAAGAGATCCTTGATGTATGTGATCCTCTAGCTTAGCCTAGAGAAGATACTTTGTAAGCCCATTATTGTTGATAGTGGAGGTTTGTGGTGGACTTAGGTCCGGTGGTTTTTTCCCCTCATATTGGAGGGTTTTCCACCTAAAAAATTCTTGTCTCTTTCTTGTGGTTTGTTTTTTTTTGGTGGTTCTTACATTGATTAATTATTGTGGTATTCTCATTCTACTCACACAAAGATAGGAAAGTTTTCATCTAGTGAAGGGGTCTTTCCTAACAAGTGGTATCAGAGCAAGGTTTTGTGCCTACAAGGTATTTGATAAAATTCTTGTGTGACTCGAATGGAGGATTCTATGGGAGGCATGATTAAATTGACATCTTCCAACTATGCCATTTGGAAACCTAGGATGGAGGATATCCTTTATTGTAAGGATTTGTATGAACCTATCCATGGAGATGAGGCTAGGCCAAAAGAGAAGACTGACAAGGAATGGAAGATAATGAATAGAAAGACAGTTGCACAAATTAGACAATGGGTTGATCAGACTGTGTTTCATCATGTTGCTCAAGAAACCAATGCCTTCTCTTTGTGGAAGAAATTAGAGGCCATGTATGAGAGAAAGACTGCACAGAATAAAGCCTCTTTGATTAGAAGGCTTGTCAACTTGAAGTATAAAGATGGGAAAAGTGTGACAGAACACTTGAATGACTTCCAAGGCTTGGTGAATCAGTTGACTACTATGAAGCTTGTCCTAGATGAGGAGTTGCAGGCTTTGTTACTTCTTAGTTCTTTGCCAGACAGTTGGGAGACTCTTGTGGTGTCTCTAAGCAATTCTGCACCTGACGGCAAGGTCACTTTGGATATGGTAAAGGATAGCATGCTAAATGAAGAGGTTAGAAGAAAGGAACAGGGAATATCTCCTGAAGCTGAGGCTCTTGTGACAGAAAGAAGAGGTAGAAGCAAAAGCAAGTATCCTTACAATAGAGATAAATCCAGGGGCAGGTCAAAGTCAAGGAAAGGCATAAAATGCTATCATTGTGGCAAACTAGGACACATGAAAAGAGAGTGCAGAGCATTGAAAAGAGAGCAGAACACAGAAAAAAGTGAAGCAAAGACAGAGGAAAAGGATGTTACAGCAGTTGCAGCTGATGCAGATGTCATTGTTGTTAGTGATGGTTGTGTCAACCTTGCATATGAAGATAGTAACTGGGTGATTGATTCTGGTGCTTCTTTTCATATCACTCCACATGGTGGTTTCTTCACATCCTATACTTCTGGTGATTTTGGTTGTGTTAGGATGGGAAATGATGGTTTATCCAAAATTGTTGGCATGGGGAGTGTATGTTTAGAGACCAATACAGGGTGCAAGTTGCTACTCAAAGATGTTAGACATGTTCCGGATATCCGCCTCAATTTAATCTCCACCGGCAAGCTTGATGATGAAGGTTATAGCAATCATTTTGGTGAAGGAAAATGGAAGCTCACAAAAGGCTCTTTGTTGATAGCAAGAGGAAAGAAAAATAATACTCTCTACATGATGCAAGCAAAGCTAAAGAAAGGAGAGGTGAATACAATTGATGATGATTTCTCTACAAAGCTTTGGCACAAAAGGCTTGGGCACATGAGTGAGAAAGGACTTCAAATTCTAGCCAAGAAGGAGTTGCTACCAAATACCAAAGGTGTGTCTTTGAAAACTTGTGTTGATTGTTTAGCCGGAAAACAACATAGAGTTGCATTTCATAGAACACCTATATCTAGAAAAATTAACATTCTAGATTTGATACATAGTGATGTATGCATGATGGATAGTAGAACTCTTGGTGGTGCACTTTATTTTGTTACCTTTATTGATGATCATTCTAGAAAGGTATGGGCTTTTGCTTTGAAATCCAAGGATCAAGTCTTGGATATATTTAAACACTTTCATGTCATGGTTGAAAGAGAGACAGGCAAGAAGCTAAAGTGTATCAGGGCAGATAATGGAGGTGAGTACAGAGGGCCATTTGAAAAATATTGCAAAGACTATGGCATTAAGCTCCAAAAGACAGTTCCTAAAACACCGCAAGAAAATGGAGTTGCAGAGAGAATGAATAGAACAATTGTAGAGAGAATCAGATGTATGCTCTCTCATGCAAAGTTGCCAAAACCATTTTGGGGTGAAGCTATGAGGACTGCAGTGGATTTGATCAACCTTTCTCCATCGGCTCCTTTGGATGGTGATGTGCCAGAAAGAGTTTGGACAGGAAAAGATGTATCCTACAGTCATTTGAAGGTGTTTGGATGCAAGACATTTGTTCACATTCCAAAAGATGAAAGGTCTAAGCTTGATGGAAAGTCTAAAGAATGTATTTTCTTAGGTTATGGCCATGAAGAATTTGGATACAGGTTGTGGGATCCAAAAGACAAAAAGGTGATCAGGAGTAGAGATGTTGTCTTCTTTGAAGATCAGTTTATTGAAGACTTTGGAAAGCAAGAGAAGCCAAAGTATTTGAACAGTTCTCCAATTAATCTTGATCCAGTTCCTCCACCTATGGTCCATGATGATGATAGGGGAGATGTGCAGGATGACAGTGAGCATAGTGATACAGGTGCTAGTGAGGGTTCTACAGGTGATAATGGTCACAGTGAAGCTTCAGAACATGGTGAACTATCAAGTCAGTCTGAAATGACAGAACCAGAGGTCAGAAGGTCTACTAGACAGCACAGAGCATCATCTAGATATCCTGCTTCAGAGTATATTTTTCTTACAGATGAGGGGGAGCCAGAATGCATCCAAGAAGTGCAGAATCATAAGGACAAGGATAAATGGTTTCAAGCTATGCAAGAAGAAATAAAATCCTTATATGAAAATCATACTTTTGATTTGGTAAAGCTTCCTAAGGGTAAGAGACCACTCAAGAACAAATGGGTATACAGATTAAAGGAGGATGAGAGCGGCTTAAAACCTAAGTACAAAGCAAGATTAGTTGTGAAGGGCTTTGGTCAGAAGAAAGGTATAGATTTTGATGAAATTTTTGCTCCGGTTGTGAAAATGTCATCTCTTCGGATTATATTGGGTTTGGCAGCTAGTATGGACCTTGAGATTGAACAACTTGATGTGAAGACAGCCTTCTTGTATGGAGACCTAGAGGAAGAAATTTATATGGAGCAACCTGAGGGGTTTAAAACTAAGGGCAAAGAACATCTTGTTTGCAAGTTGAAGAAAAGCTTATATGGGCTTAAACAAGCACCAAGGCAATGGTATAAAAAGTTCGATTCTTTCATGATGGGCCACGACTACAAGAGGACAAAATCCGATCATTGCGTCTATGTGCAAAGGTTTAGTGATGGTGATTTTATCATTCTATTGCTTTATGTAGATGATATGTTGATTATTGGCCGTGATACTAACAAAATTGATAGGTTGAAGAAAGACTTAAGCAAGTCGTTTGCCATGAAAGATATGGGGCCCGTAAAGCAAATGCTTGGCATGAGAATTTCTCGTGATAGAAAGATCAAGAAGCTTTGGCTATCACAAGAAAAGTATATTGAAAGGATGCTCGAGCGGTTTAATATGGAAAAGGCTAAACCGATTTCCTCTCCACTTGCAAATCATTTCAAACTCACAAACAAGCAATGTCCTACAAATGAAAGGGAGAAAGAGGAGATGCAAAATGTACCCTATGCTTCAGCAGTAGGAAGTTTGATGTATGCCATGGTGTGTACAAGACCAGACATAGCATATGCAGTTGGTGTTGTGAGCAGATTTCTCTCGAATCCTGGCAAAGAACATTGGGCTGCAGTCAAATGGATACTTAGATACCTTAGAGGTACTTCCAAAGCTTGCTTATGCTTTGGAAATGGAAAAACTATGCTAGAAGGATTCACAGATGCAGATATGGCTGGTGATATTGATACTCGAAAGTCTACATCGGGATACATGATGACTTTTGCAGGGGGAGCTGTTTCATGGCAGTCCAAATTGCAGAAATGTGTTGCTTTGTCCACTACAGAGGCCGAATATATTGCGGTGACAGAGGCATGTAAGGAAATGTTGTGGATGAAAAGATTCCTCCAAGAATTGGGCTTGAAACAAGAAAAGTATACTCTCTTTTGTGATAATCAGAGTGCCATTCATCTTAGCAAGAATCCCAGCTTTCATTCAAGGTCGAAGCACATTGATGTGAGGTATCATTGGATTCGGGATGTGTTGGAAGAAAAGCTTTTGCATCTAGAGAAAATCCATACCGATGAGAATGGGTCGGATATGATGACTAAAATTTTGCTTAAGAAGAAGCATGATATTTGTATGCTTAAGGCAAGCTTGGTGGAGCCTCTCACATAAGATGGGAGGGGGAGAATTGTTGGCCGAGTCCCACCTTATGTGAGGTGGGACCCAGCAATTTAAATAAAAAAAAAAGAAAAAAAAAGGAAACAAAAAGAGGGAAAAGAGGGGTTAGGGTTAATTATTCTATTAGAGGGTGGATGAGAAGAAAACAAAAGTGGGTAGCCGTCTTGGGAGAAGTGCTTGTGGAATCCATCTCAAGGAGGAGGTGAAGATCTTATTCAAGGCATTTCAAGAGGAAGAAGAACCTTGTGCAAACCTACACTCGGTGGTGAGATTGTTCTTATTTTATTATTGGAGCCTAAACTCTTTTTCATATAAACTCTTTGTTTGTGATCCAAGGAAGAGATCCTTGATGTATGTGATCCTCTAGCTTAGCCTAGAGAAGATACTTTGTAAGCCCATTATTGTTGATAGTGGAGGTTTGTGGTGGACTTAGGTCCGGTGGTTTTTTCCCCTCATATTGGAGGGTTTTCCACCTAAAAAATTCTTGTCTCTTTCTTGTGGTTTGTTTTTTTTGGTGGTTCTTACATTGATTAATTATTGTGGTATTCTCATTCTACTCACACAAAGATAGGAAAGTTTTCATCTAGTGAAGGGGTCTTTCCTAACATAACTTGACCATAGTTTGATGCAGACTATCCTCCTAATCATGAGCGGGACCTGTAACAAATAAAACAATTTAATTAGAAAAGGAAAGTTTAGCGAAGACCGGAACGAGTTATTTAAATCTATATGAGAGAATCAAAAAATATAAATCAAGTCACCTTCAGCTCCTTTTAAAACACTATTAACATCAGATCCTAGGTAGGTCATAAAAAATAAATCTAAATGAGTCTAAAAGGGAAATTAAACCAACTGCGAGTTGGGTG
Source organism: Phoenix dactylifera (assembly GCF_051530095.1). Taxonomy (NCBI): domain Eukaryota; kingdom Viridiplantae; phylum Streptophyta; class Magnoliopsida; order Arecales; family Arecaceae; genus Phoenix; species Phoenix dactylifera. The sequence continues at coordinate 57,568,160 of NC_143190.1, read as the reverse complement.
GCACCGTTTATTAGTGGGTGGTAGACTATCTTAACTTGTCTTGTTGAACAAGGGAAAATAAAGTGGGATTGGGCAAAGCGACTTCGGTTGAGTGTAATTAAAACTTGCCTTTATCATTAAACATCCTTGTCAGAAATTAAAGAGGGGAGAGGAGGCAATATATGTTGCGCGATGCATATAGATTTATTACGAAAACACATCTTTGTCCTTCAACGTCTCTGTCAAAATATCTATTGAAAAGAAGTCTGCAATCCAAGAAATGGAAATAATGTGTTGTTTAAGGGTATACAATTTTACAAAGGGGTAGAAGAAGGTCCCAATCTTACACCATCTTACTCATCTAAAAAATGGCTACAAAGCAGAAAGGTAACCAATGCGTCATTGCGTGTTACCATTTAATAGGCAAGGAAACTATCACAATTGCTTATAAAAAGGCTACAAAGCTTACAGGGAAATGTCAGGCATGGATGTCGAATATAGAAAGCCTTAGATGCTTGAAAGCCTGAGTGATGATACATTATATTTAGGGCTCAAAACTCATAATTTCTAAATATATATTATATTTAGATCCAGTGTAGTTTCTCCAAGAAACTTCTTGGATGCAAACATGTTAACCACTCAAAACTTCAAATGGGTGAACCACAAAAGACGATAGCACTAGGGGATTTCTGTATGCAAAGTGTCCCCCGTTTCATTATTTTAATGAAACGAGCGGTGGTTGCTGCCACCGTTTTGCTCAAAAAAAGATTTTCGCATGCAAAGGAGAATCCTAGCGATCGATTATTAGAGAATCACATCAGTTGACTAATGTCCATTTGCATGCCCCTACTGCATATGCCTCAAAGTTACGAAGATTTGTTTTTTTCTTTCTTTTTATTTGTTTTAAAAGCTTAAGATGATAGAATGAGATAGATTTATTTATATATTTTATATTTTCTTATACTTTTACTCACATGTGGGTCGAACTTTTCTTTAATGGGTTAACCCAACATATGAAATTTTTTAATAATGGAATTAAAGAGTGTAGAGACAGGGTTCGAACTCAGAACCTCTACTCTGATACAATGTTAAAATCACCACTTATCCTAAAAATTTAAATTGATAGAATGAGGTAGATTTATTGATATATTTTATATTTTCTTACAATTATTCAAAATAAACAAATGAAAAAATTTTAATCATAAATACCTGATGAACTCTTTAAACCTTTGAGGGTAGGGCAGATTGTGCTGCCTACAAAATTGTTATATCAATTTGATAGCTACCATCTAATGCAAGGCCCCAAGAGTTGGTAAGGGGAGCAAATGGTCAAGTTGGTTTTGCCATGCCTGTCATGATCTGAATTTAATTGATTTCAATCCACCCATAAGCCTACTTTTTTATTTAAATAGTCTGGATCCCAAAGATAATATTTTTTTAAGATTATTTTAACAAACATAACTTACTTTTAAAATCTAGATTTGCGACCTACAGCCAACCCACAGTTACAATGTCAAGCATGAAGGCGTTCAAATCAAACAAAGCTAGCCTGTATCTACTTGATCCACTTGCAGCTCTATGTTTTAGGGCCATGCAAGCCATGACGTGGTTTATATTGGCGTTGCTGTCTCAGTCAAATATAAAAAGTGCATCAAAAATTGAAGGCAGAGCATCGATCGTGTGAATTTCCTTGGACTTAATTGTAATGGGTTAATTAAATTTAGTGCAATCAAGTAGTACAGTGCAGAAGATGCCCTCAGAACTTATAGAATTGCGTCAGAGCTCTGATTAAACTAGACTTTGGAGCAATAGACAAAAATGTCATTGCTGTTGACAGAATATCTTCCGCAGCGTAATGAAAAATATTCTCTGGGCCAGCAAAAATATGCATAAATATATTACCAAATTTGTCTTTCCCTGGAAAATTTACTATTAATAGAAAGTATCTATCACGAACAAAATATAAAAGTTGCAATTAATAGAAAGCGTTACTATTAATAGAAAGTATCTATCATGAACAAAAAATAAAAGTTACTATTAATAGAAAGATTTACTATTAATAGAAAGTATCTATCATGAACAAAAAATAAATGTTACTATATATAGTTGTCATATCAAGCCAAATTCTAGCTCCCAGAACAGTGCCAGGGTTGGAATTCCCCATACGTCCTCCGGCCGAGAGCGAGCCAAAAAATCAGAGAGAACGGTCGTCACGCGTGAATGGTACCACCGCTCCGCTAGACCGTTGGAATCGCGCCGCATCCGATGCCGACGCCCGGGTACCGCGACTTTACAAAAAGTGCGAACGCGCGCTTAGAAATGTCGATGCGATCACCGGATCGGCCGGTCAAATAGATCGCGGATTCGCGCCGTAGCGCGCGGATAGCGGATCGGAACGAAAGCGGCCACGGGAGAAGATGGCCAGAACCGGAATACCGGATCCCGAACAGCATATCTTACCGTCCGCCTGTCACGAAGCTCCGAATCTGGTATTCCGTGTAAGAATCTTGCTCCTGAATCCAGGTCTTAGCGCTGAAATAACTGCTGCTGTTACAACCATTTTGTGTGCACAAGATATCCCATGAATGAATTATGGGTGCACACCAAGAGAATAGGATAGAAAATTACTACTATAGGAGTGCCTCTAACACTATGAAAGTAAGGGCTGAAAATGGATGGCATAATATATTCATATATATATATATATATATATATATATATATATATATATATATATATATATATATATATACATATTTTTTAGCGAATACGAATATGGATACAAATATTAAATAGATATCAAAATTAATATCTATATTAGTTTTAAACGGATACGAATACGAATCGGATGTTAAACATATCCATATTTGTTATAAACGAGTGCGGATACGAATCGGATATCAAACAATTTATAGTTTCTTATCTAAATATGGATATAAATTGAATATTTTTTTAGATATTTATAATATTCGAATCCGACTAGAATCCGATATATGAAAACGGATATAGTTGGATATAATCCGATCCGCTTTCAGTCCTATAAAAATTATATGACAACTAATTGGGGAAGGCTTGGAAAACTGGTTCATAACTAATGCGGCAAATCCTTGTCCGAAATCTTGATTCATTCCTTGAAATTTTAGTTGATGAGGCGAAGCCAAGCATTGGGGCCTTTCCCTCTATCCATGCTAGCCGGGTTCTTTTAGCAGAATTCAAAAATCTCTATGCTTAGTTGCTCAAAGTGCGAAAATCACTACTGGTGGGATGGCCAAATCGGACCCGACTGGCACGTACCTTATTTCGTGTATCACACCAATCCATGGATGCCACGTAACATTGATGAACTAAGGGGTGAATGGAGAAGTGATTGGCAGCCGTACAAGCAGTGACCTGCTGATTGGGTCGTCTCTTATATTACACATCATTTGGAAGAGATTTTCTAAAAGAGTCACGAGTCTGCTCAATTCTCTTTCTGTAACTTCTTTTTTCTGACTTTATTAATTGTACTCATGCTCGATTAGTATGAGTTGCTATTATATAAAAAAAATAAAAAGTGTAAGTATGATTACTCAAATTCTCTTATAATTTGGGGCGCATACTTTCATTTGACACTGAACTGTTGTTGCTGACTACCATAATGTAACCGCTTGCCCTCGGTCCTCACATTTTATTTACGCCTTAGATGAAAAAGGTCGGACCTTACGCTATTCCTTTCTCATGTTAGAAATTGCGGTCCGAGTAAAGCTCTACTCTTAATATACCTTCGGAAGACTATGGGGGTAGACTGATAGAGAAAAAGAGTGAAAAGATCTTATTGTATTGATTTCCGAAGTGAACTTACCGTGATTGCTTTATGAGTTAGCCCTCAAAATATCGAGATGGATTACCTTTCTTCTTTCTCTGATTGCACGGAGCAGTATCCGGGTTTCCAACAGCCGAAGCCCCTGCCGCTCTCCCTGAGACTGGTGGTGCACTGGGCTCATATCCAAAGAGGCCCATAGTGAGCCCAAAAACAACGGCCCTAGAGGCCGGAAGGCATAAAGAAGACTTTGGCCTGCGCCGAGCCTAAACGAGGCGCAAGAACCCAATTTGCACTCTTGACAGCCTTTTTAAGAGACAAGAAGAATAAAGCGATGGAATCGAAAACAGGAGTGTCTATCAGCTCTAAAGATACCGAGTGGCGAAAAGCAGAACAAGGGGGAGAAGCTATTTCTCCGTAAAAGAGCGAGCTAACTCCTAGAGCGATCACAGTCTTCACAGCATTTTCAGGAAACAAGAGAGCCCACCAGGACTATCGCTGCCAAAACATCAATCGCCATCGGTACAGCAATGGTCCTCTGAAGAAATGGAGGGCTCTAAAAGTTAAATTGCCGATTGCTTATAGAAATGAAATCACATGGTTCAGTAGGGAGAGAATGAAGACAAGACAATATAATCAAGAGAAATGGTAAGTGCATAGAAAACGACCTCATAAGCAGTCTTTTGTCTTGCACCCCTTTATAAAGGCTTATTCGGAGACAGATAGCGCCCATTACGGTTCTGCTCCCATCATTTAATTTTTCTCCTAAAGGCCTCAAGGTGAAAGAATATATGGACCTCATCATGAGCAAACTTTTCATGGTGCAACCATGGATGAACAAGAGCCACAGCTGATTCTCTATTGATGGAAAGGCTATTCAGACCACCCGGGTTCACGATAGAGACTCAAACTACCAGTAATCCCAGTTGCAGAGGATGAAGTGTTTTTGATGAGCTTAAAGCAAAGATTGAAGAAGCTTGGACAATGCTATGAAAATTACAGCAAACTGGATCATATATTTTGATAAAACCCATAGGGCAGACCTGGCAGCTAACATGTTTCCATGCAGACATACCAAATTGGGCTACTTCATGCATTTGCTTCAGATTTCAATATGTCAAATTCAAATCTTCGAATCTATGAGGCGATTTATTCTTCAATTGTCTGTTTTTCGATCAATCAGTCTCTTCTGTTGGCTACGATTTGATACAATTGAGCTTCCTTTATTGGAACAATCCACAATCCCCTCCCTCCAGAAATGAACTGAAAAAGAATTTAGCATAAGATCCAGTAAGCACGTACCCAATTGTGTACAAGCCTGCAAGCTCAAACTTGTTATGGCAGCCTGCTTGGAAACAACTGTTGAAAACTTGAATCGCCCATTTAGCAGCTAGAACCCAATCTATAATGCCAGATATGCACCTTCTTTAACTCAGACTGGTTGCTGACTAGTTTGATTATCTGGAAATATTTACGGTCTGCTTATTGTACGTCTTATTCTGTGGCCCAAAATACATGCCACTTGCAGCAGGTGGAACTCTCGTTGTTCCTTTTTCTCCAAAAAGAAAAAAGAAAAATTGTACCACGACTGGAATCAGAGCTCCTGAAAAGCAGAATTTTTTTAGCTATCCCTGCAGCATGCGTACCAGAACTGGCATAACTTGTTCACCATCATGGTGGCATCATTAAAACACCAATGCCTTGGGGTTGTAGAGCTGGATATCCGGTTGTCATCTCTGCAAACCCATCCTGTGGCCCTAGACCTAACAGGGCATGCATCCATGAGGAGACCTAGCCTTTGTCATCTCTGTAAATCCATGAAACATAGAAATAATATAATAAATCAGTATCTTTCTAGGCATTGGAGATTCTTCAGCCATTCAAGAAACACCATCTCACATGTCAATCATCCATGCTAGTGATTCCCCAGATTTAATGCTATATATACCAGAATAGCATCTTTAGCCTGCCATCTTCAAGATTATGGTGAGTCGTCAAAATGCAACGAGAGATCTTGTAGATTACTCACTATAAATTGGCGTTCCCTGGTTGGTTGGCTGAATTCATTATCCTGGGTCAAAATAGAAACGCCGGTAGTTCTCCTGGTGTATCTCTATCACCCCGGAATCCTCTCAATCACACAAAGGTCCGACACCAGTATGCTGCACTTTGACTCGTCATGGTTTCTCCACGCAAAGATATCACTGGACACAGCGAACTAATCACCTGGATGGCATCCAAGAGAAAAAAACGCTTATCACTGGCAAAAATAATAATAAAATGCAACTCCCCCTCCATAAAATAGCCAAGTGACTTGCCGGTACATAAATTTCTAAGCAATCCATTTCTTGAGCCATCTAGCTGCGGAAGTAGTTCGTATTCGACTTTCATGTCTTGAACTCAAATCCAAGGCTGGTCAGTCTTCAATTCATTGTTGCACTCATACACAACATACGCGTAAGGCGCACTTGGAATCATATTCTGAAACAATCCATCTGTTTTTTAGTAGTCTCACTAGTGAAAAATTGTGTACTGCAGAGATTGTTCTCAATCCATGATGCAAATTACAGTTGGTTCTTTATTTTTTCCAGATTAGGTGCCACACCATTCGACCATTGAAGAGCTCTTTAAGTAAAACGAAAAATCTGTCTTCCTGCCAAACTTGGTCAATGCTCCTTAATTCTTGGTAGATTTGTAGACACAGTTATCAGTATCGACGAACTGATTAAGTATTTGTAAATTTACATCATATCTTTGGCCAAAAAAGTTCAACAAGATCATTATCACGCCCTGCTCCTCTTTATTTTGGGTGGGAGATGCAGATCAGTACAACAGCAGGACTGAAGGCATTACACACTTTCCGTTCATATAGAGTAAATTACACATTTTTACAAGGCTTGTTTATTATTCAGCAATTCACTACTAAATGTTAGCACGGCAAAACTTTGAAACTCATGGCAATAAACATATCTGGATTTATAAAATAACCCATATTAGCATGTTGCTTTCTGCACTTTCATCAAACTATAGATACAAATTGTAGTCTACATAGCACAGAAATATGCAGACATCATCCAAATCAAAGCCATCATGATCTCGCTCTTAGGGACCCAGTCATCAAAAATAAAATGCATATATAGATAATAATTTTCCTTAATTTTCTGAAACAACTCACTCATTCTAGGAAATTAATCCAGTGAATAATTGTTGACCACATTGTTAATTGAATTTGGGACGTTGGAAACATCAAATTTTCTGGAATCCAGGTTGCTGAGGGAAGCAGAAATTCACTAGCCACCCCCAGTCCGACATTTCAGGATTTCATGCATCAAGGATGTCATATTACCAGGCCATCTGCTCTGATGAATCTGACAGGAAGAATTTCAGCTAACAGCCACCAAAATGATGGTATGGCATATAAGTGTCAGATCATGGTCTCGATCTCGTAATACCAGATGTCAAAGCATAGAAGAGGCAGGACTTGGTCTTTAATCCATATGAGTCTCTAACGCAAGAAGGGAAAAACACATTCAGGTTAGTCAACAGGAATCAATGAGTAGAAATATCATGTACCAAAAAAGAATGAATAGAAATATCTCGGTTTATATGACAGCTCAGAAAGTGTGGGTGGATGGGAGCGTGTTTTTATTTTTATCTTCATTGATAAATTCATTTTTTGCAATTTTGTCACCTAAGCTCGGAAACCAGCAGACAAATATAGTGGAACCTTAGTCTTGGGGAGATTAAATTGCAAAATTAAATGGTATCACAAGGATTACCAGTCAGAATGCTGACAAAATAAGCCAAATTTCAAAAAAAATCCTAACAAAGCACAACGTAATTTTGTTTTAACTTAAAATGCGAACACAAAGTAATATATCAATAATGGGAAAAAAGGTCAGCCTGAGAAATTTAGAGCATCCAAAACCTAGAAAAATCCATTGTGAATTTATGCAACGTCTACCGCTAAAGGAAGATTCTAATCAAACATTTATATTGACCAGAAAGTTAGAAGCCTTAAATTTCACCCAAAGATATACCTACGAATGGGCCAGCATGAATAACCATCCATCAGCCCTTGGTGCCTGAAGAACATAGATATCGGAGTAAATACTCATTGGAAGAACATGTATCTGTCAGATCCTGATGCAGTTTTGTGATTGCCTTCTGCAAGGACCTTAGTGCTGGAAGCAGGCTTCTGGAATTCTGCTGGATGAAATGACCATGAGCCTTACATAGCTCCTGCAATGTATATTAGTCATTTAGATATGTGAATGCAAGTATACCATAATTTGAACAGCTTAATTCTCATATAGTATATAAAAGTTAATTGAACCTGACTCCACTGAAGAATGAATTCCAGATGCGGACAGCTTTCTAAAAGATCAGCAAATGCTTCAATTAACCTCTGCAAATATTTGAAAGGTATGGATGAAGAAACAGTTGGTATATCTGATGGATTCACAGCAAATATGCACTTTTTAATTAGAGAATCTTCATTCAGGCGGAGACTGAGTAATAATGCTCTCTGTGGTTGGTCCTCCGCAAGAGCTTCATCCACCACCTATATAATCACTTGGACAAGATATGTTAGTCCCCAGATTAATGAAATGCAGCACTAAATAGATAAAATGGAAGCAAGTACACAAACAGCCAAACAGATTGGCACCTCAGGAGTAACATCTATGTCAAGGTCGGTGGGGTCAAATACGAAGGACTCGTCGAAAGAGTACACAAGAACACCCTCAGTAGTTGCAGCTGCCCAACATCTTCCTGTTGGTGCAATTCTCACACATTTTGTGCGAACAACAGGCCGCCCACGATTGGGCATCGATCCAGGTAAATCATGTCCTATCTTCTCACGTGTTTGTCGATCAATCCCTTCTTCAACATCACTATTCTCATCATCAATCAAATCTAATGGACCAGCATCTGTCATCCTCTTAGAATTCAAAAAATCAAGAACTCCATCCAGGGAGAGATTGCGAGTAATTTGATATCTCCTAAGCAATACCTGGCATGTATGTATAAACAGCAATAAGATTCTTAGCTCAGAAAAAATGTAAAAATTGTTCAGCATATATCATTATATTGCACTAGTAAGCATTACAAAAATTGCTGGAGGTAGAATAATCTATTGCTAAAAGAATTTCAAATTGGATTAAAGTAGAAAATTATCATTTCTCCAAGACTTCCAAAAAAATGAGAACTATCTTTGTATAATTGTATGATTTCCTTAATTAAACCATATCAAGTAGAACCCATATGGATAGAATAAAGGTTGTAGATTCTTACACGGATGATGATGATTTTAAAAAAATCATGGTTTGACATGCTAGCTTGGTTACAAGATTACTCCTCATAGCTAACTATTGCCAAATTCCTTCTACCTCAATCAATTAAGACATTATGCATCCATAGAATACTGCCATGTTGAAGAGAAAATTTTATAGGACAATCACGCAACCGACGTTTTATGGTATCAAAATTGGGCAGTTTAAAAACAAGATGTGCCCAACAAAAATGTGGCCAAAGTGAGAATATTGAGATGGATGTATAGTAATACAAGAAAAGATAGAATATGAAAATAAGTCATCTATAAAAAGGTAGAGGTAGTACTAATTGAGGACAAATTGAGAGAAGAATGACTTAGAAGGCTTGGACATGTACAACATAAACTGAGGGATGTACCAGTACGAAGGAGTGATTTGATATATGTAGAAGGACATAGTAGTAGAGGTAGGCTGGACAGAAAGGAAAGCCTTGACATCTCAACATCTCTCAGAAATTATGGTTCTAAATCGAGCGGAATAGGGGAAAAAGATTCATGCAGCCAAACCCAACTATGTTGGGATTAAGGCTTAGTTGATTTGAGTTGACTTCAATTTACTTTGTAATAATGGCAGCATAAGTATGTAAGTATCAAACTTGTGTCATGAAAGTCTAAAACTTAACAATGATATGTCTAGAAAGGTCAGTGAAATTGCATGTTTGGTAACAAAAATACATTAGCAAGAGCTGAACTGAGGATTAAAATCCCGATATAGCACATGTTCCTGTGCAGTCCTGAGTCCATATGGTACTAGCACATGTTCCTGGATAGATTATGATGTACCGAAACAACCACTGAGAACAAGAATGAAGAGAGAAAAAAACTGCTTCCCAAGACCCCAAATGTAGAGATGCAACTATCTTGATCCTTCTTGGCCGATACCAGCTAGGACAGTCAAGACATCCTAGCCCTTATGAGAACCAATATCTTGGAGGCACCCTAGCTACTGTTCTACTGTTCTATTGTTAGAACAGTATGGTATTGCTAGGATGTGCCATTACCATAAAGATGTGAATCCTTGAACAAGACCAAGGACAAGTTATGGAACAGGGTTTGACATCAGGTGTAGATCATTCTTCTTTGCATGTAGTGATCCAAAAGAAACAATGATGAACACTTGAGAGAGAGAGAGAGAGAGAGATTCCTATTAGAATCAAACTAAACCTCAATTTCACCAAATTTAGCAGATCTTGCAAATAGGATGATGGGATGTGCATAATAAAGAAGACTAAGGTAACATTTCCCTACTTTTCATTAGAAGTTTTTATAAATTTGTTGCATTCAAACCCAAGAACAAAATTATACATGATTGTATCAAGATTTCATATTGTTAACAAAAAAATAATAAAGTGGAGACATTTTAAATGGAATAGCATATAATTATCCATAGATGCATCTGCAGTTCTATGCTATAGTATAAAGTTATATCATGTCTAATATGATTTAAGTTTTGCATGCTTTTTAGTAACAAGTTATTATTCCTAATTGTTCACACACACTGTCATGTTCTAAAATTTATTTACTATCGAGAAACTTGTGGTATCGATATTTGCAAACAAACATCTAAATTCATAATCAAATAACTATTAGTGGTTTTATTTGCTTATCCATTCTTTTATGTACTTTGGATAAAATATAAATAGATGCTTGCCTATCTTCTTAGCTAGTGGGACCCCCTTTTTTGCCAGAATTTCAGTACAAAACTGCACCATTTTCTGGTGTTTGTAATCGACCAAAGACCAAAATATAAGATTGTGAACTCTGAGATAAACTGCTGAATCAATAAAAATGTCAGATCAGGCCATGGTTACAATAAATAAGATCAAAAAAATTGTGATGCCTGACCTGGTCTGCAACATCATACATGCAAATGTATTTGCTACTCCCTCCAGCTAGAATATAGCTTCCATCAGCTGAATAGCACAAAGTTGTAAAATACTTTCCTGAACTTGAATTAGCAGCTGATCTCCTATCTGACATGAGACGTCCACCAGCAATGTCCCTGCGGCCCTCAATTGTGTACATCAAAAGGCCATCTATAGGATCCCAGAACTGAATTTGACCATCTAATGTGCTGCAAGCCAGCTGCTTTCCGTCTGGACGATATACTACAGTAAGAACATCATGTGTGTGTGGAAATGTTTCTACTGCACCTTTCCCTTCAAAAACATCCCACAATCGAACAGTTTTGTCCCATGAAGACGAAGCCAGAACAGCCTAAAAAGTAAAACACCATGGAGCTTTTCAATATAAAAAGTGGAAGTGCAGAATTGTAATTTTGCTTATAAAATAAAGATCCAATTAAATAAGTGCCATTATCAACAGCAAATGCATGCAAAATTTATTGTCATGAAACAGAAAAAAATGGAGAAAACAATTGGACAAAGCAAAATAAGGCTGCACTTTTTAGCATTGTAACCTGCTCGTGGAAGGTTAGAGTTATATCAAGATGCAAACCACTTTAAAATATCCACACATATTAGAAAACTATATCCCAAAAAGAAAAACGAAAACATATTATAACACAGAAAAAAACTTACATTTGTAGGTGAAAACATTAAACCATGAACTGGTCCCTCATGACCGCCAAGGACATCCAACAAACGGCCAGTCTTCATTGACCAAACAAATATCTGAATATATATATATATATAACATTGTTAAGAAGATAAACAATAATGCTAAAAAGCATCAACTCTATGAAGAGATGTATATGCTTTAGTGACACATACCTCAAAAGAATCAAGAGTTCCAGCACAGATCACCTCACCGCTTGGGTCTGATGTTAAAGAGACAAACTGCCTGGGAGAAGGAGTAGTAAATGTTTTGAAGTTCCGATAACGAAATAAATCCCAAGCACGAACAGTCCCATCTAGAGATGCACTCAGAAGACAATGGTTATTGGCCATAAAATGGACTGCAGTAACAGCATTAGTGTGCTCAGAAAATGTTATGAAACAAAACCCTGATGAAACTGTCCACACCTGTAATGAATAAACATGCAAGGTATGTGAAAGTTCATAGAAAAAGTATAAATGAATCTACAAGAGCAAATGATAATAAATAGCAAAACATAGCTACTCTATGCATAATTTTTCTACAAAAACTGATCATAGATGTAACTTTTTTCATCTTTGATCTTGAGGAAGGAACCAGGTCAAACATTTTCTTATTAATGATTAAAAATCAGTAATCAGCATCAAATGTAATTAAAAGGCCCAAATCCTCAGTTTGCATTGAAGCTCAAATACAAAGATTGATAGTTTACAAGAAATGAAGTATGAATTCAAATTTATGTTGAATAATTTTAGAAAGTCTTAACTCTAAACATGACTAAAAACCATATTGAAATGCTTTCCTATAAAAAGATAACCAAAGACTTCAGGAAACTAGTGAAATTTATATTACTTTAAAACTCAATGTGGATATTTATCAAACCAACACAAAAGAAATTCCTAATGATTCAATATCCTTCCCAAGCCGACCTAGACTAAAGTAGACTTGTCAACAATAGTTTAGCCTAAATGCACCCAAAAACTTCCTTCAACAAGCACTTGCATTATAAGCTTGCTCCACCATAACCTTGAAAATTAACATTCTCTGGGGCTGGGCCTTTTCCAATTTTACGAAAATCTTTGACTGTTGCTTCTAAGCTGCTAAAGTTTAGCCAATATCAATCGATCTTCCCAAAGTCATGGTTAGTCCATTTGCCAAAGTTTGTCCTGACTAAAATTTGGTACTAGCCCACATCTCACAAACAACTGAATCTTAGTAGAAAACTCAAGGAAAATATCTCAAACTTCGTTGCCTCATTTTAAGATATGTGGAGCTGCCCCATACCAAAAGGAAGCTCCAGTCCTGCCAATCTATGTAGTTTAAAAACTTGCAAATTTATGTCATACTTATGGTAACACAGAATTTTGAGTATCATATGCAATAATTGGAACTAAATATAATTATAAGTGCTTTTTAAGTTATGACCGATTCAGAGTACCAATCCCATGTTCATTTGTATCACACAACAGATTCATTGTGAACTAATCTATGAGAATGGTTCATTGTACCAGACCGTACCACATGTACCATGCACACCATACTGTATAGTAGCAAATTGATACCTAATACAGGGGCGAACCAAGTGTCGGTACCATCAACCAACCTATACTGACATTATACCGGCATGGTCTCAGTATGGGTACCAAAATAGGTACTGCAAAAATGCTTGTACTTCAACTGCAATTTCTTCAACATATTTTTGTTTAACTTTATCTAGTGACTTCGTCACTTAGTAATCTAGGATTACCACAATCAGAACCCAATTTGATAGTAAAGTTACCACTATTTCATTAAAGGACATCTTAGTGCACGAGGCTTATGCTATTGCAGGGTACGAGAAAGGTCAGATGTACACAGTCTTATCCTGTGTGCGTGATTATCCATGATTCACCATGACTCCCAAATCACAATGGAGCAACTTTATTATTGTATCCAGGGCCACCCCCTAAAGTCACAACCATTTCATTGCCATAAATGCATCCTAAATGAGGCTCTTGCCTTAGCAAGGTTCTGAAAAGGTCAGATATACACAACCTTACCCCACGTGAAGGAAGGCTATTTCCATGTTATGAATCTATGACATCATCACAATGGAGCAATCTAATCGTTGCGCCAAGGTCTATCCTCTAAAGTTACCACCATTTTGCTACCACAAATATATCCTCAATAAAGCAATGTTTCATCTTTCAAGACATAATCCAAAAGAAAAAATGACCAATGTTGGATACATGACTTCCACTAAAAGAAACCCTAACATTTATATCCATGGCAATGACAAAACAACAATACTCTATTGTATTTTCTCCGATCAATATTCATCATTGGTATTTTTTCTCATACTTTTTGCAAAATCATGGGTGGCAACAATACATTACATTACCATAATCACAACCATCAAACTTCCTCTTAGATAACTAGGATAGCTTCATCAATTCTGATCTCACATTCATCACTATAAAGGTGTGTTCGGATGTTAGTTAAAGGGTTGATGACATAAGGTTATCCCCCCTCCCCTCTTTACTTTTACTATTTTCCATGTTGGTGCTCGAGCATCATCCTTTGTAAAGTTGCATGGCAAAGCTCCAACTAGAGACTTCCTGAGCCATTCCCAGCCACCACACCCTCCCCTCAGCCACCATCGAGGCTACAGCAAGGCTATATCCCCTCTTTGTTGATGGCCAATATGGAGGTTCCGTGATGTATTCTGATTCCTTGGCATGGATCCAAGGCAGATTTACATGGCCTGCGTTGAATGTTATACTTGTGATGGTCCTTATGTGTGGTGCTGTGGAATATTAGATCTGTGGATGATTTTTTTGGTCCTCTGATTGGTTCCGAGATATGTTAGCTAATTCTTTGCATGCATGTTGTTGATATGTAGCTTATCAAATTAAAGTTGATAATGATATCTACTATTATGTCCTAGATATGTATGATTATTATCCTTCGGGACCGCCACTACTCTAGCCCATGGCAAGGCCTATATTTATTCCATGTCTATGCTTATGTTTCGGTGTTTTCATATTCCATTCCACTTATTTTACATTATCACATGATAAATGTAATTTGAACTCTCACATTTATATGGCAATGAAGATCAAAAAGCCAATAGAAGCACATGCTCGGCTTGGCCCTAGTGTCAACCAATGGCAACCACTTTGTATCGTGATGCTGACCTAAGTTTCTGAGCCTAAAATGCCTCCAAATTCATTGCAAGTCATTATTTTCCTATTTGTTGTAGTATACTATCAAAATGGGGTTGGATGGGATATATGGGGGTAAATTTCCATCACAATTGGCAGAAAACAATACCATGCATTGCTTTATATATGCCAATTCAATATCATGCTGCCCCATATTGTTAATATAGGAAAAAACAATGTTCCCCTTACGGTTGCAAGAATGCGTGCGAGACATATATCTAGGGGTTAAGTACTTCGATATTTTCCCTACACATTGCAAGAGGGCATTTTTGTCCATGAGAGCAGAAAGGGGCTCTTGACTAGCTAACCACTACCTTTTCAACCAAACACCACAATTTCTGCACACTGGCATAGGGCATTTTTGTCTATGAAAACAAACAAGGGCTCCTGACTAGCTAACCACTACCTTTTCAACCAAACACCACAATTTCTGCACAATGGCATTAACGGTGGGTCAAGCGAGTACCAACCAAACATGAAATAACTTTGTTCACTAGTTAGCTAGGTATAAGTGAATATCAATAGTTAAAGTTATTCAAGGGTTGGTTAACTATTCAACATTCAAACATAACCATAAAGGTTACTTCCTGTGTCTACAAGCATTCATGAATTCTTTCTTGCAATCATGTCAAAGTTAGCTTAACTCTTCTCCACCTTTTTCTAAGGCCTTCAACATAAATTTTCAAATGCATCCCCTTTGGGCCACCTTAAACTCAAATCTAAGTTATGCTTGTCCATGCCATCTCTATAGGTTTTCCATCATTATGCTCTTGATTGATGTAAATCCTTCTAAAAAGTGTCAAATAGAAATTGAAGTGATACAAACACTGGACAAGCACATCGAGCTTTACATGCAAACCCTGAATAGAAAAAACTCCATGACCCAAAGATGTATATATCCAATCACACATCCCAGTCCTCCTTAGTATGGATTAAAATGGTTGAACAAAGTGAGACAGCAGAAAAGATAAGACAGCATAATTAATTAAAAGGTGAAGCCCATAAGTTAACCAGCAATCAATTATCAGCAACCAACAGGTCTTGACTGGATATTAACTGATTATTGATAATATTTTTTTAAAAAAAAACTTTCGAAAGTTAAAACACTGCATCTTTCTGAAGAGAATTGAATTTAGCCCGAAGAGTTATATCAATGTACACAGACAAATGAAATACACGGTAACAAACATATGAATATGAAGCCCTGAACCAGACTTAAGACAGTAGATTGGAGAGGTCATTAGCAATATCAAGTCAATTTATGGCAGATCTAATGAATATAAGGTTATTAAGGACAAAATAAAGAGTGTAAACTCAAGAAAACAAAATAGATAAATCAGATAAATTGAGAGAAAGAGAAAGAAGATGTTCGTGATTAGCAGAAGTTGCAAGTTACCTTGACTTTGTTATCGTCAGCCCCTGTAGCCAGCATCTGGGAGTCAGGCGAATATGCTATACAATTCACATCAAAATAATGACCCTGTTGTTTTAGAATATAGCTCTCCGATCGCCACTCCCATACAAGCAGCTGCCCAAGCTTCGCACAACCAAATGTTAACCAGTTTCCAAGCTTGTTAAATACTGCAGTGGTGATCTTCTCCCTAGATATAGAAAGCAAGTGAATGCAGACAAAGTCTGGCATCTGATACAGCCCGAAAACCCCATGGGAAAACCCAACCACGACCATATCAAGCTCCTGGTGGTAATCACAAGCTGTTAACTTTTCTGGTGCTTGCATGAAAAAATCCTTCTTTAACAACTCCCATTTTGCTCTATGGAGGGAGATTTCTGATTCTTCAGCATCAAGACCGTCCAAATTCATTGGTTTTATGTCATTGTTTTCGAATTCGACAGAATTTTCATTGGCAATTCTTCCAGGAGGCCTCTGCTCGGGTGTACCGGGAGAAGGAGGATCCGAAATATCCTCTTTGGAGTCATCAAGATTTCGACTTTCCTCCAAATTCCAGGTGAAAATGGCTCCATCTCTTGATACAGTGTACACCCTGCGAATCCTATCGGTTTTCTTCTCGGTCCTAAAGAAGGCACCAACAATGGCATCCCTGTGCCCTAGAAACAGAAAGGGTTTACGAGAACCCTTCAATCTCTGCATACAGAAGAGCCTCACGGTGAGATCCTTCGACCCGACGAGGAGGTACTTGGAGTCCGGACTCCAGTCCAGAGTCGTCACGGCAGCGGCGCAATCCGGAAGCGTCCGCTCGAGGTGGAAGGGGAAGAACTCCTTCCGGAAACCCGGAGACCGCCAGATCTGAACGAGCTTGCCGAGGCCCACGGCGATAAGAGCGCCATCCGGGCTGAAGCGGAGAGCAGCGACGGGCTTCTTGAAGGTCATCCGGTGGAGGACCACGCGGCGGCGGAGGTTTACGAAGAGGGCGCGAGCGGCGTCGTCGACGGCGAGGAGGAAGTTGCCGTCCGGGGAAACGGCGATGCGGGCAATGTTGGATGAGGCCTCGAAGGGGAGGGTTACGGTTTGGGACTTGGCGAGGTCGGTGGCGGCGACGCGGTTGCCGACGGGGGAGTAGAGGACAGTGTTCTCCGCGACTACGGCGTTGCCGCCGCGGTACGGGGCGCCGAGGAGGTTCTGGAAGCGAAAATTCATGGCGGAGAATGGAAATCCCTCCCAGGGTTCTAGGTTTTCTTGGCGAGCGGGAGGAAGAGAAGACAGAAGTTAGCTACATCGCTGGGCGCTTAAACCCTAGAAGTTAAGGCGAAGGGAAGCCGGCGTGGGCTTTGGGTCGAACCGGCTGGTGTTGGAGATGATCCGGTCGAATTGGGGCCAGTTAGGCCGGAACTGGACCGGAAGTTTTGGGGTTTCAGAGCCGACCGTTAATACGCTGATGATACGGGTAAGCGGATCTCATAATATTTAGGCCCGACCCTCTAAACAATGTCCCGGGTAAGCGGATCTCATGACTTTATTGCCGGGTCAATGGTGTTGATAGTTTAGCGGGTCGGACTTTAAGCAGATCCTGACGAGTTCGACTTTAAGCAGATCCGAATGCCCTCATCTGGCTAAATCATCAGGACCAGATTCTCTCCCATCGATCAAATAAAAGGATCTCATAGTATTTAGGCCCGACCCTCTAAACGATGTCAAGGGTAAGCGGATCTCCTGATTTTATTGCGGGGCCAATGGTGCTGACGAGTTTAGCGGGTCGGACTTTAAGCAGATCCTGATGAGTTCGGACTTTAAGCAGATCCGAATGCCCTCATCTGGTTAAATCATCAGGCCCAGCTTCTCTCCCATCAATGACATAAAAGGATTTGGTTAATGATATTTTTAGGAAAATCCATTGTGTTCTCCTAAGTTTACCCTGACCCGGTAAAATGGGTAATAAAGCCTTATTGTGAAAGACCTACCCTGCATATGATGCCAAAAAAAATTCCGCTTTGGCGCTTATTTGGTACTCAATTTTTAATTATGCAGAGGACTAGTAATTGCCAAGTAAAAGCAGAAAGAATTTAGTGTAGGTGTTTTTTAATCAGAAAAGGTTGGACTCAATAAAGATTAGCTAAATATTCAAACACATAAATGAAATATTTGAAAATAATTATATTTAAAAAGATCTTGATAGGTGGTTTTTAATAGAGAATTCATGTGTCATGAAATTATTAAAAGAAAAAAAATGATGGGTTAAAAGAAATTATAAACAAGAAAATATATTAGCTAGACAAAGTTTGATTAAACACATTACTATTTGATGCCGAAATATAGCAACCTAGAATCTGGATTTAAATAAAACTCCAATATCAAGTTGCAGTAATATTAAATAAATCATGGTGTAAGGGAACAAGATAAAAGTCAAAAACGAGCATTGAGCGAGGGCTTACCTGCCATTTTGATGCATTTTTGGTTTTGGGATCTAACAATTACTGTTTTGAATTAACGAAAATGAGCTAGTAGACTTCTAATATTTTCTAAAAAACAATATAAATTACAATTTTATTATATTGTAAATAAGGTGGACAAGTTTTTTTTTTCTTTAAGTGTGTTCGCGCCCATACGCGTGTGTGAGAGAGAGAATGTTGCATAAATATTTCTAATATATCTACCAAGTCAAGAAAGATAAAAATAATATTTGTTGGAAAACACACTATGAATATCAATAATTCACACTATGAATGTTTTAGGCTATCTTTTTTCTCTTTTTTTGTTTTTTTTACTCAATAGAAGCCCAAGAGGGTAAAGAATAGTGGAGCTCCTTCTCATCATTGATTCCTAGTGCAGTATGGTCTCTGAATCATCCCTTTCTTCATTTTATGTAATTTATTAATATATTTTTTGAAAATTCTTTTCTTTGATTAATAAATTTGGTGGAAATGTCTAACTTCCTCAGTTACTATTAAAAAAAAGTGTAAGAAAATATAAAATATATAAATAAATCTATCTCATCCTATTAGCTTAAGCTTTTGGGATAAGTGGTGATTTTAACATGGTATTAGAGCAGAGGTCTTGAGTTCGACATAATTCTCAATTCAATTCAATTTGACGATACAAAATCTATCCAAGGATCTTCGTAGAATTCAATTCCATAGTATAGGCATCACTTTATCATTTCCACCTAGATGGAAGAAAGTTCCCTCCTTTTCCTTCTAGAAAAGGCTTCAATTTTATTTTCTTATGATGGAAGGTTCGAATGTGATATATTCGGCCCCATTTTGCCACCAAAGCAAGCTTTATCAAAATTTCTAATTCCCAATCCTCCTCCATCTTTGGCTCTACAAACCAGTTTCTTAAGAACCCATGATGGTGTTTTAAAAATAGAGAAATAATAGATAGTACGGCCCCTCCAAATGCGTGTCTAATACTATCTAGTCTCTTAAGAACCCATGATGGTGTTTTAAAAATAGAGAAATAATAGATAGTAAGTGGAAAAAGAGCAGCATTCAGCATAACTAACCAACCTCCAAAAGAAAGAAGTTTAGATTTCCAGACTGCAAGTCCCTCTTCAAATTTGTTAGTAAGATCGAGCCAATCTTTTCTTTGCAACTTGCAACTGGATAGAGGTAATATGAGGTATTGTTCTGGAAAGTACCC
The DNA here is from genome assembly GCF_051530095.1 of Phoenix dactylifera. Lineage (NCBI taxonomy): Eukaryota > Viridiplantae > Streptophyta > Magnoliopsida > Arecales > Arecaceae > Phoenix > Phoenix dactylifera. Next base: position 57,548,235 of record NC_143190.1, on the reverse strand, counting down.
CAGCCGATATTGAAACATTGGCAAAAGGTTCTGCCAGAAGAGGCATCGACACCTAAAGAATGAAGAAGCTCTTTATGAGCTGGTTTGGTTCGCGGAATGCATTTTTCTTTTTAGAAATATAATTTCTGCAAAGCAGGTTTCTGAAAAGAGGATGCCTGGAAAAATACTTTTGGCATGTTTGATTAACAATGAGAAAATGACAAATTTTCAGAACGCTTATGTTTGGTTGACGATCCATTTTTCTAGAAAAGTTATGCGTAATTCTTATTATATCTTTAATAAAAATTAAGTCTTTAATGCATTTTTAATGCTGAAGGGCTTTTTTTGAAAAAAATAAAAATTGAGTGATTTCCGGCTCACGGAAAAGTAACTTTTTCATGTTTTTCATAGGAAAGACTTTCTCATAAAACGTAGGAATCATATTCCTATGGAAATACAACTTTCTCTTTTCTCTCATTTGAAAATTCCAACCAAACAAGAGTCATCTCATTACTTTTTCGTTGACTATACTTTCTCCTTCTTTTTCCATGAAACAAACGAGCCCTACGAAATTGATAGCCAAACCAAACAAACATACTTGTAGTACTTATAGTGTTGTTGGCTCTCAAGAAGACAACTGTGTCATCAACATACTGTGAGATTACTTTGCAATCTTAATCATCTGCAACCAAGTCCTTCAATTAAACCCTCTTCTTCAACCATGCCTTCTGCGTGTGCTTTGTGAAACATTCTTAAAAGAATCAGGGGCTCAAGGAGATTAAGGTGTCTCCTTGGCTCAAGCCTTGCATCTCTTTCTATATTACACTAATGTTGCAGCTCCACAAGCAACAAACGAGCTTGTACCATCTATTTGCGATCAACTTTGTCGACCGGTGCAAATTTGACATTCTTGCTCGTCAAGGGTTAGATACAACGCAAATGATGTTCATGAAATGGCATCCTTGGCCATAATAATAGAAAGGATCATGGTTCATCCACTCCTCATTGTCTATCCTCTAATTTATAACCATCTATTGGCATTGACTAATGATATTAATATGACACTTGTTTAACGAAGGCTCGGTATAACACCAATGGCATAAGCAATACATGCTATGGAGGTGGGACAACAGATTAACCTCAATGAGAAAGACCGAAATTGCCTACATATGCTCATTAGCCCAAGCTGGTGGGCTGGGTTATGCTTTCTTTAGATTGTCATTGGCCACTTGATGCCTTTCCCAACCATAAAATAAAACAAATCAAAAAAAAAAAAAAGAAAGGAAAGGAATGTGAGCAAGACAACATCCTTGGCTGACTTCTAAGAAAAGAAGAAATCATAGATTGCCCACTCCCGATGAACAAAAATTATATGAGGTGGGCACTAGGGAAAGAAAATATTAAGCAAGTTTCTTATTTTATTATGTATCCTCTAGTGCCCATCTTAAAGAAAAAACCCAAAAGTCAAGAACTTCCCCTATTAATAGAGTCATCAGTCCTATGGTTAAAAAAAAAGAAAACAAAGAATGAAAGAAAAATTATGTGAGACATCATTTTTCTTTCCTCATCACGCCATATCTTTCATCCACGAGGTCTTCATTCTTTTTTTCGAGTCTCTTTCTCCTTCTCCAAATTTCTGTCTTTTTGAAGATCTTTGCACTTAAGAATTTATGGAATCTAAGAAATTATATGTATATAATTTTTTATATTAAATAAAGCTAGAAAACAGTATACTATGTATTGTTGCTGACGAGCACCATGTTTTAAAAATTGTATATTGAATTATATAGAGGTGTGTATTAACTTGCTAAATAACTAATTTACTTGGTATGTGTCACCTGATCATGTAGTGTGTACTAGTAAAAAGTATGTTGTGAAAATTATGTATTAATTTATTTGAAGGTGTATTAGATCACTGCTGAGTATGTATCTAAGAAGCTTACAGTATTTATCAAGAAATCAACGAGTGTATATCACATGCCCATGTACTATGTATTAGTGAATATGATATTCTGAAAATTGTATATTAATTTGCTTGGAGGTATGTATTGGATTGCTGAATGACTAATTTATTAAATGTGTATCACCTGGCTATATATTATACATCGATGAACATCATGTTCTGAAAACTGTGCAGCAATTTATCAAGCATTATATATGTATTGACTTGCTAGATGACTAATTTGCTTAATGTGCATCATCTAGCGATGTAATATGTACCGGTAACAAGTATATCATGAAAACAAGAAGAAAAAAAAGAAGATGCCACACGCAATTTTCTTTTTTTCTTTTTTTTGGTTTTTTAATCATTGGACTGATAACTCCAATAGCAGGAGAACTTTCTAACTTTTGGATTTCTTCTTTGAGATAGTCGCTATGAAAAATATAGCAAAATAGGAAGCCCGCTCTATATGTTACTCTATAGTGCCCGCCTCGCATGATATTTGTTGCACTCTTGACCGTCTCCTAATTCCGAAAGTATTATAGCATAGATACAGCCCAAAGACTATGGTGCAACTAAGAGAGAAAGGAGTATCTAGCAAGGGAACAATCAACCTATCACCACCAAGTTTCGAATGTGAAATTGAGACAACATATGAAGTTCACGGTTGCAAACTGTCGATCGGTTAACCTCTCCTTTGCTGACTCCCCACAGATGAAAAGCCAAATGGCCGGCATACATCATACGTACGTAGGACCCGTCATTGACTTCCATAATATTTGAAACTAGAAAAAAAGTGTCACGCATCGTGCACCCCACATAAACTCTAAAATCGATGGTGCTTTCTTTTGCCTTGCACTCATCATAGAGTCTCATTTCCTCTAAATGGCTCGCTTCGATGTGTGGCTAATATGAATTTTAACAGAACTCCTTAGACATGTAATCATGTCTCTTTGGAAAAGTAGCATGGTAGTTGAAAATTCAAATCAAAGTTCTAAAAATATATGAAGTGATCCTAATCACCGGGTCCCATGGCTATGAATGTTCAGCATCCTGTCCTCCCACCGATCAACAAAAGCAAAAGCTGTGAACGGGTCCACAACTTTCATTGCAGCATTCTACAAACAGTCAAACTTATGAAACATATAGACCACAGTGGAATCAGCTTGCTCCGCGTGGAAATAGAAAGTTAATCATAGACAGCAACTAGTTAAACTCAACCTGATTCTTGTGGATGGCATGCAGTCTGCGATTTGTGATTCAGCAGCAAAAACATGGCGGATCAATCCATCATGCTTGTCCAATCTGAATCCCGAGTCATTCTGGAATTGTATTGAGCGACCGACTGCTAATTTAGCGGCTAGGAATTTGATCGATCTTAAGGTAGATATATAGGTAAGTTCTTGTAAGAAAATATAAAATATATAAATAAATATACCTCATCTTATTAGCTTAAGCTTTTAGAACAAGTGGTGATTTAGAACAAATGGTGATTTCAACATAGTATCAAAGCAGAGATTCTGAGTTCGAACCCTGTCTCTACACTTTTTAACACAGGCTTACCCATTAAAGAAAAGTCTGGCCCACATGTGAGTAGGGGTGGCAAAATATGACCCGACCCGCCAACCCGACCCGTGTTCGATCCGCTATAAACAGGTTTGGGTTTGGTCTAAACAGGTTCGGGTCGTAAACAAGTCGATCCGTTTAACCTGTTTATTAATTGGGTCGGATACGAGTTTTAGATGTCTGACCCATTTAAACCGTTTAACCCGTTTAACTATTGGGCATGTTAAACAGGTCTAAACAGGTTAAACGGGTTAAACAGTTTAAATAGGTCTAAACAGGTTAAACAGGTCTAAACAGGTCGGGTTGGGCAGGTTAAACAGGTCTAAATAAGTTAAACGGGTCGGGTTGGGTAAACAGGTTAAACAGGTCAGCAAACAGGTTAAACGGGCCGGGTCGGATTACCTATTTATTAAACATGACAGGTTTATGTCGTAATTTCTGACCTGTTTAATAAACAGGTCGGGTTCAGGTTTATGATTTTCTGACCCGACCTGCATGTGACCCAACCTGTTTATGATCCGATCCGACCCGATTGTCACCCCTACACATGAGAAGGAGTATAAAAAAATATAAAATATATAAATAAATCTATCTCATTCTATCAGCTTAAGCTTTTGGAACAAGTGGTGATTAATTTTAACCATTCTAATGTGCTAATTTCAGGTATCTTGACTCAAACACAAGATAGCTAGGGGCATTCGACAATAAGCAGTGGATTCACTCGGTGATCGGGACTGCAAATGGTAGGCATTTGGCCTCAAACATGACGTGCATGATGAGCTAGCTATATGGCTCGACCCTACCAATTGCGTGGCCACCCTTGCTTGGTGTATCAAAATAGGAGCCTATTTGGGGAGATGCTGGGATGTGGGGAGCCTGGCCTTGTCTGCCACACAATGGCAGCTCCGGGTATTCTACTTGGTGTTCCCACTTATGGGGGTGATTGGGGCACAAAGTGATGCCCACCGGGACTTGGCATTTGTTTAACGTGGTAGTGGGGCAACTTGAGAACCCTGCCTTGTGGAGTGAGGGCCCGCAGGGGGGCAAGTGGAACACAACTTGTTTGCACTGTGCTTTGGGAAACATGAACCATGTCCCCAGGGTTGTTGGGCCCGTAATGGAAGGATGACTCTGCCATGTTTCTTGTCAAATGAATGGAACACTTCTCTATCACTTGGTCAAGAAGAATTGAGGAGAAAATAGAAGGAGCTTAGAGAATGCTTGCTCTAATTAGAGCTAGCATTACTAATGAAGTGTTGATAACGCATAGGATGGTAATAGCAAGTTCATATTCTTGCCTATCTTCTTCTTCTTCTTCTTCTTCTTTTGGTACTATGGCGGCTTATACATAGCGAGTGTGGATGGGGCCAACAAAATCAGAAAACAAAAAACTACATAAAGGTCATGGCACAGCCTCACCATCCATCCATACAAAGCCTTCAAAGTGGTGAGCCGTAAAGTAAGCAACCCAGTCAGAAGCACCGTTTGCTTCCCTGTGATGATAGGATATGACTTAGACCTCACTAGCTACTTGAGTTGTTGAACTTTTCTTCCTTTTCCTCCCCCCCTTATCTATTTTTATTTTTCCACTTTTCTCTTCGTTTTCTTGATTTTTCTTCAGCTCCATTTTTTTTACTCATTTCGCTTCCAATGAAATGTGTGGTGGATTTTCCCACTATTTTGCTTTCAAAGGAAAAAATCCATGGCCAGTTTGTGATAAAAGAAAAGACTTCTTCAAAGTATAAACAGTTATTCAATTTATGGTAGAAGACTAGTAGCTCAATGACAATAATGCAACTAAGAGAGGAGGATATATCCAGCTGGAGAACCATCAACCAACCATGCATGAAGAGTTTCAAATGCGATAAAATCATGGAGATTGTACGAGAGAAGGGATCTTTTTTGAGAGCTACTATAAGAGAGAGAATGTGAAAATATGCTCCTGGTCTAGTATAATGTTTATTTCACACTATGAAGCTTTGAGTAGATTTATTGGAACTATTCATGCGCTAGTTGATTCTCATTTCGAAGATACGTTGTTGCAACAAGACAAGTGCAATCACTAGGTAACAATTTGATGACTTTCTTTAAAGAAAAAAGTTTTATAATAACAAAGATTGGAGGATAAATGGGACTTTTCTTGAGAAGAGTCCCTGTTAAAGAGAAATCTGGAAATATGCTTATGAAGTATAATGCTTGATTAAATGCTACGAAGCCGTGAGCTGACTTTATTGGAGGACTCGCTATACGCTGTATTAATAAAAATTTTGAGAAATAAAGGGCAAGGAGATTACTACTTGAATGCAACAACGATAAACTAGAAACAAACCGGTGTAACAAATGAGATATAATTAAGCTCAATGTGATTCATCAAGATAGATTGATCATTTGCAACTAGTCGATAATTGTTGTATTTGAGAGAAGTTTTTGAGGTCGTACATTAAATTAAAATCCAATGAGGAAATAAAAGCGGATAAGAAGAACCTAAAATGTAAAGGTCAGAAACTAATATAATTTAGATTGTTTTCCATGGTAGCACTACAAAGCTAGACCATGACATATTTGAAAAATGTAGTTGCATAAAATTTTCTCTAAATGGGATTGTGACTTGTGATTTTGGGTCGCTTTAAATAATCAACAATGCATCGTCCAACTTATTACTTATATCAAATATATGATTCAAAGATAGTTTGGCAGTAATGATTGTAGTTACCTAGAGTAGGGGTCGGAAGAAAAAAACAAATAAAACTCATTTTTATTAGAAGATACAAACATGTTAGCTACATTGAAAATGATTATTTGTAATCTATGTTCTATGGTAGTATACTTGAGACACGATAGTTTTTATAAAACTATTAGTAGCCGATAAATGGGATAATATCTGTTGATCATGGTTGTCTATAATTACAAAGTGCTTAAAACAAATCCGCACACCGTTTTTCCGTTACAAGACTCGATCCTCACCGTGTAACACTAGGCTAAATTCTTTCCAGAGAGAACTAAGCTAACATTTTTTTCAAGTACTTCAGTTTGAAGTCGATCTCTAGGAGATTGTGTGGCTTCTTCTACACAACCTTATTCATAGAGGTCCGGAATATATCTTTGAAAATTCCAAATAACATGTAGCATGAGGTGACCTGCATATTAATTCTTACCTTATGAACGTTCGGGTGGTGATCACTGTGGCTTTTCCAAGTTTCGGAATATCATAATATGGATACTTGTTTGATGCTTGGGTTGTCCACTAGCTAGAATGCAAGTCATTTTATCTATAGGGACGGCAACGAAGAGTTCTGACTTTGAATAAACTAAACTAATGGAAATGGTGAGCAATCGATGTGCAGCACCATCATTGCAGAGGGCCGAGAAAGTCCCAGCAAGAAAGCCTTTCTTTGCCCCACCCTTCCCACTTTGGGCTGGAAGGAACCCAAGCAAGATTCCTTTCACCACTCAGTTTCACCCCTCTCTAAGAAGCTCTCATCGATTTGAAACATGTGATGAGATCATGAAACACCAAAGTCAGCTACCATACCATCAAATTAATTAAATAGTGTAATTAAAGGCATAAGCTAGCCTGCTTTGTGCCAGAAATTTATTTTTTAAAATTTATACAAATATCATGAAAATGAGATGCTTGATATGTATATTTTTGTATTTAAGCATTAAAGTTCACTCTAGCAATAGTAATTCTAAATTTTAGAACACCTAAATTCAAACCCATGGCATCATCTTGAGGTTGATGTGCTTTATTATTATCACGATGCCTGGTTTAGCAATTTTTTGTATCGTTTGTTAGAGATGCATGCATGGCATCCTCATGCCTCAATGGATATTTAATCTAGGCACCATAGACATACCCGGCCTTATTTAATGTCCGTTGTTATCGATCCTAAGTATCAATTGATTTGATTATTTGGCGTTGGCATGCCACCATCCAAGTGACCTAGAAAAATAATTCTAATAAAGATATTGATTACAACATAATATATGCGTGTGTGCACGCAGAGAGAGAGAGAGCGCGCGCTAAAATTGGTTATAATTGAATGGATCTCTACTCAAATCCGGTCAAGTCTATATAAGTCATAAAGATTTGAGTCATTGGTTGTGATCTACTACTTCTAAATTACTTATATACCAAAAATCATTTGATTTATAGATTTTTAGCTTATGTATCAAGTGATAAAAAAAAAATGGATAATCTAAATATATTTAAATTATATTTATATATTTTTAATTACTTGATGCGTAGATTAGGAGTCTCCAAATCACGTACGCACCATTTATTAAAAAAATTTAGATGCTTAGGTAGGTAGGTAGGTAGGTTGGTGAACCTTCTCATGCATAATTCTGACTTGGTTTAGGGCATGTAGATAGCTGGCGTGTGTGGTATGGACGGTATCTGTTCAATAACTACAGTATACAGGATACCTCAGGCGGTTCTCGTCCTCTAGCGCACGAGAAATCTAGCAAAGAATATTCCCCCATGAGACCCAGCGGGCTATATATATTAATCCCGAACCCCTCGTTCGACCATGTAGTAGATCCTGGCGGTCTCTTTTCTGCATCCTTTTTACTACACCAGTCCACCACCCAAGTCTCCATGGCGTCTATTTTGCTCTCTCCTGCCCTTCGACCCACTGCTATCTGCCCTTCCACTACCTCGGAGTCGAACCGGTCCCTTCCATCGAGACTCCATTCGATCCTTCCGAGGGGCCGACGTCGAGAATTAGAGTCCCTCAAGGTCAGCGTCGCAACGGAGCCACGAATCACCGTCCCATTGCCGTCCGTTGAGACCCAACGCCGGGGCCATGGGAAGCTCGCGGCTTGGACCAGCATCCGGCAGGAGCGGTGGGAGGGGGAGCTGGTGGTAGACGGAGAGATACCACTTTGGTTGGTAAGATATATAACATCATCCCCTTCGATTATATATAACGTCTTTTTTCTTGGAAGGTCACTTGGACAAACCAAAAAACTGAGCCAAGAACACAAGGATCTTTTATAACAAGGATCATGATATGTTTTTTGATTTATAAGAGACATGCTTGCACAATATGTCAACCTTCTTCGGTTTTGAGGTAGACGCACCTCTGAGGCATCCATTCCATAACTTTCCGGTGACACGAGCCCGGCTAGTTTGGCGTCGCATCGTCCTGTGAAGGGCCAAAGGATGATGAGAAAAGAGGATTGCTAACTGCTACATCATTAATAAAGGACGCTGATGCTGATTTAATTAACCAACCGAGTTTACAAAAATAAACTAGTGCCCTTGACATTAGATCGATCGATATTTCAAAACTTTCAAAGATCAATTAGTATATATAGTCTCCTCTTGAAGGAGGCTATTGTAGAGTATCATGTGACATGTCTTCGTTTGTTCTAATACGTATTTCTCGTGGAAAGTCCTTACTGCAAGCTAATAGCATAATTAAAGTAGGAGTTAACCATCTACCTTGGCTTCTCTTAATACACAAATTTAGCTAGGTGAAGATGAGGGCGGAACGTCGAGGTAATGAACTTATTCGGCGTTCTGGCCTATGGTTGTTCGTAGACAGCCGGAACGTCCTTCACACTTTTTGGAGACATAACTAAGAAGACAACAAGTGTCATACAAACCTTGCGTGATGTCCAAATAATCCGCTTCAAAATTTCTCGCTTTGATATTGCCGGAGCTGAGGTGCTGGAATCAATGGCAGGTCATTTTCTTGTCTGCTTCAAGGAGAAACCACCAAAGATGACCTATGACGCACCTCTCCAGCTTACACGAATCAAAACGACACCCTTATCGCGTTCGCTCGGAATCTAGCAGAGTCATAGGATTCTATGTTAAAATTATGTTTATTAGCAAAAGATAGCCCACGAAATAAGGATTTAATTCTTAGCTATCCAAATTGACGCCATGTCATGCAGAACGGTACCTACCTAAGGAACGGGCCCGGGCTATGGAACATAGAGGACTACGACTTCCGCCACCTCTTCGATGGCTACGCCACCATCGTCCGCCTCCACTTCGAGGACGGCCGGCTCCTCTTCGGGCACCGCCAAATCGAGTCGGAGGCATACAAAGCCGCCATGAAGCACAAGCGCCTCTGCTATCGCGAATTCTCCGAAGCTCCGAAACCCGACAGCTTCCTCGCCTACGTCGGCGAGCTGGCTGGCCTTTTCTCCGGCGCGTCCCTCACCGACAACGCCAACACCGGCGTCGTCAAGCTCGCCGACGGGCGAGTCGTCTGTCTCACCGAGACCATCAAAGGCTCCATCCAAATCGATCCCGACACGCTGGACACTGTCGGGAAGTTCGAGTACACCGACAATTTGGGCGGTCTGATCCACTCGGCGCATCCCATCGTGACCGACTCGGAGTTTTTGACCCTGCTGCCGGACTTGGTGAGGCCGGGGTACACGGTGGTGAGAATGGCGCCGGGGACCAACGAGCGGAAGGTGATCGGTAGGGTGAATTGCCGGGGAAGCCCGGCGCCTGGGTGGGTGCACTCGTTTCCGGTGACCGAACACTACGTGGTGGTGCCGGAGATGCCGCTAAGGTACTGTGCCCAAAATCTTCTCAAGGCCGAGCCCACTCCACTATACAAGTTCGAGTGGCACCCAGACTCCGGTAGCTACGTGCATGTCATGTGTAAAGCCAGTGGAAAAATTGTAAGCACTTCTAACTCTCTAATTTCTAGTTAACTTGGATTCGTGGACCACAGGTCCAGTTTATATCTTGTCCTAGGATAACTTAGATGATTTGATTTGATAAATGTTTTAGGTGGCGAGTGTGGAGGTGCCACCTTTTGTTACGTTCCATTTCATCAATGCATATGAGGAGCAGGACGAGGATGGTAGGGTCACAGCCATCATCGCCGACTGCTGCGAGCACAACGCTGACCCAACGATCCTCGACAAGCTTCGCCTTCAGAATCTGAGGTCATTCGCCGGCCAAGACGAGCTGCCGGATGCTAGGTATATTCCCTAATGATTGTGTCGTCATTTTTTTTGTAGAAATATTGAATTAGTAGAACATTCAAGAGTGGCAGCTGGTTAGCCATCCGGCCGTCTTACTTCTTAGTATATAAATCAATTTTTTGGCGGTTAGAACAATGAGGATATATATGTACGAAGGTATCGCCCGTTATGGTTCACTCATGGTTCCATGGTTTAGAGCAATAGAAATGCTAAACTAACATATCATCCCCAGAAAAAAAAAAAAAAAAGAATAGTGTTTCAAAATTTTTTCTATCCACTCAACTCGAATTTCTCAAAAAAAAATAAGAAAAAGTTGAAAAAATTATAAAAATAAGATTTACAACCGCTTTTCTTTCATTGATGATCCATACCTCATCAACTAGGGTACATAACTCTATTTATAATAGTGGTGATGTCCTCTCTTTTACAGTTTGGATCGGATTTCTCTTATAATTCGAATAAAACTAGATCTCCAAAAATAAATATGACTAATAAAAATAATCATTAAAAAAAATCTTGCAAGAGGTAGATCTTGACATCTACATCAACTTTGTCATCTCTCTCTTTATCTAATTCTTCACGGATTGAAAAACTTTCAGTTTGACTGTCCGGTTTCACGGCTCAAACGTTGTAATTTTTCGATCCATTTTAACCTCTTAAGAGGTTAACTCTAGGATGTAGATCTCGAAAAGTTATCTGATTTTAAATAAAAGATTATCTTAATGGCATATCATATGACTAAGTTATGGCTTCTAAAAGTTTGGCTAGTGACTTGACTTCCTGATGCAGTAAATCTCGCTCCTTGACCCCATTCAACCTTACTCGTAGAGGTCAAATTAGTCCACATCGAGTCATGATCCTCCTAAATTAGAACAATAGGAGCCTGCTACAAAGGCCCATAAGGGCGATAATTTAGGTGTTTCCTCTACTTTTTGGGATTCTCTGCAAGAAGTTTCTAGAAAACTTTTTTTTTTGTTCCTTCAAATAATTGTTGTTGATGCGATGATGCCATAACGACGATTATATAACTCTTAATTTGTTATATATAATGCAGTTATATAGATTATATCACTATAAAGTGTAAAGAGACATTTTAATATCAATACTTCTTCATAAATAAACAGATCGAAAATCCATACATATGTGACATGGGAATCTTGCTCAAGAATTAAATGCAAGCTGATTTTCAGTCATTTTCCTGATAATGAATTTTCTCCAACAGCACTATAATTTTATTATCACAAGATTTGAATTCTCACTGCAATAACTAAAAACAATGGAAAGGATTCACTCTTTTGATGCATGCAATGCACATCATGTGGGGCATAAAGGATTGATCAAGCTGCCGACAATCATAATTTATGACATTTAGTCAAAGATTGGGTTGTCCTAAAAAAAACATCATAAATTTTCTTTACAATAATTTTTAGTATCTATAACCTTAAAAGAGATGCTCCAATGCAATAACAGGGTGGGCCGTTTTCGAATACCTTTGGATGGAAGCCCAATAGGTGATCTGGAGGCAGCACTGGACCCAGATGAGCACGGAAGGGGGATGGACATGTGCAGCATCAACCCGGCCCATCTGGGCAAGAAGTATAGATATGCCTATGCCTGTGGGGCCCAAAGGCCGTGCAACTTCCCCAACACCCTTACAAAGGTTTGCCTGTGGTTCAACTACAAATAAGGCCAAGTTAAACAATTAATCGAGCTATATTGTGTAGCTAATCTTTGCTAGTTTTGGGTGCATTTTAGATCGATTTGGTGAAGAAGAAGGCTAAGAACTGGCACGACGAGGGTGCAGTGCCTTCAGAGCCCTTTTTTGTAGCCAAACCTGGAGCTACCGAGGAGGATGACGGTGAGTTAGACGTCTTGCAACTATTATTAGCTAATCCAAGGTTTTCTGAAAAAAATTAACCCAAAGCTAAAGGCTCTTATTTCCAAACTCAAATTGATGTCCACTTTACCATTTTGAGTTTGAGAAAGGATTTAAAATCATATGATTAATCGATTGTACCAAACTCAGTCGGTCTTACCAAACTTTGTCAGCTTCATAGCCTATATAAAGGCTGCTCTGTATATTGTAACAGACAGGTAGAAATATAATTTTTTTTTTCTCTCATTCTTCTTTCTCAACAAGCTAATTCAAGGTTTTTTGAAAAAAATTAACCCAAAGCCGAAGGCTTACAAGGATTCGATCAATTTAACAGGCGTGGTCATATCCATCGTCAGCGCGGAGAACGGGGAAGGTTACGCGCTAGTCCTGGATGGGTCCACCTTCGAGGAGATCGCACGAGCCAGATTCCCCTATGGGCTTCCTTATGGGCTTCACGGGTGCTGGGTTCCAAAAGAGGCTCTGTAAGGTGGTGTCGCCGAAGCACCACATTGTATAGCTTGTACCGGGCGGAAGCCCCGTCATTTAGCTCGAATATGAGACGGGAATAGGAATCGACAAATGTGTGCAATATTGCATGGAGGGCCTTCGACTCGTGTACGTACGCTACTTCAAGATGGTCGAGGGATCACTTCTGTGGGGGATTTGTTCGAACAACTTGATTGTAATACATGCTCAAGCGTTGATTGCTGTACTGTGTATAACATGTGTAATCTCCAGATGCATGGGATGAAGTATAAGTACGTACTTATTCTATATTTTTATCATATGAATTGCAAATCTGTTGTTGTACATTTCTTCCTGTTTTTGAAATGAACAGGAGATGAGACCAAGAATTCCATATTCTGTTTAGGCTGATGCACGATCCGCTGTCTGTTAGCTGTGGCACCTTGAAGATATCCGGAGAGCATAGCCGAGCAGAGGTCGTAAGGAAAGCGGGAGAGACGACCACTTTCATCCAATATGATGGACAAGGAAAATTAAACCAGCTTCCAATATGACTAGGAAGCTTGAAACCAGTTTCCTAGTCATTGGAACTCCGAATAATTTCTGTTGTTTTCTATTTAAATCTTCCTGGTTCTTAGATTTTCGTGCTAACTATTTCCTGATTCGTAGTTGAGTTGAATTAGTCAACCGGCTATTGAGAATTTTCTATTTTGTTAGAAACTTGCGTTGCATTGTGCAGGGACAAGAGAATGAGTAATCATAAGGCATGCAGAACTTTTTTCCAAGCAGTTGGTTGCTCTTATTGGAGGTTCTGATTCCCTCGAAGTAACTAAAGCTAGCATTTTAAGTCATCTTGTCTTCACTTTTCTTTTATCTATTTTAGAAGAGTTGTAGAGAAGCAAATCTCTATACCAAAGAGTGGAAAAGCTAGAAAAGTCCATGGAGTCACTTTCAACCAGATAGAAGGAGATCATCAACCAAATGATGGAGATGTTCGGCAAGCTCGGTACTCGTATGGACCAACTGGCGAGTCAGTCCATAAACGACGCTGCTGAGAACTCCATGCAAATTCATGGTGGGGAGCGTTCGAGTGGTGGTGGCAGCTTTCAACTCAATAATTTTACCAGCTTGTTCCTGCCAAAAACTGTGAAGTTAGACTTTCCCCACTTCAATGGAGGAGAAAACCACTCAATTGGGTATGTCAGGCTGAACAGTTCTTTCAAATTCAGGAGATACAACTTTGGTATGGTCCTGCTAGTGGAAGAAGACTTTCCATTAATTATTTTAGAAAAGTTGTGAAGGAACAAGGAAAAGAAAGGTGAAGGCAAGATAACATAAAATATTCATGGAGGGAACCAGAACCTCCAATGAGAGCACCCAAGTGCTAGGAAAAGGGTTCTTCATGCCTTGTCCTTATTCTCTTGCCCTTTTTTTTTTTTTTAGGGGGGGGGAGGGGGGGGGCACTTCGATGCAGACCGCAAATTTCTGCGTACCCTTTCCAACATGTGGGTTCTTCCACTAGATTTATTATCCATGTATGAGTACATCACCCCAGTGCTATCTCAGTACCGGCAGACCAAATGGCGACTCCATCGGATAAATCAAGCAGGAGGCATCCGATTTCCTCGTTTAATCGACGCCTGCGCGTTTTGAACTTGGGTCACTCCGATGGAATCTAAGCCCCGTTCCAACCATGCTCCCACTTTGGTGGCATTCTCTTGCCCTTTAAATAGGCGACAATACAGTGGAAGTTCCCAACAAGATAGAAAAATTCTTAACAGCTGATTGACTAATTTAACTCGACTACAAATTAGGAAGATTTAAATAGAAAACAATGGAAGTTATTCAGTGTCCTAATGACAATGGTAAGTTTTGAATGTAATGTGAACGCTTAGCCTTCCGTCTACGTTGCCAATCTATCTTAGATATGAAAATGTTAATAATTGCTAATAGAAAGGACCACTTAACGGTATCATACACTCTCTCCTTATCCGTCTTACAATCATGATGGGATTGTGCTTTGAGGCAGTGATAACAAGGCTAATAGATTTCTAGAAAATCATCAAGTTATCAGCAATGCTCCTGCCAACAACAAATGCCCCTTGTTCTGCAAAAACAAGTTTGTGCAAGCAAACCCTTTGTTCGATTAAACAACTACCTTTGCTGCGATCTTGTAGATGGTATTGCAAAGACTAATCATTCTATAGTTTTTGCACTCCTTCATGTTGGTCTTTTTAGTGATATATATTGTTGCCATATTGAAGAATTCCTTAACAACACCAATCGCATCCCCATGGATAATTCCAGATAGGCTTGCAATAGTGGCATTGCCTTTGAAATTCTTCAAATTCTGTTCCTTCTTCGCATCACAGTGGAACCATGGAAGAATGGTGTATTAGCATCACCTTCTTTTAGCCACAATATTCTGGATTTTTGTCGCCTGAAGATTCCTTGCATTTTAAAGTATAGTTCTATGGTTCTCCAGGCTTACTCCCCTTCTCTCTATATTTTTTGCTTGAAGATCTTGAACCTCCTTACCCACAATCTCATCTTTTCTAAATGTATTGCCTCGAGCATTTCTATTCCATTGCCTCAAAGGCATTCCTTGTAGCCTTCGGTTGCTTTATGGTCTTTGTTGCTGGAAATTGGAACCGGGGGTGACTACTGGCTGAGGAGAGGGAGCTCTGATGCGGGTGGTACGTCGGCGGACTGCATCCTTCGGGGGACCTGCAAAAAGCCGATGGCTGGAGTTTCCGGCACCGGCCCTCCGATGCTTAAGTCAGAGGGGGCCTTTATGAAGAAAGAGAGAGATGGCACGTAAAGTCCAAAGCCAGAAGTCTCACCTCCCCTGAGGAGAGGGAGTTTCCCTTTGATAGGAGAGGTGCCAGGGTTATATGTGATATGACTAGACGAATTAATGGGTTACCGTCATGATTCGGCGTGATCGTGTGAATTAATAAGTTGCCGTGGATGACTGGACGAGATTGAGTGAGTCAATGAGTTGCCGTGGATGGCCTGAGATTTTGGGCTGGTTGGAGGTCCGTGGAGATCGTGCGCATTTAATTGTTGACAGTCGTAGCAGAGTATGGACCCTGGTTGATATGTCATGGCGTGGCCGGCAAGCAAAGCATGATGTGGTGAGGCTGCTGCAGGGCATGGCCGCAGCATGTGGACGACAAAGTCGGCCTTCTGAGGTCGGCAGCCTTCCGAGCTCAGTATTCTAAGCTCGGCAGCCTTCTGAGCTCATGCATGCTGAGGTCGTGCATGTCGAGATTATGCTTGCCAGGGTCATGCCTATCATCGGATTCGGGTGCTCTGATTGTATTTGTGGGGTGGTCCATTTTTCCCCCAATACTATCCCCCGACTTTTGAGTTCGAGCTACTTTTTGGCTCGGGCGAAGAAAGTAGTCCAATCGTCAATCATCCTGTAATACAGTCAAATGTCTATGGAGATATATGTGCCAAGTAGGGTGTACCTCTCGTGCAGTCGGAGCTAACGGCCTTAAGCCGAGCTGTCCAAGCATAGCTAAGCGACTCTGCTCCGAGGTCGACTTCAGCGGCCTTCTTTGGCTTGTGGCCCACTCAGCAGAGTGTCCCCACTCAGATCGGGGTGCGTCGTTGTAAGAGGCATCGAATGTCGTCGAAATGACAGCGAAGTGGCGTCGAAATAACGTCGAATGTCGTCGCAATGGCGTCGAATGTCGGCGAAATGGCGTCGAAGTGGCATCGAACTGACGTCGAATGTCGTCGAAATGGCATTGAATGTCATCAAAATGGCATCGAATATCGTCGAAATGGCGTCGAAGTGGCATCAAACTGACGTCGAATGTCGTCGAAATGGCGTCGAAGCGGCGTCGAATGTCATCGAAATGGCATCAAAATGGCGTCGAATGTCGTCAAAATAGCGTTGAAATGGCGTCGAAATGTCGTCGAGCACTTAGATGAGCATAACGGAAGGGCTCGATCACTTAGATGAGCTTAAGAACGGAAGAGCTCGAGCACTTAGATAAGCTCAAAAATAGAAGAGTCCAGCTCGGAGGTAAGCATCAGCTCGAGAACATAGACGAGAGAGGGCAATGTTGGAGATGGAGGTACCTTTTGGAGACATATTGACAGCTCCTGAGCTTCGAGGTTCCTCAGGACTTGGCTCAGCACTGGCTAGGAGTCGTTGGAGGCCGTTAGGGGCACACGTTGAGCTCCGTGCCGCGCTGCTACCCCTCGAGCTCGAGGAGCTATGATTATGCAGGATCTATGGCTACCCAAGAGCATTTTCTTTGGACAGGTTGGACCTGATCTCGTTGTTGCCTTGGTTGACCAAGAGTTGCGTTGTAGGCCAAGCTGATGTGGGCCATAAGAAGGTTTAACTTCATAGTACTTTCTTGGGGTGGAATCTCCTGTGAATCTGGCTGGAGGAGTGCTCATCCTTTGGAAGACATTACAAAATAAGGTGTCATCCGAGCTTCCATTATGTACTAAAATTCTTTTTAAAACCTTGCAATGATGAAGGAAATAGCTACAACGTTGTCATAAAAAGGGCTCAACACCTTTTTGGTCTTCATCAGAAAAGGAAACGACTTTCACAGTGCACGGATGCTTTGAGGAAGCTCCTTCTTTCGAGCTCGATGTTTCAGGTGCCTCTACTCGCCCGCTCTTTAATGGTATTGATGATGCCCGCGAGAGATCGGTTGTCGTTCCGCTCCTCATGCAGCACTGGGTTTTGTTCCTCATGCTCTCTCCTGTAGGCATGATCACAGACAAAACAACTCAACCGACCTCGACGGACAAGTGCATCGATCTCATCACGGAGCTCGTAGCAATCCTCTATATCATGGCCGCGATCTCGGTGGAAGTGGCAGTACTTTTTTGAGTGCTTCCGCAACTCTATCGATCGCATCCTCAATGAAGGTCGGAGGTAGCCCTGACCCTCAATCTCCATGAGGATCTCTGCTCGGGTGGATGTGAGGGGAGTGCATGTCTGAAACTTTTGGAGGGGAGACCTCAGGCGAGCTAGGCTCTTGGACCAAGGAGGCTCTTTCTCATGCTAAGGGAATCTATTGCTTGGTTGGGAGTGCTCCTCCTGGCACTTGTTCTGCATCTTGGCAGGTCGTTCGGCTGCCTCCCCACGAGAGGATATGGCTTCCTCAGCCTTGGCGTACTTGCAAGCTCGGGTCAACATTTCAAGAAAGTCGGCGGGGAAGCTCTTCTTGATGGAGAAGAGAAATTTGTAGGACCAAGCTCCAGTCTTCAATGCCGATATGGCGATTGACTGGTCGAGATCGCGAACCTTCCATGTGGCCGAGGTAAAGCGATTGATGTAGTCTTTTAAGGATTCTCCCTCCTTCTGCTTGATGGCGAAGAGGGAGTCTGAGGTCCGGCGCTGACGCCGGCTAGCAGCAAAATGGGTGGCGAGCTGCCCGCCCAGCTGTTCAAAGGAGAAAATCGAGCTGGGCTTTAGTCCGAAGAACCAAAGACGAGCTACCTTGCGAAGAGTCGCTGGGAAGATTTTGCAGAGTAGAGCGTCTGTGGGTCCTTGGAGTGTCATAAGGGCCTTGTAGCTCTCCAAATGATCCAGAGGATCGGATGAGCCATCATATGGCTCAATTTGTGGCATCTTGAACCTCTTGGGGATTGACTCATCCATGATCCATTGAGGAAATGGAGACTCTGCTGTAAAGTCAAGGTCGGCGTCTCGCTTCAAGCCTCGGTCTCGAAGCATCTGTATCTGCCACTCCAAGTCCTCGACTTTTTTGTTGAGCTCGGGTGAGGCTCCTGTTGCAGCTTGGCATGGGGCAGACCCCGCCTCAGATAGGTGCTCTCGTTCTCGAGGCATCAGGCTTCGGCACGAACTCTCAGGATAATGGATGCGCGACAAGCCCTCCCAATTTGGGGGTCGAGCTCGGTGGAAGCTTCGGTGGTGGCGACGCTCTATAGAAAAATGACGTTGCAAGCGGCGTCCTGAGGACTCATTCTCATGAGGAGGGAGTAGAGGATGGTCTTCTACTTGCTGTAGGCCTTGAACGGCCGCAGTGAGTACTTGGACTTGTTGGACAAACAGGTTGAACTGCTCTGGTTGGACTTAAAGGACTGGATCCGTCGAAGGCTTTAGTGATGGGTTCTAAACTGTGTGTCCAAGACTTGGTGCGCGATGCCGGAAGGCGTTAGAGGCTCCTTTACTCCTTAGCTTCATGGTCACAACTCGGTCCCTTCCTCTAGCACCAACTGTTGTTGGAAATTGGACCCGAGGGTGACCACTGGCTGAGGAGAGGGAGCTCCGGTGCGGGTGGTACGTCGGCGGGCTACGTCCTCCAGAGGACCTGCAAAAAGCCGGTGGCCGAGGTTCCCAGCGCCGGCCCTCCGATGCTTAAGTCAGAGGGGCCTTTGTGGAGAAAGAGAGAGATGGCATGTAAAGTCCAAAGCCAGAAGTCCCGCCTCCTCTGAGGAGAGGGAGTTTTTCTTTTATAGGAGAGGTGTCAGAGTTACCTGTAATGTGACTGGACGAATTAATGGGTTACCGTCATGATTGGGCGTGATCGTGTGAATTAATGAGTTGCCGTGGATGACTAGATGAAATTGAGTAAGTCAACGAGTTGCCGTGGATGGCCTGAGATTTTGGGCTAGCTGGAGATCCGTGGAGATCGTGCGCATTTAATTGTTGACAGTCATAGCAGGGTATGGTCCCTGGTTGATATATCGTGGCATAGCCTGTGAGGCCCAATAGTCCCAAATCGGAAAGACTCGTTCCAGAGCCTGGGGATATGAGGCGGGTGTCTCCTAATCCTGCAGACGCGTTTTGGGTGGAAAACAAAACCGGGGAGGGGTGAAGGACGCTTGCGTGAAGCCCCAGAACCGGACAATATCTGGCAGGGGAGCCCCGTGTTCTCCCCTCATGTGGCCCCCACGTGGGCACTAGGTACCTCACGTGCCTCGCAGAGGCGGGGGCGTGACATTTGGTATCAGAGCCGAGGACGACTCTTGTCCGATGGTGGGAAGGGTGTGAGGCCCAATAGTCCCACATCGGAAAGACTCGTTCCAGAGCCTGGGCATATGAGGCGGGTGTCTCCTAATCCTACAGACGCGTTTTGGGTGGAAAACAAAACCGGGGAGGGGTGAAGGACGCTTGCGTGAAGCCCCAGAACCGGACAATATCTGGCAGGGGAGCCCCGTGTTCCCCCCTCATGTGGCCCCCACGTGGGCACTAGGTACCTCACGTGCCTCGCAGAGGCGGGGGCGTGACATTTGGTATCAGAGCCGAGGACGGCTCTTATCCGATGGTGGGAAGGGTGTGAGGCCCAATAGTCCCACATCGGAAAGACTCGTTCCAGAGCCTGGGCATATGAGGCGGGTGTCTCCTAATCCTGCAGACGCGTTTTGGGTGGAAAACAAAACCGGGGAGGGGTGAAGGACGCTTGCGTGAAGCCCCAGAACCGGACAATATCTGGCAGGGGAGCCCCGTGTTCCCCTCTCATGTGGCCCCCACGTGGGCACTAGGTACCTCACGTGCCTCGCAGAGGCGGGGGCGTGACATAGCCGGCAAGCAAAACATGGTGCAGTGAGGCTGCTGCAGGATATGGCCGCAGCATGTGGCGATAAAGTCGGTCTTCTGAGATCGGCAACCTTCTGTGCTCGGCCTTCTGAGCTCGGCAGTCTTCTGTGCTCGGCCTTCTGAGCTCATGCACGCTAAGGTCGTGCATGTCGAGATCATGCTTGTCGAGATCATGCCTATCATCGGATTCGGGTGCTCTGATTATATTTGTGGGGTGATCCATTTCCCCCCCCCCCCAACAGTCTTGATGATGGAAGAGTCGGCTGGCTCTCAAAAGGCGCAAGACCTCAGCTTTAGGGAGCAAGTTCATCCAAGATCCAGTTGCTATAGCTCTATCAAGTCTCTCCCACAACCTTGCCATTCCTGATCTGTTATTACACCAGATAGAAGGGGATCCAGTAAAGCCAAGATCCATGAGGCTGTTATCAAGGAAAAAAGATGGAATCTCTCTTATATCTCGAATCACTCTAAACTCTATTCCACCTTTCTCCTCCCTTGCCGCTGCAATTACATTGAAATTCTCAATTGCCAGCAGTGGAAGGTGTGAGGAAACAACGTTAGGAATCATACTCCAAACTATGCGCCTTTGCAGCCCGCAAGTGCTTGCGTAGGTGACTGAAAGACCAAGGTGTAGATTTTGGTTGGAAATAAGACCGAACACCTGCTGTTCATTGTAGCTGAAGATCTAATCTAGTAGGGTATAAATTGTACTTCCGTTGGAGATCTTGACGGTCCATTGTATGGAATATTGTCCATTGAAATAGTTGTTTAGTCTCGCGTTTATTCTCTAAACTAATGTAGTATGGATTTCTCCTTCCTACCTCTTTCTTTAGGCACCTGTGATGCGTGTAAGATAATATGGATGGCTAGGATCAGCTAATTTTTTTAAAAAAATTATTGATATCATTTATTTCTTAGTAGGGGCATTTGTTACTTCCAATAAAAATCAAATAAAGTGACAAAAAAAGTTTCACCTCAACTCAAAATCATTCACCTTAAGGTGGCAAATAGGTTGAGTTAGCCCGAGTTGGTCAAACCAACCCAATATAATCCTATTTGTTAAATAGATCAAAAATGCAAAATCAAATCTAATCTCATTATTAAATAAGTAACTCAACCGGAGCCATGTAATCCATTTAATAAACATGTCAGATGAAGTTAAATTGATTCTACAAAAGTTAAATAGGTCTCGAATAATTTACATAGATTCATTATGTCTAAATCAGCCAGCATAAGTTTAATAGATGATAACTCTAACCTGAATCTGTCCCATTTAATAACAAATCAAACCATGTCGAACTATGTATAACCTAGAAATGCCGAGCCTCAACTTGCTTAACTTCACGGGCAAGTTGGATTGAGATGTCAGCTCATGAATTGTCGTCTTCCTTTCATCTCAATTGTACCGCTCCAATGGGCTAATATCTTGATATCCTCTCTTTTTTTCTTTTTTTTTTGCGCTTAGAAAAAGGAAAGAAGGAGGTGAGGAGAACCCCGCCTGCATAGCAACCCCATTGGGCTCCCTATCCGCTAGAGAGTGTTCGATGTTGGTAGAGCATTTTTTACTTATATCCTCCCCATCCATGGGTGCGTTTCGAACCAGGGCTACTTCGGTGAAATCAAAGCCTCATTCTCATTGTGCTACCACCTCGGTGGTTGATGTCCTCATTTGTTGCTAACAATATCCAACCAAGTCTCTCTCTCTCTCTCTCTCTCTCTCTCTCTCTCTCTCTCTCTAGCCCATAATTTGATCCTCCATACCGTGAACGCTTGCTCGGACGGTAGCAGCTCTTATCCAAAGTGTCCACCCTCGTTTCAATCCTCGTCACAATTCCACGAGAGCTGGGTCTACTCGGGGGCCTAAGCTCCGGCGCAAGTGACATTAGATTAAAATAGAGTAGCCTTCATGATATCAAAGAGCTTAAGCACGTATATATACTTGAGGGTGGCGACTATCTAATGCCACAACCTACAAGTAGTACACTACTCATGCTGGCACCCTGTACCCGTTATTTTTGCTTTCTTCTGGCGCCCCAGTATTTAGCACCCATCCATCGTAGCATTCACCACAAAGGCAAGCAGGTTAAAATCGTCCAAGAGTCTTGAGCCAAAATCTAAATCGACAAACCAAATCGCTCTGACAACGACCAGATCAGTAATTTCCATCCAAATTTTGATCCCTCTCCCTATCATGAGAAGGGGCTCAAGAGAACACAACATAAAAAACCAGGATGACACATTTGATCATACGCACTGAAATTATTCTTTACAAAACTACAAACAAGCAAATCGTCGCACTTACAACAGATCGCCATCTCAAAATGCAAAGGCTTGTCATAGGTCACCAGCACCCCTTCTACCCACTTTGATCAAGCAACAAGCCAAGGCAAAAAAAAAAAAAAAAAACTTTAGACCTACTTACTCCTCGTCCATGTCAACATCCTCCCCATCTTCCACTAATTTCACCTTCTTCACGGCCTGGGCTGCATCACTGCTGATCGCCCTGCTCGGGATCTCAATCAGGATATCCGACTTTTGCCCAGTAGCAGCATTCACAAGCCCTCCATTCTTCTCCACCCTATATGTCAGCTCCTTCTTCCCGACAGCTGCATCAATGTACACGGTGGAGTTCTCATCAATCTCTTCCCGTATGAGCATCTTGGACAGCTGAGTCACCACTCTCTTCTCTAACCATCTCCTGATCGGTCTTGCACCGTATACCTGAAAAGCCCAAGAGGCACATTCCAATCAGTACCCAAATCCTCTATAAAACAGCAAAATCATGAGTGTCAAATGGATGCAAGAGTTGAAATGGGTGCTTACAGGGTCATATGATTCAGCTAGAACGACATCCAAAGCAGCATCAGATACAGCTAGAGCAATGCCCTTTTCTGCAAGACGGCCAGCAACATCCTTCATCTGGAGCCTGGCAACCTTCCTAAGTTGCTCATGCGATAGAGGATCAAATATCACTATCTCATCCAACCGATTAAGCAGCTCAGGCCTGAAATGCCTCCTCACCTGCAAACATGACATGAACAATTTGTCCGCCATTAGAACCGATATCGAACATCGCGCAGCTCAAAACAAGAATCAGAAATGCCTCGATTACATACTTCCTGCATGACTCGTTCTCGTGCAATCTGCATCGAAGATTGGCCTACCATTCCTGCAAGGAGATGTTCTGCCCCAAGATTCGAAGTCAAGATAACGACCGTGTTGGTGAAGTCCACCTTCCTCCCTTGGCCATCGGTCAACCTTCCGTCGTCGAGGACTTGAAGAAGGGTATTGAACACAGCAACATGCGCCTTTTCCACTTCATCGAACAAGATGACACTGTATGGCCGCCTCCTCACAGCCTCTGTCAGCTGTCCACCCTCCTCATGGCCGACATACCTGAAAATCCTCAATATGAGCATCCAGGCTCCAGCTATGGCAACGGTAAGGAAGAAACGAGGTCCGCTGCACAAGAAATACTTACCCTGGTGGTGCACCAATGAGTCTGGCAACCGAATGCTGCTCCATGTACTCAGACATATCAATGCGAATCAGGAGGTTCTCATCATCAAAGAGCTGCTCGGCAAGAGCTTTCGCAAGCTCTGTTTTACCAACACCAGTGGGACCTAAGAAGAGGAAGGAGCCCGTCGGTTGCTGCGGCCGGCCTAGACCAGCCCTCGACCTCAACACAGCCTCCGCCACCGCATCAACTGCCCGGTCCTGGCCTACGACTCTCTTGTGTAACCTCTCTGCAAGGCCTATCAGCCTTTCCTTCTCATTTTGGCCCAGCCTGGTCACTGGAATGCCAGTCCATCGGCTCACAACCTAAACCGAACTCTCGTTAGCGAGCAATACAACAAATACCATAAGAACTCTCGTATCAGATCCATCAAAGTACCCTCAAGACACATACCTCTGCAACTTGTTCAGGCCCCACTGTTTCGGTTAACATCAAGTTCTCATCACTATCCCCTTCAAGCCTTGCAATAGCAGCATCAATCTCTTGCAGGGCTCCATATCGTAGGTCTGCAACGCGTGCCAAATCCATTCTCCTCTCTGCCTCCTGTAAAGTAAAGAGAAGCTCCTCGCGGCGCTGCTTCAATCTTCGAATCTCATCGACTCTTTCCTTCTCCTTCCTGTACTTCATCATGAGTGGCTGTAGCTTATCCCTCAGATCATCCAGTTCCTTCCTAACCTGAAATTAGCCACCCATACCATCCACATTGTTAGCAGACTCATCAATGCCATCTAAACAGAGACATCGTTTTGCATGATGTCACAAAAAGAGGCCCGAACAGAGTTAACAATAAAATACCCACCTCTAACAGCCGTGCTTTGCTGGCTTTATCCTTCTCCTTCTCAAGCGCATGCAATTCGACCTCCAATTGAATTCTCTTCCTTTCCAAGTTATCAATTTCCTCTGGCTGGCTATCAAGCTGCACCCTCACATTGGCACAAGCCTCATCGACCAAATCAATGGCCTTATCAGGCAGGTGTCGGCCTTCGCGGAGCAAAAAGAAAACCATCCTCAGAATCAAAGTTGTAGCGACAATTATTATGCTTCATGTATGCAAAAGATTAAATTTTCCTAAACTAGAACTAATGAGATTAATTCTACTTCAAATTAATTTGAAAGATTAAATTTTGCAGCGCCAAAAAAAAACTCAATTTAAAAGGGGAAAAAAAAACTAGAATCAAAAAAAAAAAAATCCTAACAAAGCCAAGTCAAGATGAGACTTAACTATGCTATATTAACTAGAAAGATTAAATTTTTACTATACCATAACCTAGAACAAGAAGCACTCAAGTTACCTGAAATGTATCGAGAGGAGAGCTGGGCGGCGACCACAAGGGCCCGGTCCTGAATCCGAACACCATGGTGCCCCTCGTACTTCTCCTTCAATCCTCGAAGTATGCTAATGGTGTCCGCCACACTGGGCTCAGCCACATAGACTTGCTGGAACCTTCGTTCGAAGGCAGCATCTTTCTCCACATACTTCCTATACTCCTCCAGCGTTGTCGCTCCAATGCACCGGAGTTGACCTCTAGCAAGCATCGGCTTGAATAGATTCGCAGCATCCATGGAGCCCTCAGTGCGTCCAGCGCCAAGCACGAGGTGGATCTCATCAATGAAGAGGATGACCCTGCCTTCAGCCTCCTCCACCTCTTTGAGCACAGCCTTGACTCGCTCCTCGAATTCACCCCGATACTTGGCGCCCGCAACGAGGGCGCCCATGTCCAGGGCCACGAGTCGAACATCTAGTAGGTTACTCGGGACGTCGCCCCTGACAATCCTCTGGGCGAGGCCCTCCACGACAGCCGTCTTGCCGACGCCTGGCTCGCCAATAAGGACGGGGTTGTTCTTGGTCCGGCGCGATAGAATCCTGATTACGCGGCGGATCTCCTCGTCCCGGCCGATCACCGGGTCGAGCTTCCCCGCCTGTTCGACCAAATCCCGGCCGTAGGTCTTGAGCGCCTGGAAGTTGGTGTCGCCAGAGGCGCTCTCCACCTTCTTGCCCTCCTTGCCCCGAAGCTTTTCGACCTCGGAGCGTACGCGGGCGGCGCTGACGCCGGCCTCCTTGAGGCAGTCGGAGATCTGGGAGTCCTCGAGGAGGCCAAGAATGAGCTGGTCGACGGCGAGGTGGGTGTCTCCGCGAGACTTCTGGGAGGACTGGGCGCGGCGGATGACCTTGATGAGAGAGGTGGAGGCCGGGACCTCGTCCGGCGGCGGGTGCTGGGAGGGAATCTTCTTGAGGGCGCGGTTGAGTACACTCTCTATCGAGGCGACGCTGGAGTCGCCAGCGCCGCCGGAGGCGTTGGAGATGGCCTGCCGGAAAAGGCCGGCGGTGTCACCGACGAGGGCGACAGCTAGGTGGAGAGGGGTGATCTGGGCGTGGCCATTGTTGATGGCGAGCTCGTGGGCGGCGATGATTGCCTCGTTGGTCTTGTGGGTGAACTTATCCGGATTCATGGCTCCGCCGTATCACAAAAAGAAAGAACAAAGAACTATGAGGGATAATTTTATTTATTCTGGGATTGGGTCAGGAATAGAGATAGCGGTATGTTATTTCTTCTTCTTCGGTTCTGTGTGGCGGCATAAGGGGAGTGAGGCGGGAATATAAAGAGGAGGGGAGAGGAATCGCCATGCGTCCACAAGGGGAGGGACCGCGGGGACACTGGAAGGTGCTAGAGAGAGCTGGAGAGTTCTGGGCGCAATGCGGACGGTCGGATGGAGGCGGTCATTGGTTCCGACATGCCACGTGTACTATTTCTGTTTTGCGTTGGTTGTGGTGGTCCTCAGGAATTCTAGCGAGCGGGGAAATGTTTCGTAGTGTCGGATCTAAACTCTTTTCTCGACGGGAATGCGGGCTTAAGTTTTTTGTCGTTTCGATGGGGTTGGTTGACGTAAAAGGGTTCTGGGGTGTACCAGAGAGGGGTTGGGCGGAGCGTAGCATCAGTGGGACCCGCGTTGTCTCGTTACATCCGGTGGTAGTTGACTGGGATGAGGTTTCGGGCCTGCCTAACGGCTCTTACCTGGGAGTTACAAGATTTTTATTAGGATCTTCTTCTATTAACATGAACTTTAAACCAAATTCCTACAGTTCAATTAATATAAATAGAATCCCATGATCTTTCTACAACGAGGTCACCTATTCAAAGTTCGAACAATTAACTATCACTCTTTGAAATTAGCTTAAGATATGTTTGCTTGTAAGGAAAATTATGTGAAAAGCTCTTTTCTTTCAAAAGAGGAGCAAGTTTATTACTATATTCAAAGAAGAAATAAAAAATCAGAGGGGTTTCAGAGCTATATATGATACGGCCTTGACACATTAGAAATTGCTATCTCAACTACGTAGGAAATACGAGCTT
The DNA here is from genome assembly GCF_051530095.1 of Phoenix dactylifera. Lineage (NCBI taxonomy): Eukaryota > Viridiplantae > Streptophyta > Magnoliopsida > Arecales > Arecaceae > Phoenix > Phoenix dactylifera. The sequence continues at coordinate 57,521,034 of NC_143190.1, read as the reverse complement.
AGAATCACATATGTTGGCTAAAGGTGGCAATCTGGATTGGATCATATCAGACACGGGTCATGTCAATACGAATTGGGTTAAAAATTTATTAACCCGTATTTAATAAGTCAAAAATTTATATATAAATTAGATCTATTTATTAAACAAGTAGACCGGATCTGTACCAATCCAGCCTGTATAACTTGTTTACTAAATATATAAAATTAGGTTAGACAAGTTAAATAGATTAAGTGAGTTTTTAACGGATTAAATAGATGTAAAAAAGTTAAATAGGTTAAGCAGATTAAGTTAAATAACACAAAATGGGTCAGATAGGTTTTAAACATGTTAAGTAGATATTAAATAGGTTGACTGGATTAGATCATAATTCGATCTAATTATTTAACAGGTCTAATATCTATATTTATCAGGTCTAAATTTAAGTAGACCTTAAATAGGCTGAATGGATAAGTCAAGATCCGATAAAGAAAAAAAAAAAAAACCAGAATATAATGAAATTAGCTGTAACGACAAAGGGGAAATACAAAACCACTTCCTGCACATAGCATGATAAAAATAAGGATTAAGCTGCGGAGAAAGACAGAAAAAGAGTTGTTAACATAAGATAAAAAATTGAGTGAGAAAGAGAAGAAAATTCTTCTTACAAGTTTAATCAAATAAAAAAGATACTATAATAAGATACTGAAAGAAAATTAGGAAGGCAAGTTCCAATGACAATAGATTTAATAAAAATATATTAAAAGATAAATAGATGACCTTATCATAATAAAAAGGGAAAAGATATAGGATGAAATTTAATAAAAGAAAAAAAATGAAGGAATTAAGAATACTTACTGCGTGAGCCAATGGGCATGGTTATTGATGCGATGTCAATTCCTTTAGTATGCCTTGGAGGAGAACACAAAATCTATTTTCTAAAGAATATACGAGAAACAATAGGATTTGGATGCAAGGACCAAAGAAGCTACATCAACATAAAGTAAAGGAAAGAAGAAATGAATTTGCATTCGATCGGAAAAAAAAAATTGGAGAGGATAGTCTATATATAATTGCAAAGTGGCATTGTGAAAAGGATAAGAAGTTTATTTCAGCAGCCCATCTAACAAAAGCACTAGGATAAAAATAACGATGATAATAAAAATTATTTTAGTTGGAAATACAAGAAAAATATGCTTGTAATATTTTAGGTGTAAAAAGATGAAGAATTCTAGCACCCTACATTATAATACTTGATTATATGGCTAATTTAGAGATTAGGAAAGATAAGGCAAGATAGATCGGCATGGCATGGTTGCTTGGGAGAGATTGCATGGAGGTGGGGTCATGCTTAGAGTTCGTGACAACGGTGCCAATTTTGGTGATCCAGCATTCTCCTCGGATGCAAGAAGGATTATGGGATCGAAATAAGAGCTAAAAGGGAGTTTGAGGAAGGGGGACACCATTAAAGGTTTCAGGCTTGATTTACACAAGAAAACATTTCAACATGGAGAAAGAGAACATAAGAAGAGCCGAATATGAAAGAGCAGCCAAACTTTTTGGTTTTATATCTTAATTTATTTTGAAAAATGCCTCTTCCTGATTTATCTAGCTGAACATCCATATTATCATAACAGTTAATCTATCCCCTAAATTTGTCCCATGGTCTTGCTTGCAATACTGTAGTTTTAATTAATTGAGAGCTTTTTTTGGGCTCTATGAAATTTTTTTAAAATGAGAAAAAGTGAGACATATATTTAAAACTGCTAATTAAGGAAAATGGCCGGATGAGTGGAAAGGAGATAGGACAGCAGATTAGGTAGCTTCTTATGTGGCTAACCACTCTGGGGATTTCTTATGGCTGAGAGAGAGGAGACTTTCCGGTGCATTCTGAAATTTGTTATCTTTTAATTTTTTGGATATATTCGTACCCGCTACATGTGATATATCCGTTTCAATATAATAAAAAAAAAGAGATGGAAAATTTTAACATATAGGGTGCAATCAGACAGATAAAAAAAGTTGTTACTATTTTGAAAATTAAGGTAAGTTTAGATTTAATGTTTATATACATTATAAAGATACCAATTTCTATTTGTTATTTAAACTAATTAAATGTTCATATATGGTGAAAAGAACTGAATGTATTTACTAAGTTTGAAGAGACGATGACCAAAACCAGATATTATTTAAATTTAGGAGTATTTATACAACGCATGGAAAGCAAGCTTTAAGATGTGTGTCTGAAGCATTATGCGGGACCTATTTATTCCTTCCGTAGATCCACGAATGCGCTGCACCAGCGACTTATTTAGGTCCAACTTCAAGACGGCGCCGGGGACGCTTTACGGCTTTGCCCGGTCTAAATTCTCGAGCCCGAACCCAGCCACGGTGCCTGGGCGGGGCATTTCATCGAACACCATAACTATATTCACCGAGCGGGAGGAGACCGGGATGGCTTCCACCGCGAGGACTTTAGGAGCATTTCTCCGCAGGGTCTCACTCTCCCGTGGCTTCTCCTCCTCCCTCTCGTCCCTCAAGAACCCCTCAACGCTCCAGAGTACGTCTCCCACTAAACCATTTTGGTTCCCTTTCCCCTTAGAATAAAATTCTTAAGCGCAGTTGCTTTTGTGTTCCTTGTTCCACCTCTCTCTCTCTTTGTCAGGGTTTGGTTTATTCGAGAAGAAAGAAACGGTGAGTGACGTCCTGAGATTGAGAAGGATATGGACATCTCCTCCTGTATGTATGGGACGGCGTTCTTCCAAGATCGCTGGAAGAAAGGTGCGAGCTTTTTCGCCCTTTTCTCCGAGTTCGTGGATAGTTGTTTTAATTATTGAATTGCTTCACTTGATGCAAATGTAGATAGAAGTAGAGGTAGCTTACCGGTCAATTCAATCGCCTCCGTGCAGTAATAAGATCTGTTCATCTTAATGTCCGAGTATATTACGTATTACCCATAAACTTACAGCATTAAACATGAAAACTTGTTGTCGAAAGTACTTGTAGAGATTAATTTTCATGTGGTTTCGCTAGCAGTTGCTTCAAAAAAAAATTTCATGTACGCATCAATAGCAACCGAAAATTCTGTTTGAGTTGTATGTTTATCAAAGGAAGCTGCTGTGAGCTATGTTCCTGACCAAGGGATGATGTATTTTCTATCTAATTCTCGGAAGTGTTGAAAGAAAATTCACTCAAGTTGTTGATGTGAAATATCACAACTATCATAGTGGATTTTGGCAATTTGTTATGTCTGTTCCATACTTAGATGTTCTTAGTTATGCTTTATATATTTGTTTATTGTCGAACATGTGTGTTTTGACACGCTGTTCGCTGTTTATTGCCTCCTTGCGTGGTATTTCTAGCCAAGTTTTGACTAAGGTAATGATACCTTTTGATGTGATCACAGAATCCTTTCTGGGAACTTTATTTGCTCATATCTTTGAGTGTGACTTGCATGCAGGATGCTCAGAATTTGAAGAAGATGAAACGCAATGGAAAAATTGGAAAAGAAATTGTTGCTGCGTAAGTTCATAAAGCTTATAAAATTTGAGATAAATTGTTGATGATCATTAGTGATCCTTAGAACCAATTATAGTTTTATCTGGGTATTGTATGCAACTATAAATTTAGTAGAATGCCCTTATCGACAGCACAGATTATATTTGTCGTACATCCTGGCATGGAATATTTTAAAAGCATTGCCTGTAGGAGTCCCATAAGTTATTAGGTATGAATCTGCCAGTATAGTGAACAAGAGTACCTTTTTTGAACTGCAGAGTTAAATGCAGTTCTTATTGCACTGATACGAAGTCCGCATTATGGATTAAAAGATCAATCGTACATGAGAACTTTTTAATAACCGAGTTCAACAAAATGCAATTTTCATTAAGTTGGTGCAGAATTTATTTCATGGTAGCCATGGGCAAGAGAGAAGCTCATCAAGAAACCCATAGGGGAAAGTAACTGAAGAGAAATCGACCTTATTAAACCCATGGTTTGTGGTCATGCAACTGAGAAGCAGTCTTCCAAGCTTTCCATGAGTTAGGAAAGATTCTACACAAGAAAGAAAGAACAAAATGTTAAGGTTAGGACTTAGGAGACTGCATTCATCTTCAAGGTGCAAATTATACATCAAAGAACTGAAACATTGTTTCATGCACCATAATATTTCTTTTGCAGCTGAAAATTAGCTTTGCAAGTTTGGGGGTAGAGTTGAAAAGTGGAAGGGGAAAACATAGTATATATTAAAGAAAAAGCAGATAAATGAACCATGTTCTGTAAAAAGTGGGGATATCATAAACCACCTACTATCTCAAAATACTTTCTTCAAGTGAAGATTTCTACAACCTGATATTCTTTTCTCACTGGATGGAATATTCTCTGACCATTTAAGTCTTATGCTAAAAGAAAAATAAATTGAACTTTCTTGGCACCCTAATTTTTCTTTTTCCATTTGTAGGTTACATTTTGGTGTAGAATTTGACTCATTGGAGGATCCAAGTTAACAACCATGGTTGTGCTCCTGGATATTTTGAATACAATACATGCAAAAGTGGCAGATGATGTCTCTGCTGCAGCGGATTAAAGTGTAACTTGATATGATTAATATGTCAATTAGGTAACTTTCTATTTAATAAAAGATTACTATAGATGCCAGCTCATGATACGGACTCCTTATGGCATATAGGTGATAATTTGATTGATGACCAAGAGGCATATTTGACATTTGTATCTGGTACTTGATTTCGACTTTATTCTTTGAGTATTCCTTAGATGTTAGACAACAACAAGATTTGTTCATGACATCTCAAATTCTCGTTGATTTTTGTTAAACTTCTAATAGTTATTCTTCCTTGTCTAGTATTTGTAATGTGACAATAGATTTTGGGACTGAACTCTGAAGAATGTTGAACTCACTTGTACTCAAGCCATAAATGATTTTATTTTCTGCATGACAAACCAGTTGGTGGTGACTCCAATGAGGGCTATGGCACTGATTTCATGATATGTTTCACAATGTTAAATGAATGTTTCATCAGATGTTACATGACCCATGTTGCTTCCTGCTCAATGTTCCGATTCTTGTGTACCTGTGGCGTGTCATTCAAGTGTAAATTGTACAACAATGAATCCTTTTTTTCCCTATTCTGTTCCGTCTCATCTTTGTGAAATCATTCTGGCATCAATGTGCTGTTTTTTATGATTAAATCATACAGCGTGAAGAAAGGAGGCCCAAATCCATCATCAAACACAATTTTAGCTGTCATACTGGAGAAAGCTAGAGAGCTTGATGTACCCAAGGAAATTGTGGAGCGCAACATCAAAAAAGCATCTGAAAAGGGACAGGAGACTTATATTGAGAAATTCTATGAGGTAGGCTTGGCAGTGCAGTTTTATGGGTTGAAAATTTGATTTTGCATTTGGAATTCATGCTAGACACAATGACTCAGGTGTATGGTTTTGGCGGGGTTGGTATGGTAGTTGAAGTTCTGACTGATAAAATAACCAGATCAGTGGCTGCTGTCAGAGGAGTCGTGAAGGACTGTGGAGCTAAGCTGGCTGATCCAGGGTCTATTTTATTCAAGTTTAGGCGTGCCCGGGTTGTGAATATAAAGGCAACTGATGCTGATAAAGATCAGCTGCTTGCTGTTGCCTTAGATGCTGGTGCTGAAGATGTTATTGAGCCAACAATTTATGATAATGACTCAGAGGAAGATAGTGCAGAAAGGTAATTTTCTGCGCAAAATTTAGTCAAATGACGTTCTATTTTTAGGACTTTTTTTCCTGTTATATAGTTATCTTTTGCCAGTCTGGTGTAACATATTGTTATCCAAAGTGATCTAACAGTAAAAAATGTTCACGATGGATATAAAACCAAGGGCCAGATAATGATATTAAAGGAAGTTACAGCAACGCAACAATATCCTCAGTCAGAAGTAAAATTTCACATTGTTATCCTGTTAGATTATATTTTCAGCCTATCAGCAAGCCTTGATAAAGAAATGTACGAGTCCAAGAGATCTAACATAAGTGCTACAGTGTTCTAAAGAATGTAAGTGGATGCACCAGTTTTCTCAGCCATCCACGCCATTGTTTGAAAGGAGTGCTGCCTCCAGAAGGTTATCAAGTATCAACCCTGTGATGTTGATATTTGATGATCTTTTTCATTGTTATGAATCAAATTGATGAATGTGAGAGAGTTGAGATTACCATGCAATGATGGATATTGCTGTTGGCAGATTACTCCCACTTATAAGTTGTATCAGCTAACTAGTGCCAGAAGAGGAAGCAAAACTTGTGATCTGACTTCTGACATGCAGTGTCATTGTTGGAAACTTATCAGTCTTGTTCTTACGAGAGTCTCTGACAACATATAAAAGACATTGAGACTAATGTACGATGCTTATATGAGGCATCTGGCATCCTTTTAGCTGGTCTGGATATAGATTGTAAAATACTCATAGCGGCATGCACTAAATGGGTTTTTATATTACAGTAGTATGCTCAGTTACAATGTATGTCTTCAGCAATTGCTTCTTGCAAATTAAAGTACCATATTGCGTCATCCTTTTATATTTAGACTGGGACATTGTTAACTTTATTTGGTATCTAATAGTAGTAAATCATTTGATACATCAAACTACTTCGGCAAGTGTTCTGAAAGGTAATTCTTTTGTTTTAGCTATTATAAGATCGTTACTGAAGCTGAAAACTACTCCACCATACTATCAAAACTACGAGATGAAGGAATAGTATATGAACCAGACAATGGTTTTGAACTACTGCCACTGAACCCCATTGAGGTATGCTATTCTCATTTGTATCCTGTGGTTTTCCATTTTTTAAGTTGCCTTCAATATCTTCACTTTTGGCTTGGCTGGCGCATGTAAACCTTATTCGCACTTGAACTTTTGCTCTAGGCATCTTTAGCAGGCTTATTATTTTATTCTTTCAGATTTGGTTCTGTAAATTGTTGTTGACTTCTTGTTACCACCGTTAAGTCATATGGTACATGTGTAAATGACCTGAATTCATGGGCCACATATAACCTGCCATGCTGCTAGATGTATGCAGAGTGGCCAGTAGCATCACATCAAGGAAGTTAAGCAGTCATAATACTCTGAAAGTTCACATTGATACACTGCATATCATGTAATGTCTTCTATGTATACTTTATTATGTAGATAAATTTCAACTTTCCCTAATTTTTCTCCCTAAAAGTAATCCGATCAAATCTTTTTGAGATCCAATTTTCCACCTGAAGCTCCTTGTGCCCTGTGATTTGACAGGTAGATGATGAAGCGATGGAGTTAAACAAGGAACTGATGTCCAAGTTACTTGAACTTGATGATGTTGATGCTGTTTATTCAGATCAAAAGTGATGATGGACAATTTTTCTTTAGCAATCAGGTGAGAACCAGTAGCAATATGTTTCTTCTTATCCTCCTCGTTATTTTGCAGCTTGGGCTGCTGATATTTTTAAGTCTGGCCTCTACTTGATTTTTAGGCCAATCTCAACTCACAACCTTAGAGAATATCCTTATACCTAAGCTGTTCCCCTCCATTTGCTCCAGAATATGATTATTTTTTTAGTTACCTAGTCAACTTATGATAATCTTCAACTCCTTGTTGGCACATCTTACAGTAGCTGATCTCTTCTTTCTTTATTTTTCCCACAGATGCACAGACGAAGTGGTGGAGGAACTCGATGTCCAAATTAATTAAACATAATCAATTCATTTAAAAATTTGCGAGCAAATTTTAGTTCTTCTATTACTTTCGCAATACATGATGTATTGTGTGTTTCCCTTACTGTTCCATAAAATTTCAAAGTTGTGTCCTCCAGTTGATGAGCAGAACGGATCGATAGTTGCATCTCATCCTTTCCTTCATAACGATCAGAGCTCAGTGAAGTTCTCTTTGGAGATTGTCTTGTAATTCGTTAAGTAATTTAATAATATCTAACCTTTTTTTGGGGGGGGTTAGCATAATAATGTGGATCGAATGACTGGCCTGCACATGTTCTTCCGGTCAGTTTCTGTGCTCGGAAATAGCCTTTCTAGGTATTCTTTAACCCTTAAATGCCGATAACCGGCAGATGTATCCATGCAAATTGCGGACTTACCACGTAAAACCTGCTTGCTACATGCATTAATAATAACAAACCCATTATTTAACGCTCTTAACCTGTTTGTATTAACTTCTTAATTCAGACATATACTGTGTTCTCAACCCGAAATTAGCAATAATTTTAATTTTATGCCAAAAGTTGAAGTTATTAGGTCTCGGGCCTAACTTTCTCTTAAACAAAGAACAAACTCGTTCCGAGTAGTTGCTTGCTTTTTTTCTTCTTTTTTTGTTGTACTTTTTGGATAAGGGACTGCTTATGGGTTTCATCTGGCAAGTCTTTTATTAGAGAGAGGCCAAGCCTGGGTCTCACTTGCTAGATTTCCAAAGGTGCCTGCATTGGTCCCTTGACTACCAACAAATATGATAAACTTTGGAACCAAGCTTATTTCAAAATATAAGTTATTAGCTTTTGAAATTTCTAGATTATCCAAGATAAGCTCTCCAATGTGATTTGAGTGGTAAAATGCGGTAACAGAACATGCCTTGCCTTCTGCATTGTTGATCATGACAAAAGAGAGAGGGAGAAAGGAATATGATGAATGCTTATTATGAACACCCATATAAGCGTTCATTCGACACTTAGAAACTAAAGCCATGAACACATGATATTGTGGTTGATTTGACTACATGATTAGAAGCATCCTCCATGAAAACCTGAATGTCCGTAAATTTCATCAAGTGTTTGCTGATTCAGGCACTCGGCATTTTGCTTCTTGAAGCAGCATTAAAGAAGCTGACCACAGTCTCTCTGCAAGTCTCGCATCGTAGGAAAGCGAAGAGGACTTGATTGTCCTGCCCTTCCCGCCAAAGAAATACTTCCCTGAAGCCTCCTGAGACAACAGAGAAAAAAAAAAAAAAAGACGACACCATAAGCACTTGCCACATTTTCTGTGATACTGAAATAGCATTGAATTACTGGAAGCAGATAAATCAAATGAAGAAAGCTTACAGGTGGTGCCAAGGCTGCATCAAGAATAGAGCCAACTCCACATTCAGGAGATTGCAAAAGATGCAGGAATCTAAGAACCATAAAAGCTAGTTGGGAGAGACATGGAGGAAGTTCCCGCATGATGTTGGTTTCTACTACTCCAGGATCTGCTGGGCTAAAATATTTGAACACAACTTGTTATCTTCACTAAAACAGTAGTCAGGACAGTATATGTTGTAACACTCTACATATCAAAATATGATGTGATATTCATAGCTCTGATGTTGCAATAAAATTAATATTCTCCACTATTTACTGCAGCATAGTTGCGCACTTGCTACAAAATTAGATATTATGTTAGCCTTTTGTCATACTAAGCAACAACCTGAGAGCCCTCGTGGATCCTTGTTCTAATGATGGTTTCACTCAGAAGGGCAACATGAATGAGAAATCGTTTAGTGAGCTAGTGTAAGTTTGAAAACTATATAAACAGAATAAGTTTGGTGTATGATAGAAGTGTTTTAAGTATGATATGAGTGCCTTTTCTAGGTTTACCCAATTCACTAACCTAAGCTACACTTGCACACGTACTTGCATTTTAATCATTTCAAGAGATAGCTACACAAAAAAGAAAATATCAACATTTCTTTCAAACTTTACAGATACATACATGACAGAGACGGTAGAAGTTGGATCCATCACGCAAAGCTGCCGATGTAGCTCATATGAGAATAACAGTAAGCACACTGTTAAATGTATAAATATTGGTTAGAAACAAGAAAATATTTAAATTTGACTCCTTTTTTCTCCAATTGACTTCTCTTTCTACAAGAACAAACTTACATTTTGAATACTCATAAGTAGCAGCCAAAGGATACCTTTTTGAGGTTGACAAGCAACAGAGATTTTTCCTAGCCAGTGTTTCCTTATCAACACCAACATCAGATGCTACGAATGGAAAACAGAAATGCAGCAGTTAGTATTTAATACTGCTATGCAGTTGCAGAGCTTTAATTTTGGACTCTGATCACTGTTTGTCATTCCATTGGATAGGAACCCGAAAAGCAATAAGGGGTTCCAATTTATATGTCAATACAGCACCAATAACTATTTCAGTCAAAAAAATACAACACCAGTAACTATGCAATCCCAACCCCTCCCGTGCAAAAAAGAAAAACACACATGCAACAGAAAACACACAAGAAAAAGGAAAAATAAAAGAGAAGCCAACAAAAATATGAACAAGGTTTCAAATGATTGAAAGGGTGAGTAGAAGACTTAAAATCATATTATTGGCTACAAAAATAAGAAGCTTCAGCCTATAATAAGGATTCATATTTACCATATTCTGTTACAATCATGCAAACAAATAAATTTTCAGGAGAAGGACATATTTTGTTTAACTGCATATTTAATGATTTAAATTTTTGCTCACCACATCGATGTGTAAAAGATGTCACATTAACTATCCGAGAGGGCACAGGGCTGCTCTTGAGTAGTGGCATAAGAAGATTGGTCAAAGCAAATGCTCCAATGTAGTTTGTCTCCAACATCCTGAAATGCAAACAGGAAAGCAGCACATGATTCTTGGATTTAAAGATTGTCCTATCACACTGCTGTTATCTCGCAAGCTGCTCGGTTACTTTCAAATCTATAGGCTATTGATGCTGTTTGCTGGGCTCAAAAATGTTAAGATGGAAACTCACATAAATAATTGGAAAAAAAGTCTCTAATTTTTCTTATTACGGGAATTATAATGAACAGCTAACACGCATGGACATAACTAGCGGTGAGTACATCATTCAGCAAGCCGAGGTGACTAATTTAAGGGCTTGCACTCGAATGAACTTCTATTTATTCTTCTCTGTTGACCAGAAAAAATGGGATAAGTCTAGCTTCCAACATTAATTGGCAATATTATAGCTAGTTCTACATTTCTTTTTGCTGAATAAGTTAAGAATTATTCTTGCAGATGAAATGTTTGACTTACATGAAAATATTCTAAATCAAATAAAGGAAAATCTAAAGAATTTGCATGGATGAAGACACGACAATAGTATGATTTATTATATGACATCATGGTAAAAAGCATCTTCAAAAGGGAACTGAGGGATTACTGGTCAAATCCATCAGCAGTAACTCGAAGTGATTTTGCTAACATTCCAGCATTATTTATCAGGAGTTGTATTGAAGGATGCAGATAGGAATCCAAAAGCCACTGCTTTAAAGAACTTTCAAACTTCATAATGGAATGAATGGATGACAAGTCAACCTGAAATGCATTTAGATGGGCATCTCCATGTTGCTGCTTGATCTCTTCAATGATCTGTTCAACATTTGAAGACATTTGAAGAAACAATAAAAAACAAGGATGGGCATTGAATTACAAAAGGCGGATGCTCTAACTCCAAGTAGTACCTTAGATAGAAGTTGAGGGCAACGCCCAGCTGGCAGATGAAAAACTTTAGTTAAATCATAGGTATAAAACATGCACTTCGAAAGGAGATAAAAAATTTCTTATTCTCGTAAACAAATTTTTAGTATGAGAGCTTAGAAATTAAGGCGAAAAGAAGACCAACTAGATCTACCCAGGATTGAGAATCAAAATCAATTGGTTGGAGACCACATAGTATTTTCATGCTATATTTCCATCAAGGCATGGTGGAATTACAGAAAAACTTACGGCAAAACCAGTGTTCTAAACAAAGATAATAAGTAAAGAAGTGAAAGAGACTCTGCTGACTATAGAAGATTCTGCTAACTTCTAAGCACAAACAATGATAGCATTTCTAAGAAGCACTGAAGCTGACAAAGAAAGCACTCTACCTGATAAGAATCTTTTAATTATTTCAGCAGGGTTTGCCACAGATTTAAAATAAACGCTTCATCTTCAAGATAGAATTCAGGTCTTTCTACATACCTAATCAGAACTTCCACATACCTTTAATATGACAAAACAAGCTATTCTTTAAGAAACTTATTTCCAACTCTTTGGCTCGTTATTAGTGACATGCAAATACATGAACAGACATCTTTCTCTTTCCAAGCAAGCAACTTAAAGGATGCTAAAAATTCATTCTGATGTCATATTGTGAAGAGGTCATTCAGCTGTATAATTGTCCATTTGATTATGTAAGAATATTGCAAAACAATGTACAAAGCCACAAAGTTTGGACCATGCATCAAAATCGTGCAATATAGGTTGATAAAAATATCACTAAAGGCATCATTCCTAGCATTAAAAATTTCTGATAGTCAGGAATTGTATCAAAAGTAAATTGCAGCTTGTTCACTCAATTTGACTCAAGCCAACAGACAGAGTAAATATACAAGAACTAAAAGTGAATATACAATCGACTGGTTTCGATTAGATGCAAATTCAAGGCTTCATCATCATAAGTACTGCATAAATTTTCAGCACAGGAAGAGTAAATAAATACGCTAAAGCTCAAACACTACAGGAAACCACTTGCACTCCAACTGTCCGCGAAAATGCATGAAGGAGAAAAAATTTCCAAGATCCTTACCTAGAACAACGTGATAGCCTTCGCCGGCTAGGGCTTTCGCCGCGGCCGCGCCCAATCCCGACGTCGCCTGCAAAGCCGACGAAGATCAAAATAAACTCAAGTCAAGATTCGATTCGACTCAAAGCACTTCTCTTTCGTTCGAAGACAGCGAGGAAAAGAGCTGAAGTGGGGAGGGAAGGCCTTACGCCGGTTACGACGCATATGGGGCGCTTGACCTTGGAGGCCGGCTCAGGGGTGAAGCGGCGGCGAGGGAAGGACGGGGACGGGCGGAGGAGTTGGAAGTAGGAGAAGAGGAGCGAGAGGGTCCAAACAACGGCCATCCGCCAGAATTCCAGCGAGAAGACCATCTCCATCGCCGCCCAGTCCACGCCCATCTCTCCACGAGCTCTTCCTCGATGTAGTCCAGAGCTTGGAAAACGTTCTTCGGCTTCGGCACGAGAACAAACACAATGGTAGACCCTGGGACACAACTGCTCGTATCGTAAAGTAAATCTAATTTCTGTCACCTATCGGCGATTATATGACGGCGGCGATGGCGGAGTACCGCCAGTTATTTTATTTTACGTCTTTTTGTCGTTTTTTCTCATCATGAACCGTCAGCGGAGCCGTTAATATTGCTTTATGATTCGAGCTGTCATGACCACGCTTTAACGGTGTTGGCTGCCTCCGCGCACCGTTGAGTCGTTGACGCGTCCCTCCCGGATGCGCAACGGCTCCAGGTTCCAACGTCGCGTCACGCTTTAAAGGATGTGCTGGTTGGAATGAAACGAGAACGTGGCCACTAAAAAGTGGGGTTGCACTAGAAGCCTCCACTTATTCATGTAAGCGGGCGTGTATGTGTGAATTTTAAAATACACAGAATTAATGAAATATATACTTCTTTAATTTTGAGAGAGAAAAAAAAGAGAGGAAGAAATGAAAGTTTCACCTAGAGCTGTTTGATTGCTAAATTTGTTTAATTGGTAGATTTCATAAAAACAAAATTTAGTAGACCTCTACAAATCCCAATTGTAGACATTTAGTTATTTTGTTGGATTTTGCTAGCATTTGAAAGTGTATTTTTTAAAATTAAAAAAGTCAAGATGTTTGATTAATGAAAAATGAACTCAAATTAAATATATATATATATATATTAAAGATAAATTGTAGAAAATTCACTGTGACCCATCCTCATGACATGATAATTATCAAAGTGAATTTGCATTTGCATCCTCCATTCACATTTTTGGACCCGTTTATCCCTTTATGTTGTTAGTGTAATTTTAGGAATTACGTAACAACCTGCATCGCCCATAATATTTTTCTTTATTAGTGTGATTATATATCAACCTATATTATTTTTTATTAGTATAATCTTGTTAGAATGATTTTAGGGACTATATAACAACTTGTATCAGTCGGTAATATTTTTCATTGTTAGTGTGATCCTATATCAGCTTATATTATTTTTTTTTTGTATGGACTCTGTACACAAGTATATATAACCCCTAAAATGTACCAAATATGATGAAATAGAGAAATAAAATGGATGGAGCTCTGCTCTTCCTTTTTTAACCGTTATCATCCAACTGGATTTTAACAAATCCTATCTTACACTGACCCCACACTCTAATAAAGTGGGTGGAGCTCTGCTCTTCATTTTTTATTTTTCTCTAAAAAAAATTAAATTTAACTTATCTAGATAACCCATAAGCACTTAAACACATAATTGACCTCGAGAAAAACTTTAATAACCCCTTGACATAGCAAGCCCAGATTATTAAAGGTTGGTTCAGCTTGGGCTTTTTTTTTTCCCCTTGAAACTTAAAATAATACATCAGCATGTGGTTGTAAGGATTGTTCATTTAGGTAACTCATCTAATGCAGCATGAGACACATCATGCTCTAGGAAGTGCATAATGCATAGCACTTTAAAGTAAAGACTTTAGGAGTTTATTTTCTTTTTTTAAAAAATAAAAACGGAGGAGGTTTGGTTTAATTTCAAATTAAGGTGCAAAAAAGTGCCATATATGGCTCCTTTTGCACGTATTAGTCGAATTTTCTTGCAACAAAAAGGCCTACCCAATTATTTCTACAATGATCTAGGACCTTGCTCAAAAAAACTAATCGAGAAAGTTATTATTTGGATTATTTGGCCTTTTATAAGTACCTAAAATCTATCTAGCGCATAATCAATGTAAGACTAAACAGACACCTGCACGGTGTTCTTATACTTTTCTCATTGAAGCTCCGATATCTTTACTAAGCTAAAGATCCAAAATCTAATCATAAATACCGCAATTGGCTCAGCGTTACAATAACCTCTATTTTATATGGGCTGGATTTGCTTTGATACTATCCATAATAACCCAAGATCTCACCTAAGAAGAGTTGTCTAAAGGTTCTATTTGGATTTTTTGGTTTTGTACAAATACCTAAGATTTATCGAGTGAATAGTCGACATCGAATTAAACATATACCTAAGTTTCGCTTTTCTTTTTTTCTCTATCAAGTTGCTTTCTTTATACATTAAAAAGAGCAAAAAAAAAAGGCCAAGGCCAGAAAAGAATACAAAGCAACCTTTGGCATCAATAACAAATCCTTATCTATGCATGGATGATGATCACAACCATGCAATTTGATGCTATTCTTATTGGTCAAGGTTGCCTCTGATAACATGTTTATTGCAATAATTCTGAAAAATTGAAGCACCGAAGTGGATGTTAAAATAGCTAAAGCTCTTTCTCTCTCTGGCACACACAGGAACTCTGATACAAACGGTGGCTGACAAACAGAAACCAAGAAAATTCTGTTATTTTTGTTAATGTGGATAAGAGAATTAGTTAAAGATTAACAGCTGATTAGTTATTATAACAGTTTTCAATTAATTAAACTGTAATTAGTTACTACAGTTAATCAGTTGCTCCCGCTCTATTTAAACAGAGCAATGTATACGGAAGAGAATTGAATTGAATACAACTCTATTTCTTCCCAAGCTTTTCCCCTTTCTTCTCCTGAACTTTCTCCTCTTCTCAGTCTTCATTCCTTTCATCTTTAATATGGTATCAGAGCAATCTTCCGATGCTCCTCATGGTTCAAATGCCAATCCTCTGTTCAATTCGAAAGAAGATAATATGGAAAACCCATACTATCTTTGTCATGGTGACAGTCCTGGAGCTATGCTGGTATCCCAGGTTCTGATTGGTGATAACTATGCATCTTGGAGCCGATCCATGGAGATGACACTCAGTGCCAAGAACAAGATATGCTTCATCGATGGATCTGCAACCATACCAAGCCTAGAAAATTCTCTCTACTCAGCCTGGAAGAGATGTAATCACATGGTAAGCTCATGGATTTTGAATTATGTCTCTAAGGAGATAGGAGCAAGCATACCTTACATTGACAGTGCGCATGGAATATGGCTTGATCTCAAAGAGAGATTTTCTCAAACCAATGGCCCCCCGAATTTTTCAGCTGAAGAAAACAATTTCATTCTTGAATCAGAATAATACTTCGGTTAGTTCCTACTTCACTAAACTCAAATCTTTATGGGATGAATTAGGAAGTTACAGATCACTTCCTATCTGTTCATGTGGAGCCACAAATAACCTTGCACATTATCAGCAAGAAGAATATGTGATTCAGTTTCTTATGGGACTGAATGAATCGTTCTCTCATATTAGAGGACAAATACTCTTGATTGATCCACTCCTATCAATTAATAAAGTGTTTTCATTGATTTTACAAAAAGAAAAGTAGAGAGAAGTTTCTGCTACCATTGCACAGAATTTAGATTTTGTTGCTATGCTTGGGAGAAGTTTGAATGCTTCCATACATTCAAACAATGTTTCTACAAGAAACTTTAATAGATCTGGTAATAGAAGGAAAAGAACTCTTTGCAGTCATTGTGGTATTTTGGGACACACAATTGATAGATGCTATAGAGTTCATGGATATCCACCTGGATACAAAGCAAAGTCAAAGAACTCTGCTTCAAGTGCAGCTAATCAAGTGCAGTTTCAGCAGAACCAACAAATCTATGGTTCTGATGTTTCTCAATACCCACAGTCGGCTTCAAAGAGAGTTTTTGATATCTCACAACATCCTTGAATGGTTTCCACCTCAGCTAAAGGGTCTTATGATGCATCACAATTTTCAGAATTTCTTTTTACTCGAGAACAGTATCAGCAATTGCTTGCTCTGGTTCAAACACAAGATGATAAGGTGCAGTCTTCTGTTTTTCAGCCAGGTAGCACCTCAAATTCTCAGGATCAATCTCTAGCAAATTTGGCAGGTAAAAACTCTATGATCTGCACCATTTCTCTCAACTATGATGCATCTATTTGGGTGTTAGATACTGGAGCCACAGATCATATGGTCTGTTCTATCTCCCTTCTTAGCAAAATTACTGCCACTGTTTCCAAATTTGTGAAGCTTCCAAATGGAAGTTCAGTTGCTGTTACTCATATAGGGGATGTTGAATTGTCTGAGTATATCACCCTACACAATGTTCTTTGCATGTCATCCTTCTCCTTCAACCTCATTTCAGTTAGTTCTCTACTGAAACATATGAACTGCTGCCTAATTTTTTCCCTTGGACTCTGTTTTATTCAGGACCTGTGCTCATGGAGAATGATTGGACTTGCTAAAGAAAGAGGTGGACTATTTTACTTGATGGTTGATTCAAATAGTTCCTCTAAACATCTAGTGAATAATGTCTTCAATACAATCTCAGACATTTGGCATTATAGATTAGGACATCCTTCATCTACCAAATTGCATTTTCTACAGAATGATATACCTGAAATAAATGTGCATCATATACATCAATGTGATGTTTGTCCTCTTGCAAAACAATATAGATTACCTTTCAAATTCAGTACAATAAAGTCTACAAGTCTACATCTCTATTTGATTTGATACATTGTAACTTATGGGGACCATTTAATGTTTCAGCACTTGATGGTTCTAAATACTTTTTAACTATAGTTGATGACTATAGCAGATCTACATGGGTTTATTTGTTGAGGTCCAAAGCACAAACACAGTCCACAATTATATCTTTTTTCACTCTAGTTAAAACTCAGTTTAACCACAAAATTAAGAGTGTTAGATCTGACAATGGTTCAGAGTTTAACCTTAGAGAATTCTTTCTTTTGAAAGGGATAATTCATCAGAGAACTTGTGTTGAAACTCCACAACAGAATGGAATTGTGGAGAGAAAACATCAATGATGACCCAAAAATTGATTTAAAGATTAATTTTGATGATCATAAAACCTTGAAGTATAATTACTAATACTTGTGTTGCAAGAAGAAAGATAATTTGTTTTGCAAGGAACATATCAAGTTGGAAAAATACAAGAAGGCCTCAAAAGCTCTCAAGAAAAGTTGGAAGAAAGCTACACTTCATTGGCCCATGTTTCAAGTTCAAAGGATTCAAGTTGGAGGAGCAAATTCAAAGAAAGATTCAAAAGAATAGTCCTCGAGTCGACTCTTGGAAGTTCAGAGTCGACTCTGGCACTCTAGAGTTTCAAGGAACAGTGCTCGAGTCGACTCCGGAATTCTGCGAGTCGACTCCGACTGAGAACAGACAAAAAGACAGAGAGTTGATTTTCAGCACTACAGTGCTCGAGTCGACTCCCAGCCGAGTCGACTCCTGCCTCAGCCGAGTCGACTCCTACTTCAGCCGAGTCGACTCGAGCACGCTGGGAGGCATAACGGCTAGTTTTTTCTCAACTCCAACGGCTCTATTTTTGTCTCTAACGGCTAGTTTTTTGTTCCCACGCCATCCAAAGCTATAAAATCAAGGGGAGAGCTAGGAAAGAAATTAGGGAAGTGGGAGAGAACACTTAGGAAAGAGATTTCAAGAAAAAATCTTCCAAAAGCACAAAAGGGCCATTCAAAGCAAAAGAGAGAGAAGAAGAGCATCCGAGTGAATCCCAAAGCTTCCTCTTCAACTGTGTGCTGCCTCAGTGATCCTCTACCTCATGCCAAATTAGAAGAGGGTCAAGTAAAGAAGAAGCCGAGTCCTTCATCTACAAATTTGTTTGAGGGCTTCTTCTCTTTACTTTACTTGTTTATATTTGCTATATTTGCTTATTTAAGAAGCTTGTATTTGCTTTAAATTCTTAGTCTAATATCTTGTAACTTGATTCAATCAAGGGATTGAATCAAGGGGTTAAGGTTTGTTGGTGAGCCAAAGGAAAAACCAACGGTGTTAAGGTTTGTTGGTGAGCCAAAGGAAAAACCAACGGTGTAAGGTTGTGGTTGGTGAACCGGGGAAAACCAACTGGGTTGGATTGTGAGCCCGTGAAAACAATCGGATTGGTTCTAGTCGGTGAGCCTGTGAAAACCGACCGAGTTCGTTGTAATCTCGCGAAAACAACAAGTTGAGTTGTGAGCTTGTAAAACAACCGGCTGTAATCTAAGGGATTATAGTGAAATTCTCAAGAGGTCTTGGAGAGTGGATGTAGGTGCTGGGGTGCACCGAACCACTATACATCTTTGTGTTTGTGATGCCTTATTTCTTGCGTTTCATGCCTTACATACATACTTGACTGTGTAATATCTCTAGCTTTATTTCTTAATTGATTATAAGAGATTGTTTAGAACTTGCTTAGCTTTCACTCTATTCTTACAATTCACATAGATTAAATTGATCATACAACTATAAGTTAATTTAGGATCAATTGCGCCCTAGAGCCATAGTATAATTGCTCTAGCTTAATTTATTACTACATAACTTGTAATTGCTTAGAGCTTAAGTAAGTAACATCTTATCATTCCGCTGCATTCAATTTAAAGTAAAAAATTAGGAAACACAATTTTTAGAAAACCCAATTCACCTCCCCTCTTGGGTTGTTATCTTGGGCAACAAGTGGTATCAGAGCAGGTGCTCTAAGATTAATTATTGATCTCACGATCAAGAGCCAAAGATCATGACAACTCAAATAGATAGTTTTCTAGGAGAAGGACAATTAATTGATACACCTCCACTATTTAATGGCATAAACTATACACATTGGAAAGCACGCATGCGCATTTTCATACAATCACTTGATTATAGTTTATGGGGCATTATAGTCAATGGAATACACACAAACACTAGTCATAATGAGAAAATGGCTCAACAAAATTCAAAAGCCATGAACCTATTATATTGTGCATTAGATAGGAATGAGTTTAATTGCATATCTTCTTGCATGACTGCTAAAGACATATGGAATATGCTTGAATTCAAATATGAATGCACTAACAAATCTGAAACATCATGTGTAGAAGAAGAGCAGTATCATATTGCAAATCCATGCTTCATGGCACATAAGGTACATGCTGAAACTGAAAGCAATTTTACATTTGATGAACTTCACGATGCCTTTTCTGATTTGTATTTAGAATATAAGAAACTTATTTGTAAGAACAAGAACTTGAAGAATGAAAATCAAATCCTAATAGATGAAAAACTGAAACTAACTAATAAAACTGAAATCTTAATTAAAGAAAATAAAGAACTAAATCAAAGAAATCAACTTCTCACTGAAAGCCATGATAAACTTAAGAAAAACAATGAATTACTTTCAGAAGATAACAGAAGATTAACTAAAGAAGTTGACAAATTAAAACCTGTTGTTGAAAGATTTATCTTCAGCTCTAAAAAATTGAACCTAATGATAAATAATCAAAGAGCTGAATTTGATAAAGTTGGATTAGGATATCAACCTTGGTACACCCAAAAATCTTTCAAGAATATGTTTGTTAAAATAATTTCTAATTATTCTAAAATAGATTCTTATAATACTGATAAACAGGAACAAAAGCTAAGTAAAATCTCTTCTATTGTTCCTAAATCTATACATTATAAATTTGATGAACCTAAAAGGCAAAAACAAAAAACTGAAAGTTTATCTACTACTTATGTTAGATCTATATTTGTTAAATTCAACAAGAGGATACAGAAATACATTCCTTGTAATCCTAAAATCTGCAAATTTATGGACAAAATAGCTATTAAGAAAATATGGATTCCAAAAGGAACAATTATAGCTAACCTACAAGGACCCAAAAGAGCTTGGGTTCCTAAGTTGAAAATATGATTATTTTTCAGCAAGTATATCTAGCTATCCAAGGTTCTAATGAAAGATGTTATCTAAACAATGGGTGCTCTAGACACGTGTTAAAAAATTGAATTTAAAATGTAATTAAAAAGAGTGATTAAAATGAAAGAAATTAAAATGAAATAAGTAATTCTTGCATCCTCTCGTATTGAAATTATTTTATTAGTTGATTAAAACATAACTTGCAAGTATTAATCATTTTTGTGATATAAGTGATATTTTTGGTATGAAAAGAAAATATATCCAAATCACTCCATCTTTCTATGTTATACTTTACTTATTGTTAGATAAGTTGCTAAATGATTAATCAATTTATTAAGAATAACTCTATGAATTCTCTATAAGCTTGACTGAGAGTTTTTATCCATGGCATTATTTTTATTGATCATAAACATGAGAATGTGTACTTGGTATACCTTTGAATATATGCATTATAAATACTAAGATCAAAGAATTCTTTTTGGCATATAAAATTAACTTATGCTAGTATGGACCTAATTTCAAAAGACCTTGTCATTGGTTTACTGAGATTATCTTCTGCAAGGTCAATGTTTGCTATACATGTTAACTAAGAAAACAAACAAGAATCAATTTCTAAATCTAAAAATGTTGTTTCCATCACTAAGTTTTCAAAAGCTTACATTGGATTTGTTCTTGGCAAATAAAATTGAAGTATGTTCTGTATTTGCTAAATCTTGTAAAAGTGTTTCAAATGAAAAAGGTTTTCAAACTATGAAGATAAAGAGTATCATGGCACAGTGTTGAAAACCAAAATTCTGATAAAGTTTATATAGAAAATAATATTGAATACAATTATTTCAGCACCAAGGATACCATAAGTAAAATAGGGTTAATAGAATTCTTGAAGAAATGAAAAAGACAATGGTGTATGATAGTCATCTACTGAAATATTTTTTGTTAAAAGCTATTATCACTGCTTGTCATACATATGGTTTCTATTAGATCTATTTTTGATGAAAATTCCTTTTGATCTTCTGAAAAATAGAAAATGAACTATTGCATATCTTTCATATTTTTCAATCGTACATATTATGCTTGATATGTTCTTATGAAAATAATGCCAAATCTGATAAAGATACTTCTATCTTTGGGTATCATTCATCAAGCAATGCATATAGAATATTCAATGAAAAGATCCTAGTTGTAGAAATAACAATTCATTTTATTCTTTATGAGACTAATAATTTTTCATCAAGTCACTAAAATCAGATTATATATGTATATGTTAATCTTTTTGCTTACATATAACAATCTAAAACTAAAACATCTTAAGAAGAATGAACAAGATTATAATTGGTCAAGTTAAACTAAATCATTTTTAAAAGAGATAGAATTTGAAATCTTGCCGATAAAATCTGAAAACTTGTTAATAATTAGAACCAAATTGAGTTTTCAGAAATGCACTTAATGAAGAAAAATTGGTGACTACTAAAAGATTCAATCAAGAAAAGATGAAATAGATCTTGATGAAATTCTTGCATGATTAGAAGTAAAGATCACCATTATCATTTGCTTGCTTTATGAGCTTTATATTCTGTCAAATGAATGTGTAGAATGCACTCCTATGTGGTTATTTCATTAAAAAAGGAGATCTATGTAAAATAACCACCTTATTTGAAAACACTCATTATAAATATGATAAAGCAATATGTGATTTGGAACAAGCACCAAAAACATGATATAAAAGCTTGAGTAACTTTTTGGTAGAATATAATAGTGATAAATTTATGCATCAAAAAGAAGAATTTGTGATATCTTATTTGCTCAAAGTATACATTGATGACATCACTTTTGGTTCTACAAATGAAGATTTATATGAAGATTTTACTAAGCTCATGCAAGGTGAGTTTGAAATATGTATGATGAATGAATTAACATTTTCTCTCGAACTCCAAATTAAGACAAACAAGAAAGAGGATCTTCATTGACCAAAGTTAGTCCACAAGAAAACTCTTATAGAAGATTGGCATGAAGAAGGCATGTCTATGACCTCATCTTGTAGAATTTGAAAAGGATGAGCAAGGTAGATCTATTATTTTTAAAGCTGTATTGAAGCATGATAGAATAATTATTTTATCATACAGCTAGTAGACCAGATTGTATGCTCATTATGTGCCCTTGTGCAAGACTTCAATCTAACTCTAATGAATCATAATTTATTGATAACAAATGAATCATAATCTAAATTTTGATAGAAACAACTGTTTAAGATAATTTGATAAAACTTAGCTAGCATGTCTTATTGATAATTATCTTAAGCAAATAGAATCTAAGCTAAATTGATTCTGAAAATAAAAAATTGATTTGACCTTGATGAATCTTCCTATTACCTCATATGCTTGTCCTTGAACCATCTTGGTTAATGAAACTATCTCTTTAAGTTCAAGTGACATGTGCTTGCTTATATTTAGGCAATCTCTTGAATAAAGTGACTCAACATTCAATTATTGTCATATTGTACGTTGAGTCATCTAGTTAAGAAATATATAGTATGAATGTTTTGTATCTTGAAGAAACTAATAACTTTCCTTCAAGAAAGAAAAAGATTTTGTTAATAATGCACAATCCTTAAGCAAGAAAATGAGAGATTTCAGCTTGAAGGACACCTCCACATAAGATATAATAAACATTCACATGCAAACAAGAAAGGGGACCTTCTTCAGCCAAAAGTTTACACATAAGAAATCTAGTAGGTATTTGACTGAAGAATGCAGAATGAATCGATAATTCTAGATACCTCTCTCATAAATTAACTGAGCAAAGTCAATAACTTAAATCTTATTATGGCATGATTAAAGTCTTTAATTATTAATTTTTGATATCATGTCTATATATGTATTGATTGACTTATACTTTTAGAAATTGTTTCATGGTTTGCCCAAACTAAAATATATCTTTGCCTATGTCATAACCATGAATACACAAGTTTATGCTTAAAATTTTGATTTAAAATAACTTGTGAGAAGCTATGAATCCTTGAGCATAATGAAAATGTTGTTTGCATGATATACCTCTATATGATACATTTGATTATTTCTTTATTCTACTCTTTCATGTAAATTACTTGAGAATAACAAAAAGAGAGAGAGATAAAGAAAAGAAAATGAACATTGTTCAAGGGAAGTAAAAAATCTAAGTAAAGGCAAATACTCCAATCTTAAGGAAAAGCAAAACAAGCATAATATATTCGGTACATTTGTGAGACTTGTGTGAGCATTTTTTTTAAGAGATAAAATTCGTAATCAATTACATTTAAACAGGAGGAGTTTGAAGTAAATCTCTTAACCTTTCTATATTTCTCATCATAGGGATAGTGCCAATGGGGAGGCTAGTGGTAGTACCCGGCACTATTTGACCCAACTATTCAGTGTAGGGTATATTAGGGACGGCACAAGAGGGAGGCTAGTGGTAGTACCTCGTGCCCCTTCCAACTCCACCGGATAGGGAGCAAATAGAGTATAGAGCATAAGAAAGTAAAAACGAAAAAACAATATCAAAATGTTCGTTAATCGGTTACGAAAAGAAATTCAAAAAAAAAGGAAATGAATGACAAAGTAAATGAAAGTATATAAGAACAATCAAATCAAGTTTTAATCACTTGAAAATACACCTTAAGGATGAAATCAGTGCAAGATTATATTTAAATAGAGGGAGTGTATTTGAAAAGAATTGATTTTGATCCTTGACATGCTTGTTCTTAATATTTTAATGCATGACTTAACACATAATATATTTTGCATGTGGCATGATGTTTTGAATTATGGGTTCTCAATATTTTGTAATGCTCCATGCTTGGATAAGTTGATTGAAATATATCCTAACTTGGAATATGTCTTAACTTTGCCCACAAGTCTTTGCTTCACCCTTGCTTCAAACTAACTTGTGTTCCAATGCTTGAATGTTTGAAATACTACATAAAGTTTTTTTTTATAAGTAATATTAAAAAGAAATTTCAGTTTTATCATTCACGATTATCTTTGAAAGTTAAATAGATTTACAAAAAGAAGAAGAGAAGGATATTTCTATTTAGGCAAAATGAATTGATCTTGATCTATCTTTCCACTTGCCTAACTTTGATACATAATCTCCTAATACTTGTTAAAATATCCTCCATTTTGTATCGAAACTCAATATTAAATACAAAGATTCTGAAAGTGCTCAAATGTTATTGAAATATGTGTTTTCAATCTTAGTGATTTAAGATGAGCTACAATGTAGAAGATACATATCTCAAATTATAATTTTGAAAGCCTTCTTGAAAATTCTTATAAAAATTCAGAATCTGATTTTGTATAAAAGCTTAAACTTAACTTAAAAATGCTTATATCGTTACATCTTTGTAACCTTAGTTATATGCTTCAATGATCGCGTCATTCAGGAGAATAACTCAATATGATTTCTAAATGAAAATTTTAACATAAGAAAAACAGAATTAATTTTGACGCCTTGGTTGATTGTCTCGATACGCATCCGAAACGTATCTTTTCTTATTCTTAAAGTGTACTAATATTGGTCTAAATAATGTGTCTTTCAATGATCTTAATTGCAAACAAATATTTTTAAATATATGATTTTATTTTGATATTGAAAAGATTTATTGTGCTTCATGTATACATTGCTGAAAAACTATGATTAAGAAATTGAGTTCTAAAAATATATATACCTCAATAATCATCTATATGTTTTTCTCTCCTACACTCTTAAAGACTTCCATCAAAATATATATATAGAGTGAATAATCTTAAAACTAGAAATATTTCAGCTCACTCAAATGATTCTTAAAAGAAAGAAAATGTAAATGCTTTTGAAAGAAATTGAGCTTCAAATGAATCATTTTCTGATTAATATTTCTATACATTTTCTCTAAGATTAAGAGAAAGCATAACTTGTTCTTGAAGGATTAGAAAGAGTAATTGCTACAAATTTTGAATAATTCTAGATCACTCTACATTCTCGATATCATAGAATTTCAGTTCTATTCATGCTTGTCATCAAAATCTGAAATTCAACAAAGAAAAGGATGATTAAAGAAGAATGCATCTTTTGAGGGGGAGCTTTAGATATTCAATCTAAATACAAAAGGTTACATCCATTTGATGAATATCTTGAATGTTTTATGGATTGATTTTGATGAACCTCCTTATATTGCAAGACTTGCTTTAGTTACATAATAAGTTTATATCTTAAGATGAGTTCTATAAAGGTTGTCTTATCTCAAACCTTGAGCTTTATGACAATATGCTGAAACTTATAGAAAATATATTTTTGTGATTGACAATTTTATTGAACATTATCCTCAAATTATAAACTCTTAAATGGAATGATCAATTTAGGGGGAGAAAGAAAATTTCAGAGGGAGAGATCATATAGAACTTAATCCCATAAATCCATAACTAAAGGAGAGAGAAAGAATACTAAATGAGAAGTGATCCTAATACTCTTCAATATGTATCATCTGAAATTTAAATCTGAAAATCTTTATGATAGACCTGAGGCTTGTTATTTGGTTAATATATCTTATGCATCAATCATGAACCAAATTGCAATTCAAATAGTTGATCTTAAGAGCCTCTAATTTTATAAAAAAAAGGAGAATAATGTTGAATTTCATTGAGTATCTCTCAGAAAATCTATTTTGGAATTCACTAATGAGTCCTAATTGGCTTGCTCTTTAGAACTTCAATTTTGTACCAATTCATATTTTTATGTATCAAAATGTGCTTATTTTTAAAGGAATAAAAGAAAGTCTTTAAAAGAACTCTAAAAGAACTTTCAAAGCTTAGCATTTTATGTATGCTTTAAGATATATCATAAATCTCATGAATTCATATTTTGGTATTTATGCCACAATATTTCTATATCTTAAAAGAACTTTGAAATCATTAAGAGTTAATGATCCAACATGATGTTATATTATTCGAGTATATAAGTTTTGATATTATACTCCAAAAATTTTGATTAGATTACTCTCATGTTGCTTAAATACTTAATATATTGGACAAAAGATTTTAAATGAACAAGCTTTCATGCTTATTATTGAAGAAGAGGTTAGATTTCTATTCGTGCTTTCTTTGAATATCATTCTTGGTACTTCTTGAATTAACTTGAAAAAGATTCCACCTACACTTGATTTAAAAACTATCTTTGGAATCACATTCGATGTGCTCTCCTTATAATTTGCTCTAAAATCATCTTAATTGGCTCTGATTTATGTTGATTAATCTCATTCTGACATTATTGCCTTGAGTTATATGATTCATATTCTTGCAATAATTTGACATGCATTAACTGAAAATCAGAGTACAATAAGGAAAAGAAATATTTAAGTATCATTATCTTTGTGCTTAATGTTTCATTATCTTGTAACCTTTTTGATGTTGTCAAAAAGGGGGAGAAATATCTGAGTATATGCTCATAATGCTTTATATGTTGATTATGTTAAGTTGATTAAATCTAAAACATTATCATGAAGTATATTTTAAAGATACATGTTTTCTACTTCATGCAACTTAGTTATGCATTAGTTCTAAAACACAATCTATTTTATATTGCATATACTCCAAGTTTTGTCATCATCAAAAAGGGGAAGATGTTGGGAATTGTATCCTAAATGTCAATCGTCAGCATATTGATGATTGAATATTGTAAATAAATTGACAAATTAATAAAGTATTATTTGGCATTATTCATCATTTCATCTTCAAATGAACTCTTATATGATGAAGTCCTTAGGACTTATATTATGATAAAGGAGGATTTATCTTTGAGTCCTTAAACTTGTTCGCGACCAAATGATATGTTGTTACTAGGATGACAACATTATCGAGATTAGGTCGTTGTGTGACATATACGTTGGTTGTCCTCTTAACCAAGGAGTGTGGAGACACTGGTATGCCATACAGGTGAAGTGTAGGAGTACATTTCACTGAACGTGACCAATTCCGGAACGCTCTACTGTCGAGAGATGTTCCGAGTGGATATGGGTATAAGTTTGGCCCTCTGACCTGAGACCGCAACCTGTGACTAGCAAGCAACTCACTGTACTTTGGTACCGGACTACCTGAATTTCTAATTCAGTGACGGAAGGTCACTGGGTGCAGTCAAGTACTTGCGTAGTCAGTTGTGAGTCAAGATGGAATTGACCCCTCCTGCAAACAGGAGATAATGTCTTGTGACTAATTTAGCAAAACCTTGGCCAGGGTAATCTCAGTGAGGAGTCACGGGATATCTAAAGTTAATCACATAATGGATGTACTAATTATAGGGTTGACAGTGAGCTCTAAGTCATCCTGGCATTAAGAGTCAAAGGGATTGAATTATACAGTAACCATAGTTCAGGGTTCCAGAATATTTGCTTCACATATATTCGGCCTATTCGGACGTCGGGTACCATTGCTAGATGGTCACATCGATTAGTGTAGGAAGTCGTTCCTATACTACCGGCTTAGGTTCGAACCTATGGGGTCACACGCATAGAAGATTCCTGATTGATCAAGAAGGCTGATGAATGATTAAGAATCATTTAGGGGTAATTTGGTCAATTCGATTGGCAAATTATCTTATAAAATAATTAAAGTAATTATCGGAGGATTAATTAGTAATTAGATTGCTAATGAACTCAATTGGATTGAGTAATTAGACTAAGGATGAGCCAAATTGAATTAGATTCAATTCTGGGCTCAATCAGGATTTTTGACCTGATTGGATTAGGTCTGAATCAAGAGGACTTAGGTTGACCAAATTAAATTAGATTAAATTTGTGCTTAATTAGGGATTGACCTAATTGGATTAGGTTCAACCCATGGTAATTGAATCATTCTAATTGTTAGGATTTAATTAAATTAAATGGGTTTGATCTGAAACTATTCGGATCTTGAAATCCACTTGTCACATATCCATGCATGGCGCCATAAATTGATTTTTAATATGATTAAAAATTAATTTAATTTATTTAATGGTGCCATGGGACACTTGGCAACATCAGGGACCTCTTTCATCATTAGATGGGTCGAAATGGAGAGATAAATTCATGAAAAGAATTAGATAAGATCAAATTCTCTCTCTTCATGACATATGCCATCCTTATCTTTATCTCACTTCTAATTAAGGTTGAATTTCGAATTTAATCACCACAAAATCACCACGTGACCCTCTAATCTGATTAGGGGCATGGGAATTTCGAAATTGAAAGAGGGAAGTGGCAACATGATGAATGGTTTAGATTAGATCAAGCTTCATCATGTAATGGCACATGAACTTGAATTTTGAATTCAAAATTCAAAACCCCACAAAGTCCTCCACAAATATGGGATGGTTGGCATGAAGTTAGGTAGGAGAGCAACATTAAAAGGACCTCCATCATCTGGTGGTCGAATTCAAGGAAAAAAGAGAGAAAAAGAAGAAGAAAAAAGGGAAAAGAAAAGAGAGGAACCCTAGTTCATGCATGAAAAAATTCTGCATTCAATCTAGCTGACTTCTTCCTCCTCTAAGTCCATCGCGCCATTAGTGTTAGGGGTCCCTGATAAGAGTCTTTAGATCAGATCTAAGTCCTCTTCAATCCCTTTAAACCTTTCCTCCAAGTTCTTCCAAGAAGGCGGATCAAAAGTTGATAGTGTTTGGAAGATCAAATTTCAGCCTCAAGAAATTCTGCGCAAGCTAGCACTTCCGCAGGATTGGATCTCTTCAGGAACTTCGCATGGACTTCTCGTAGAGGCCATTCGTGTGCGTGGCTGCGAAGTCGAGGATCAGATCCACAAGTTTCATCCATCATAAAAGGTATTAATCCTACATTAATCTTTTATTATGGTGTCAAGATCTAGGTCTGATTCCCGAGGTTTTACCCTCTTTTGGGGCTCCTCACGGAGATATCTCCAGAATCCATTCAATGGATATTCGGAGATTAATCGGAATAGAGTTCTTAAGTTTCAGATCTGATAGTTAATCATGCATAAAAGTTTTAGCATAATTGTTTAAACGATTCCGGCATAATCCTATGTGTTCTTAAGGTGCTGATTTCTAGATTTGATCTTGTAAGCATGCATGAATTAAATTGTTTGATTCGATTTTTCCGCTGCGTTTTAAAACTTAAAAAGAACTACGTATGGCTTGATCCCCCTTATGAAGGGGTACGTAGGCAACCCGATCAGGTTCAGCCATGGTTTTAAAAAAAAAAAAAAATCCGCATGCTTAACACCGAAGAACCTAGGATTCACTTTCAGTGGTATCAGAGCCAGGTTCATGTTTAAACTTTTATGTTTTAATTCTTGTAATTAAATCTGAAATCATGAGCATGCTTAGATTAGATCTAAAGTATTTTTTATGATTGATTTAATTGCTGATTATGCATGATTAACTAGATCTGAAATTTTGAATGCATATGATGCATGTTTGTGTTAAGATTTGTAACATAAATAAATCTGAAATCATAATATTGTTTAGATTAGATCTAAATAAAATTTATGATTCATATGATCTCTGATTTTAATGAACAAATCAGATCTGAAAATAAAAGTGAAAAAACAAATACATAAGATGTATGTTGTTTGTATTAATTCATGTTGTTATGTATATGTGATGCATGAACATTAAATATAATGACTTAAACATGAATTTAATCTGATTACATGTGATTAATTACAAAAACTCAGATCTGAAAATATGTTTTAAGAACTGAAAGATTGTAATTAATATGTAATTAAAAAGAAATATGCAATGATCAAAACTTTCATAAGTCTAAACTTAATTGAGAATTAAGTGTTATGAAATAGAATTGTAACTCAATTAATTGACATTGCATAATTCTTTGGGCATATGGGTTAGCTTGAATCAAGTTCCTAGGATTGGGTTAGACCTAAGGTTAGAATCATACATGGACAAATAGAATTAATTGATCAAATCTAATTAAGTAGTAACTAGATTAGGTCAAGAAAATTCTAGATCAATTTACAATAGTTGTAGATGGATCAAGTCCATGTCTTTGATTAGACCAAGATGGAACTTGATTTAGGCTCAGAGGTGTAGCCCGAGTCATTTGAGTAATCAAATCGAAATTGATTAACCAGTCGGTGTCTAAGGTAAGTTTGGCAGTTTTGACCGGTGGTTTTTAATTGGGAGCTACTCGCACTGATTCGTCTTTGCCGAGTTAATGGCATATCCCTTCCACCGATCTCACTTACCTGGCCGACATGGTCAATCACATTTTGATTGGATCACTTAATGATTCGAGTTAGCCCATGCCTATAAAGAAAATCAGTTTGACTGATTTAGGTGTCTCCTTAACCGGTTTGAGTCTAATCTGATTTGGTGAAGTCAGTGGGAGAAATTAGACTAACCGGATCTTCTCATCTATCCTAATTATGAAATTCTCTAAAATTATTAGGTCCTTAAAATGAAATGGTTATGGGGATAACTAGGTCATAGCCTCCCATTAAGTTGGGTGATAATGGGTCCAATGTTTTGATAATTATTGGAGGCGCGACACGCCTGGTACTTATCAAGCATTGGAATTGTCATTCAATATATGATGAGTTAAGTGTACCTTCAATAGGCGGTCAGGTGAGCCGAGCCACACTCGGGCTTGGTCGTCTATTAGTTGATTAGACTTAACCCTATCATTTAATGGTTGGACCTGACTAGGGTATTCGGTGGAGGCGCCACACGCCTGCCGAAGAACCTAGGGCAAAATTATCACTAGAAGTTGCTTGGTGAAGCAACTGGTTTAGAACCTACCAATAGGTGCATATGGGTTAGCCGAGCCACACTCGGGCCTATATGCGATCTATTGGGTTCTAGTGCCCACTAAAGAATTAGGAGTAATTTTTCGAATTGGAGGTAGAGGCTACCAATTTGTATAAAATAGTGGGAGTATCTTTAGACTAAAGTCCAAGTCTACTGTGTTTAGTCAATTCATATACTAATAGCCAAATTTTCTTTTATGTAGAAATGGCCACAAGTTTGTCACTTCGCTCATTATTGGATAATGACAAGTTGACTAGTCCCAACTTCAATAATTGGTATAGAAAGTTGAAAACTCAGCATAGTCAGACCAAAAGGATTAAGGATGACCAAAGTCAGGCAGAATGCTTCTATTGTAAGAAGCAGGGGCATTGGAAGAGGAATTGTCCTCAGTACCTTACCTCACTTGACCCGAACAGGCTAAGCAAGAGAAAAGGGCAATCAGTTGCTGATCAAGGTATTTATATGATAACACCTTGTAATTTCTCTATATGTGATAATTCAACCTGGGTATTAGATACTGGAAGTCCGTTTAATATGTGCAATTCATTGCAAGGACTTCAGGTCAATGAGAGATTTGAAAACAGCGAGAGATTCCTGAATGTTGGAGATGGAAGATCTGTTCCAGTTCTAGCTTTAGGAAATCTCAAACTTGTTTTCAATTCTCATGTAGTTGTCTTGAGTGATTGTCACTATTGTCCTGCATTCTTATTGAATGTAATTTCCGTAGGCCTTTTGGCCATGAACGGTTATGAAATTTCAATAAAGAAATATTCTTGTGATGTCATTATGAATGGTGTTACTGTAATGAATGGACAATTGAGCAATGGCATCTACTTGTTATCACAACCTGTTAATGTAATGTACACGTCAAGTAAGCGTCCTAGAATAGATAATGTCACGGATGTCTACCTTTGGCATCATAGGCTAGGTCATATTAACAAGAACAGGATGAACAGGTTAAGTAAAGAGAGAATCCTCAATGTTAATGATTGTGAATCATTGACAACCTGTGAGTCATGTCTTCTTGGTAAGATGACCAAATCACCTTTTACCGGAAAAGGTGAACGAGCCAGTGATTTATTGACCCTTGTACATTCTGATGTATGTGGGCCAATAAGCACAGATGCTAGAGGTGGGTATTCATATTTCATTACGTTTACAGACGACCTTTCTAGGTATGGTTATGTCTATTTAATGAGACATAAATCTGAAGCATTTGAAATGTTCAAATTGTATCGTAATGAAGTAGAAAAACAAACTGGAAAGAGTATTAAAACTCTTCAATCAGATCGAGGAGGCGAATACCTTTCCAATGAGTTTTTGACATATTTAGGAGAGAATGGGATTCTCTCCCAATGGACTCCTCCTGGTACACCATAGTATAACGGTGTATCAGAAAGAAGAAATCGAACTCTGTTAGACATGGTTCAATCCATGATGGGGTTTGCAAGTCTGCCCATATCCTTTTGGGGATATGCACTTGAGTCAGCCTGCTACATTCTAAATAAGGTTCCAAGTAAGTCTGTAAATAAAACACCACATGAGATGTGGACTGGACGTAAGCCAATGCTGTCTCACCTTAGGGTTTGGGGGTGTCCAGCATATGTCAAACGTTTGAAGACAGACAAACTTGAACCCAAGTCTGACAAATGTTTCTTTGTTGGTTATCCTAAAGAAACTAAAGGATATTACTTCTACTTTGCTGAAGAACAAAAGTTATTCGTAAGCAATAGAGCTGTTTTCTTAGAGAAAGAATTCCTTAGTGAAGGAACTAAAAGCTCTAATGTTGAGCTTAGGGAAGTTCAACATGTAGAAGATCCGACACCATCTACTGAACTAGTTGAGTCAGATTTGATTAGATCAGATCCAGAACCCATCTTAGATGCACCATTAAGGCGATCAGGTAGAGTACCACGTCAGCCGGACAGATACTACGGTTTCTTGGTCCAGGACGGGGATCCTGTCGAACTTGATGAAAATAATGAGGATCCGATCACCTATATGGATGCTATGCAGAGGCATGACTCTGATGCATGGCTTGGAGCCATGCAATCCGAAATGGAATCCATGAAGGTCAATGATGTATGGACATTAGTTGACCCACCCGAAGGGATTAAACCCATAGGGTGTAAGTGGATTTTCAAAAGAAAACGGAGCGCAGACGGAAAAGTAGAGACCTATAAAGCCCGTCTGGTTGCCAAGGAATATCGTCAACGTTATGGTATTGACTATGACGAGACGTTTTCTCCTGTGGCAATGCTCAAATCCATTCGGATTATGCTTGCGATAGCAGCACACTTAGATTATGAAATCTGGCAGATGGATGTTAAAACCGCTTTTCTAAATGGAGATTTAGAAGAAGAGGTGTATATGATGCAACCTGAAGGTTTTATATCTGCAGATGAGTCTAAGGTGTGCAAGCTTCAAAAATCCATTTATGGATTAAAGCAAGCTTCACGAAGTTGGAACATACGATTTGATAAGGTGATCAAATCATATGGCTTCATTAAGAATGAAGAGGAACCTTGCATTTATAAATGGGCAAATGGTTCAGTTATTATATTTCTTGTTTTGTATGTGGATGACATTCTTTTAATCGGGAACGACATTCCTGCATTACAAGGAATAAAGGTTTGGCTATCATCTCAATTTGCCATGAAGGATTTGGGAGAAGCATCTTACATCCTAGGGATGAAGATCTATAGAGATAGATCTAGAAGATTGCTTGGATTATCCCAATCCACATACATTGATACTATACTGAAAAGGTTCAGTATGATTAATTCCAAGAAAGGCTATCTTCCAATGGGCCATGGAATTAACCTCTCTAAAAGGGATTGTCCGACAACCTCTCAAGAAAGAGAGACTATGGATAGAATTCCATATGCTTCGGCAGTGGGATCTATAATGTATGCCATGACATGTACTAGACCAGACGTGGCATACTCACTAGGAGTAGTGAGTAGATACCAGTCTGATCCAGGTAGCAACCACTGGAAGGTTGTCAAAACCATCCTTAAGTATTTAAGAAATACTAAAGATCAGTGGCTTGTCTACGGTGATTCTGACTTAAAACTTGAGGGATATACCGATTCAAGTTTTCAGTCAGATCAAGATGATAGCAAGAGCGTGTCGGGATATATCTTCACTCTTAAGGGTGGGGCCATCTGCTGGAAGAGTTCCAAGCAGCATACAGTGGCAGATTCTACATGTGAAGCAGAATACATTGCAGCATCTGATGCAGCCAAGGAAGCCGTATGGTTGCGCAAGTTCATCACCGAGCTGGGAGTGGCACCTTCCATTGATGGTCCAGTTCCTATATTTTGTGATAACACTGGAGCCATAGCTCAGGCAAAGGAACCTAAAGCACATCAGTGGACCAAGCATATTCTGCGACGTTATCACCTGGTTCGAGAGATTATAGAACGAGGTGATATTGATCTTCAGAAGATTGATACAAAAGAAAATCTGGCTGACCCATTTACCAAAGTCCTCGGCATCAAAGAGTTCAACGAACACAAGTCGAAGATGGGTATTAGATACTGTGCCGATTGGCTTTAGGCTAAGTGGGAGTTGTTGGGAATTGTATCCTAAATGTCAATCGTCAGCATATTGATGATTGAATATTGTAAATAAATTGACAAATTAATAAAGTATTATTTGGCATTATTCATCATTTCATCTTCAAATGAACTCTTATATGATGAAGTCCTTAGGACTTATGTTATGATAAAGGAGGATTTATCTTTGAGTCCTTAAACTTGTTCGCGACCAAATGATATGTTGTTACTAGGACGACAACATTATCGAGATTAGGTCGTTGTGTGACATATACGTTGGTTGTCCTCTTAACCAAGGAGTGTGGAGACACTGGTATGCCATACAGGTGAAGTGTAGGAGTACATTTCACTGAACGTGACCAATTCCGGAACGCTCTACTGTCGAGAGATGTTCCGAGTGGATATGGGTATAAGTTTGGCCCTCTGACCTGAGACCGCAACCTGTGACTAGCAAGCAACTCACTGTACTTTGGTACCGGACTACCTGAATTTCTAATTCAGTGACGGAAGGTCACTGGGTGCAGTCAAGTACTTGCGTAGTCAGTTGTGAGTCAAGATGGAATTGACCCCTCCTGCAAACAGGAGATAATGTCTTGTGACTAATTTAGCAAAACCTTGGCCAGGGTAATCTCAGTGAGGAGTCACGGGATATCTAAAGTTAATCACATAATGGATGTACTAATTATAGGGTTGACAGTGAGCTCTAAGTCATCCTGGCATTAAGAGTCAAAGGGATTGAATTATACAGTAACCATAGTTCAGGGTTCCAGAATATTTGCTTCGCATATATTCGGCCTATTCGGACGTCGGGTACCATTGCTAGATGGTCACATCGATTAGTGTAGGAAGTCGTTCCTATACTACCGGCTTAGGTTCGAACCTATGAGGTCACACGCATAGAAGATTCCTGATTGATCAAGAAGGCTGATGAATGATTAAGAATCATTCAGGGATAATTTGGTCAATTCGATTGGCAAATTATCTTATAAAATAATTAAAGTAATTATCGGAAGATTAATTAGTAATTAGATTGCTAATGAACTCAATTGGATTGAGTAATTAGACTAAGGATGAGCCAAATTGAATTAGATTCAATTCTGGGCTCAATCAGGGTTTTTGACCTGATTGGATTAGGTCTGAATCAAGAGGACTTAGGTTGACCAAATTAAATTAGATTAAATTTGTGCTTAATTAGGGATTGACCTAATTGGATTAGGTTCAACCCATGGTAATTGAATCATTCTAATTGTTAGGATTTAATTAAATTAAATGGGTTTGATCTGAAACTATTCGGATCTTGAAATCCACTTGTCACATATCCATGCATGGCGCCATAAATTGATTTTTAATATGATTAAAAATTAATTTAATTTATTTAATGGTGCCATGGGACACTTGGCAACATCAGGGACCTCTTTCATCATTAGATGGGTCGAAATGGAGAGATAAATTCATGAAAAGAATTGGATAAGATCAAATTCTCTCTCTTCATGACATATGCCATCCTTATCTTTATCTCACTTCTAATTAAGGTTGAATTTCGAATTTAATCACCACAAAATCACCACGTGACCCTCTAATCTGATTAGGGGCATGGGAATTTCGAAATTGAAAGAGGAAAGTGGCAACATGATGAATGGTTTAGATTAGATCAAGCTTCATCATGTAATGGCACATGAACTTGAATTTTGAATTCAAAATTCAAAACCCCACAAAGTCCTCCACAAATATGGGATGGTTGGCATGAAGTTAGGTAGGAGAGCAACATTAAAAGGACCTCCATCATCTGGTGGTCGAATTCAAGGAAAAAAGAGAGAAAAAGAAGAAGAAAAAAGGGAAAAGAAAAGAGAGGAACCCTAGTTCATGCATGGAAAAATTCTGCATTCAATCTAGCTGACTTCTTCCTCCTCTAAGTCCATCGCGCCATTAGTGTTAGGGGTCCCTGATAAGAGTCTTTAGATCAGATCTAAGTCCTCTTCAATCCCTTTAAACCTTTCCTCCAAGTTCTTCCAAGAAGGCGGATCAAAAGTTGATAGTGTTTGGAAGATCAAATTTCAGCCTCAAGAAATTCTGCGCAAGCTAGCACTTCCGCAGGATTGGATCTCTTCAGAAACTTCGCATGGACTTCTCGTAGAGGCCATTCGTGTGCGTGGCTGCGAAGTCGAGGATCAGATCCACAAGTTTCATCCATCATAAAAGGTATTAATCCTACATTAATCTTTTATTATGGTGTCAAGATCTAGGTCTGATTCCCGAGGTTTTACCCTCTTTTGGGGCTCCTCACGGAGATATCTCCAGAATCCATTCAATGGATATTCGGAGATTAATCGGAATAGAGTTCTTAAGTTTCAGATCTGATAGTTAATCATGCATAAAAGTTTTAGCATAATTGTTTAAACGATTCCGGCATAATCCTATGTGTTCTTAAGGTGCTGATTTCTAGATTTGATCTTGTAAGCATGCATGAATTAAATTGTTTGATTCGATTTTTCCGCTGCGTTTTAAAACTTAAAAAGAACTACGTATGGCTTGATCCCCCTTATGAAGGGGTACGTAGGCAACCCGATCAGGTTCAGCCATGGTTTTAAAAAAAAAAAAAAATCCGCATGCTTAACACCGAAGAACCTAGGATTCACTTTCAGAAGATTGATGACCCAAAAATTGATTTAAAGATTAATTTTGATGATCATAAAACCTTGAAGTATAATTACTAATGCTTGTGTTGCAAGAAGAAAGATAATTTGTTTTGCAAGGAATATATCAAGTTGGAAAAATACAAGAAGGCCTCAAAAGCTCTCAAGAAAAGTTGGAAGAAAGCTACACTTCATTGGCCCATGTTTCAAGTTCAAAGGATTCAAGTTGGAGGAGCAAATTCAAAGAAAGATTCAAAAGAATAGTCCTCGAGTCGACTCTTGGAAGTTCAGAGTCGACTCTGGCACTCTAGAGTTTCAAGGAACAGTGCTCGAGTCGACTCCGGAATTCTGCGAGTCGACTCCGACTGAGAACAGACAAAAAGACAGAGAGTTGATTTTCAGCACTGCAGTGCTCGAGTCGACTCCCAGCCGAGTCGACTCCCAGCCGAGTCGACTCCTGCCTCAGCCGAGTCGACTCCTACTTCAGCCGAGTCGACTCGAGCACGCTGGGAGGCATAACGGCTAGTTTTTTCTCAACTCCAACGGCTCTATTTTTGTCTCTAACGGCTAGTTTTTTGTTTCCACGCCATCCAAAGCTATAAAATCAAGGGGAGAGCTAGGGGAGAAGTTAGGAAAGTTGGAGAGAACACTTAGGAAAGAGATTTCAAGAAAAAATCTTCCAAAAGCACAAAAGGGCCATTCAAAGCAAAAGAGAGAGAAGAAGAGCATCCGAGTGAATCCCAAAGCTTCCTCTTCAACTGTGTGCTGCCTCAGTGATCCTCTACCTCGTGCCAAATCAGAAGAGGGTCAAGTAAAGAAGAAGCCGAGTCCTTCATCTACAAATTTGTTTGAGGGCTTCTTCTCTTTACTTTACTTGTTTATATTTGCTATATTTGCTTATTTAAGAAGCTTGTATTTGCTTTAAATTCTTAGTCTAATATCTTGTAACTTGATTCAATCAAGGGATTGAATCAAGGGGTTAAGGTTTGTTGGTGAGCCAAAGGAAAAACCAACGGTGTTAAGGTTTGTTGGTGAGCCAAAGGAAAAACCAACGGTGTAAGGTTGTGGTTGGTGAACCGGGAAAAACCAACTGGGTTGGATTGTGAGCCCGTGAAAACAATCGGATTGGTTCTAGTCGGTGAGCCTGTGAAAACCGACCGAGTTCGTTGTAATCTCGCGAAAACAACAAGTTGGGTTGTGAGCTTGTAAAACAACCGGCTGTAATCTAAGGGATTATAGTGAAATTCCCAAGAGGTCTTGGGGAGTGGATGTAGGTGCTGGGGTGCACCGAACCACTATACATCTTTGTGTTTGTGATGCCTTATTTCTTGCGTTTCATGCCTTACATACATACTTGACTGTGTAATATCTCTAGCTTTATTTCTTAATTGATTATAAGAGATTGTTTAGAACTTGCTTAGCTTTCACTCTGTTCTTACAATTCACATAGATTAAATTGATCATACAACTATAAGTTAATTTAGGATCAATTGCGCCCTAGAGCCATAGTATAATTGCTCTAGCTTAATTTATCACTACATAACTTGTAATTGCCTAGAGCTTAAGTAAGTAACATCTTATCATTCCGCTGCATTCAATTTAAAGTAAAAAATTAGGAAACACAATTTTTAGAAAACCCAATTCCCCCCCCTCTTGGGTTGTTATCTTGGGCAACAATCAATATTTGTTAAATGTTGCTCGAGCCCTTAGATTTCAAGCAAGCTTACCTCTCAAATTTTGGGGAGAATGCATTCTTACTGCTACTTATCTTATAAATAGACCCCCGAGTCAATTACTTAAAGGTAAAACACTTTTTTAACTTTTGTTTGCACAAAAACCAAACTACAACCATATTAGAACTTTTGGTTGTTTGTGCTTTGCCTCTTCATTAAACCGAGCTAGATCTAAATTTGATTCAAGAGCTCACAAGTGCATCTTTATTGGCTCTCCTTATGCAATTAAGGGATATAAGGTCTTTGATCTTGAAAACCATTCTGTGTTCATTAGTCGTGACGTCATTTTTCATGAAGATGTGTTTCCTATTAAATCTGTTCATTTTGATGATACCAATGCTTTTGTTTTCCCACATCCTATTCCTGAAGTAGTTTCTTCTTCTATCAATCATTCTTCTATTGATTCCCATCCTAATGTTACCCATACAGAACAAGCCACAAAACAATCCATTTTTTCTTCTTCTATTCCTCCTCCTAGAAGGTCAACTTGGATACGAAAGAAACCTTCTTATCTTCAAAATTATCATTATCAATTAGCCGCCTCATCTTACAAGCCAGTCAATTCCAGCAGCATAGTTCCCTATAATTCAAGTAATCCTCATGATATTTCTCAATATCTTGGATATGACAAATTTTTTCCTTCTCATTTTGCCTACACACTCAGTCTTTCCAATATTGAGGAACCTACTTCTTTTGAACAAGCTGCTAAGAAACCTGAATGGTGTGAGGCTATGGCTAAAGAAATTCAAGCTTTAGAAGAGAACAACACATGGACTCTCACTTCTTTATCACTGGGGAAACATCTCATAGACTGCAAATGGGTTTACAAAATAAAACTTAAATCAGATGGTACTATGGAAGGATTGAAGGCTCGTTTGGTTGCTAAAGGTTACACTCAAAAAGAAAGCTTTGATTACTTTGACACTTTCTCTCCAGTAGCTAAACTTACCTCTGTTAGAACCTTGTTGGCAGTAGCTGCAACTCAAAATTGGCATTTTGCAACAACTTGATGTTAATAATGCATTTTTACATAGTGACTTAAATGAAGAGATTTATATGAAAATGCCTCCTGGATTTGGCAGCAAGGGGGAGTCTTCATCATCACAAGTAGTTTGTAAGCTGAATAAATCATTGTATGGTTTGAAGCAAGCATCACGGCAATGGTTTGCTAAATTCTCTGATTTCTTAATTCAGCAAGGTTTCAAGCAGTCTAAAGCAGATTACACATTGTTTACCAAATCAAAGGCTAATTCATTTATTGCTCTTTTAGTATATGTTGATCATATTATACTTGCTGGAAATGATTTAGAAGAAATCAATGCTCTCAAATCTGCACTTGATCATTAATTTAAAATTAAAGATTTAGGGGTTTTGAAAGATTTTCTGGGCTTAGAAGTTGTAAGGACCCGTGCGGGCGTGTGTTTAGTCCCACATCGGTTATTTGCTGTGTAGATCTTGGATACTCATACAGGATCAAGGAACTCAAATAAAACCTTCCGGCTAGCCATTTTGTTAGAAATGGTATCAAAGCGGACCCGGCCCATAACATATGTGGACTAGGAGACATTGCAACATGGATCTATTGGGGCTGACCACGGGCCAATCGTGGTGTTTGTGATTAGATTTGAATAGATTTGAACCCTTAGCCTGACGAGGACGTCAGGGCTTGAACGGGGGGCGTATGTGAGGATCCGTGCGGGCGTGTGTTTAGTCCCACATCGGTTATTTGCTGGATGGATCTTGGGTACTCATACAGGATTAAGGAACTCAAATAAAACCTTCCGGCTAGCC
Organism: Phoenix dactylifera; assembly: GCF_051530095.1. Classification (NCBI taxonomy): domain Eukaryota; kingdom Viridiplantae; phylum Streptophyta; class Magnoliopsida; order Arecales; family Arecaceae; genus Phoenix; species Phoenix dactylifera. Next base: position 57,479,900 of record NC_143190.1, on the reverse strand, counting down.
ATTTTGGGTGAGATCCTGGGTTGTTACAGAAGTAGCCAGGTCTACAAAATGAATATCAGTCTGTTGGTTTCACTGAGGATGTTGGTTTCACTGGTGCAAGAGCAGCCAAAACCCCAATAGAGCAAAACATGAAGCTTGACAGATTTTCTGGAAAATTGTTAAAAGATCCAACAACATATAGACGATTAGTTGGCAGGTTACTTTATCTCACTATCACTAGACCTGATTTGTCATTTGTTGTTCAACCATTAAGTCAGTCTTTGGATCAACCAAGGCAGCCTCACTTGAATGCAACTCACATAACTCTTAGATATATTAAAGGCACACCAGCACTAGGGATTTTCTTTCTAGCCTCCAATGATCTTCATCTAAAAGTATTCTCAGATTCAGATTGGGCAAGTTGTCCAGATACAAGGATGCCAATAACAGGGTATTGTGCATTTTTGGGAAATGCATTGGTGTCCTGAAAATCTAAGAAATAAAACACAGTATCAAGGTCATCAGCTGAAGCAGAATATAGAGTAATGGCCTCAGCTACTTTTGAAATTCAATGGTTGTTATACTTGCAAATTTGGAAGTAAAACATAATAAGCCAGCAATTTTGTTTTGTGATAATCAGGCCGCTCTACATATTGCTGCCAACCCAGTTTTTCATGAAAGAACAAGTATATAGAGTTGGATTGCCATCTTGTCAGAGACAAAATTCGAGAAGGAGTTATCCATACTTTACATGTACCTTCTCAAAATCAGCTAGCTGACATTTTTACTAAAGCAGTTAGTGGTCCTTTGTTTCATTTATTACTATCCAAGATAAGTGTGCATAATATACACACTCCATCTTGAGGGGGAGTGTTAAAATAGCTGAAGCTCTTTCTCTCTCTGGCACACACAGGAACTCTGATACAAACAGTGGCTAACAAACAAAAACCAAGAAAATTCTGTTATTTCTATTAATGTGGATAAGAGAATTAGTTAAAGATTAACAGCTGGATTAGTTGTTATAACAGTTTTCAATTAGTTAAACTTTAATTAGTTACTATAGTTAATCAGTTACTCCCGCTCTATTTAAATACAACTCTGTTTCTTCCCAAGCTTTTTCCCTTTCTTCTCCTGAACTTTCTCCTCTTCTCAGTCTTCATTCCTTTCATCTTTAACAGTGGATAAGGATAGATAATTCATAGCATGGCCATTGTATCATGCCCAAAAAAACACATAATGCATGGAATGTGTTGCTGGAAATCAGACCCGAGGGTGACCGCGAACCAAGGAGGAGGAGCTACTGCTGTAGTGCGGTGGCAGACGGCTGTTTCCGGCGGACCTGCAAAAAGCCTGGGCCGGGGTATCCGGCGAAGGCCCTCCAATGCTTAAGTCAGAGAGGAATCTTGAGATATTTTAATGGAGAGATGTTTTCTGGCGATGGAAGAAGATACCTCTCTCCCCGGAGTCCCCCCTCTTTATAGGAGGGGGTGTAGCGGTTACTCGCAATCAGATGTGATTACGCAAATCTTGGATTAAATAAATTACCTTAGATGGCACGGAATTTCAGGCTAGCTGGCAATCGGTTGAGATTGCTTGGATTCAAATATTGACAGTCGTTGTGGCGGAGACTGCGGAATTTGATCCCGAATATGGAGAATTTTGGTGAGCCCTTCTTTAGGTAGACCAGCTTGACTGTTGGAGTTGGGGTCGATCTCAGCTTCTGACTAAGTCTTCCTTGGCCTCGAGGTCAATCGGGTTTTGCTCAGCCGAGACCACGCCTACCGAGGTCATGCCTATCGAGATCACACTTGCCGAAATCATGCCTGCCGAGGCCATGCTTACCAAGGTCATGCTCGTCGTCGGACTCGGGTGCTTTAATCATATGTGTTGGGTGGTCCACTTTTCCCCCCATCAGAATGCCCTGCTATTTTACCAAACAGCCATGATTCTCAAGGGTGCAATACACAACCCATGCGGTGTGTTAGCACTTTCTTTTTAATTTATTTACATTTGCATGTCTCGTTGAAATATCTAAAACCTGGCTTGCCTGTTTGTTTGTTAAGTTGTTTTCAATGGTTCCTTTTTCGAGAAAAAGTAAAAAGGAAAACAAAATGACATTGGGCATCAGTCGATCTCCAATCTCTAGAAATGAAATGATGGTTAACCTAAATAACTCCACGAGAGATGATCCAATCAATCAATTGGATCCATAAACAATCAATTTAAAACAAATTTAGATTAGTGATATAAATAAATTAAAATCATAAACAAATCAGTCTGTTGCTGGAAATTGGACCCAGGGGCGACGATCGGCTGAGAAGGAGGAGCTCCGGTGCTGGAACGGCATGAGGAGGCGGTCCGTCGGCGGGCGGCGTCCTCCGGAAGACCGGAAAGAAGTCGGTGGCCGGGGTTTCCGACGCCAGCCCTCCGATGCTTAAGTCAGAGAGGAGGCTTAATGGAGAAGAAAGGAGATGTCTTTCTTTTAGGTTTCAGAGTCCAACCCCTTCTAAGATGGAGGGGTTCCCCTTTTATAGAGGGGTATTGTATTACCTGTGAAGTGATGGAGCCAATCATTTTTGTCCCGATTGACACATGATCGTGTGCATTAATATAGTGTTGTGGGAGATCAGACCGGAGTCAGTGAGCCGTCGTGGCTGATCGGACGTGGCGGAGTAGTTCAACTACCTGCCGTGGAAGGCTTGAGATCCATAGATAACACGCGCATTGATTGTTGAGTGAACCAGAGATCAGCAGAGGCCATATGCTTTAATGGTTGAGTGAACCGAAGATCAGCAGAGGCCATACGCTTTAATGGTTGAGTGAACCGAAGATCAGCAGAGGCCATACGCTTTAATGGTTGAGTGAACCGGAGATCAGCACAGGCCATGCGCATTAGTTGTAGACGGCGAAGCAGGGTATGGTCTCCGGTTGATCTACGGAAGGGTGTGACGTTAGTAGGTGAGTGGTGAGGTTGGGCTTTTGAAGCTAGGCTCCCGAAGGAGATTAGACCGAGGTCGAATGCTCTGACGGGGCATCTCGGAGTCCAGCATTTGGTCGGGCGCCGAGCTGAGCTAGTCGCCTCCCGGTCGGGCGCCTCCCGGTCGGGCGCTTTCCAGTCGGGCGCCTGCAGGTCGGGCGCCCGACCTTCGGGCGCCCGACCTTCGGGCGCCCGCAGGTCGTTCTGGGATAACTTAGTTTTTCCCCTAACACTACCCCCCGACTTCCTAGTTCGAGCCGCTTGCAAGCTCGGACGTGGAAAGTAGCTGTCTAATGGCACTCCACACTATTTAATGCCGCATCGGTGGGGGCTAGAAAATTTCGAATTTTTACGGCGCTCCGCACGTTTCAAGGCGCTCCGCACGCTTCAAGGCGTCATTAATGGGAGAAGGTGGGACGACGCCTTTTCACCGTCTGAAACGGCCTCGTGTCGTGGGATGATTCGGTATTCAAAGCGTCGATTTGAATCGGAACGCCGTTTTGGCCTCTTGGGGCCGACGCGTGGCATGATTTGGACGGGAGGCGGGATCCTGTCTTGCCGATCCGGGCCGTTGAAGAGGTTTATATAAACCCTTAACTTGGTCTCAGGGTTTCTATTTGGTTGCCATTGCTTGGTGTTTTCCGGTATCCCCTTGTTTCTTCCGGCGGCCTCCCGAAGCGGTCATTCCGGCTCTCTCTCCAATCCTACGATTCGTTGTCATCTCCGGTGAAGTTCCAGTAGGTGCTTTCTTCCCCCCCTTGTCTGCTCGGAGGGTCTTCATTTTTTGATTCCTTCCCCCTTTTTTGATTGTTTCTCTGGGATGGATCGTGGTCCGGACGAATTCGGATCCACCATGAGTGGCGAGGAGGTGGAGATGGCTGAGGAGTGATTTTTTCCTCGGCGAGGGTTCCGTCTAGAACCTGCGGGGTCGGAGGATCGAATAACGAGGCCTCCCCCAGGTCGGATCGGGGTTATCTGGAAACACTCTGGGCCGGCCTTCGGTTCCCCTTCCACGGGTTTGTGAACGAGCTCCTGGCGACTTATCAGCTCGTCCCAGCGCAGCTCGCTCCAAACGCTTGGAGGACTATCGTCGGTTTTCTATCCCTGTGCCTTTCGCACAGGATACCGACCTCAGTCAATGTCTTCCGTTGGTGCTTCTTACTGAAGTCCAACCCGGGAGACGGAGAATGACTGTATCTTGCCCTTCGGGGTAGTCGGTCATTTTTTCGAGGCGCTCCGACCTCCATTCACGGGTGGAAGGAGAAATTTTTTTTTTTGTCCTCCGAGCGGTCGTGGGGATTCGACCCCAGGTGGGGGCAGGCCCGGCTCAAGACTGCCAACAAGCTCCCAAAATTGTCCGAGAACAGGCAGAAGATCCTCGACGCTCTTTACGGCCTCGAGGAAAACATTCTTCTGAACGACCTCGTAAGCGAGGATGCTCTAGTCAACGTAGGCTTGAGCTCGGCGCGCCCTCAGGGTAAGGGTGGTGGTTGTCTTGCTCTTCTTTTGTCTCTTCTCTGATATTCTAACTTTTCCCTTTCTTGCCTTTACAGACGTTCCGAAGATGGTGACCAAGAACGCGACCCTCTACGCTCGCTTCCGAAAAAGGTCAGCCGAGATTGGTGGGACCCCGCTCGAGCCCAGGAAGAAAGCCAGGTCTTCATCTGGTGCGGGTGCTGGGGCGAGCGTAGCCCAAAGTGGGGCTTCCAGGTCTGCTCGGGAGGTCCCGAGCATCGACCGCAGGGGCTCGGGTTCGGCGGGAGCTTCTGCGATGCTGGCTTGCCCGGCTCCCCTTTCTCAGCGCCCTGATCGACGTCCTGTCGAGCAGCGTCGCTCCGATTCCGAGCAACGACGCTCGGATACCGAGCCGGGGAGTAGTCAGGGGGCTCCAAGGTCGCCCCCGCCCCCACCGAGCCCCGCGAGGCTCAGTCTCCCTGGTCCCCCGGAAGTCGATCCCCGACCAGAGCGGAGGCCTTACCTCCCCTCGTGGGAGGTTTTTGAGGGTGACTCGGCCCTCGACGATCCTGCAGTAGCGCGGCAGGTTTTCCGAGTCGCGCTGCTCCCGGCCGACCAGGCCAAGATTCGGTCCACGAGCTACAACAGCTTCTTGGACGGGATCTATTGCTCCGCGATCCGGGTAAGTTTACCTTTAAACTCTCGTTTTCATCTTTTAATTTTTAGCCTTGACTCATTCTTCCATTCATTGTTAACAGCATCTCCATGAGGTCGAGACTCTGATGCACATAGTGTCCGACTATCGGGAGCGGGCCCGAAGATGCCAGCATGGGCCGGAGGAGGCCGAGAGGAAGCTTTGCCAGGCCGAGGTGAAGCTCTGCCAGGCCGAACTTCTGCGGAAGGAGCTGCTCGCAAGAGTAGAGGCCGGCGAAGGCGAGCTCTGGTTGGTGACCGCGGAGCTTGAGGAAGAGAAAGCCGCGCACGCTCTAGCCAGATCGGAGCTACGCGGCGCCGAGGCTTGCCTGGCTGAGGCTCGATCTCTGGCCGTCGTCCTCCAGAATGAGGCGAGAGCTGCTCAGCTCAAGGTCGAGCAGCTCGAGGCTCGGGAGAAGAAGGCCGAGGAACGAGCCGAACAGGCGGTACAACTCTTCCAGGAATCGGAAGAGTTCCGCGAGCTGATGGAGGAGGAAGCCGTGGACGGACTTATCCACGGCTTTGAAGATTTCCGAAATCAGCTGAAGCGGCTCTGCCCCGAGTTCGATCTCAATCTGCTTTAGCCGGGAGCGGGGATTGAGGAGGGCGAAGATGGGTGTGAAGGCCTGACTAAGGCTGAGGTTGAAGCGGCCGGGGAGGCCACTTTGGAGACTTCCGCCCCGGGGGCTCCCGAAGGAGCTCCTGATGCCGCTCCTGAAGCTGTCGGCGACATCCCAGCTAATGCCTCCACGACCGTGGCCAGGTCGGCAGAAGAACCTGGGGAGGCTCCAACAAAGAGCGCCGAGGCGGCCGTCACGGACGACCTCGGAGCCGCGCCCGCTCCTTAGGATTTTGTTTCGGCCTTTTTCTGTGTTTTGTTTTGTAGGCAAGGTCGGCCCCCAAAATTGTATGGCCGAACCTCAGTTGTACTCAGCCTTCGGGCTTTTATTAATAAAGAGTTTCTTTTTCCTAAATTTGCACTCGTCTCTTTCTTCTGCATGGTAGATAACTTTTTAATCGTTTAACTAAAATTTCTTCCGGCCTCGTTTGGCGAATTCCGTGAACTCGGCCTCGTTCGTAGATTCAGGGTCTGTAGACTTAGGTCCTGATCGTGTTCGCTAAGCTGTCGAGCTTAGGTCCGATAGGGAAGGTTCTGAGATCGGACTTCAGGGAAATTCACCGAGCCCTTGAGCTCGGCTCTTGAGCCCTTCGAGCTCGGATTCGAATCTCGCCGAGCCCTTGAGCTCGAATTCGAATCGCCGAGCTCGGCTAGATATTTAGGCTTGGAGTCGCCGCTGCAGGCCGACACTTAGACTCGGCCAAGCCCTCATTCAGAGGGGTCCGCACGAGCTAATCTGTAAATTAGTGGTAAGGAGATCATGCCTTAGGTCGAGGAGACCTCGGCTTATGGCTGGCTCAGAGGGGCATCCCGACCTTGGTCGAGAAAGGTCCCGATCTTGGTCGGAAATTTGTCGATCGGTATATAAACAAGTAGATGCAATAATGTAGGTACTAGGTAGAAGGTACCTTTCACCCTGTTAGAGCCGAGCACCTCACGTCGGGGTAGGTAATTCCATTTTGCAGTCGACACTACGTAGTGCTCATTGGCTCGTAGTTCGCTTCCGTAGGCGATGCCGTCTATTGTTGAATAAGATGGCGCTTGGGTTGGGGCCTCGTGCGACAGCGCAGCTCGCTCCAGCCAACCAGGGGGAGTGCCGTGTTTATTGTCTGCTTTAGGAGTGCCTGCACGCTAGGGGGTCTGCGCAGGAGCCACCCCGTCGTTGAAGGCTACGGGGGGCCCGCAAAGGTCCTACCCCGCTCTTGTTGTCTTCCCGAGGTCGAGGGAACTTGGGCTCACTGTCGACCTGGCGACGCTTCCCAAGATCGAGGAAGTTTGGGACTCTACTATCGACCCACGGGACATCTCGACCTTAGTCGAGGGATCGAGCACGAGGTTGATGGAGCTCGGGCTCGTTGTCGACCTGGTGACGCTTTCCGAGATCGAGAAAGTTTGGGACTCTACTGTCGACTCACGGGGCATCCCGACCTTAGTCGAGGATTCGTGCGCAAGATCGAGGGGTCTGGGAACGCACTATCGACCCGCGACGCTTTCCAAGGTCGAAGGAGTTTGGGACTCTACTGTCGACTCACGGGGCATCCCGACTTCAGTCGAGGTATCGTGCGCAAGGTCGAGGGGTCTGGGAATGCACTATCGACCTGCGACGCTTTCCAAGGTCGAGAGAGTTTGGGACTCTACTGTTGACTCACGAGGCATCCCGACTTTAGTCGAGGGATCGTGCGCAAGGTCGAGGGGTCTGGGAACGCACTATCGACCTGCGACGCTTTCCGAGATCGAGGGAGTTTGGAACTCTACTGTCGACTCACGGGGCATCCCGACTTCAGTCGAGGTATCGTGCGCAAGGTCAAGGGGTCTGGGAACGCACTATCGACCTGCGACGCTTCTCGAAGTCGAGAAAGTTTGGGACTCTACTGTCGACTCACGGGGCATCCCGACTTCCGCCGAGGTATTTGAGGGAGATCGAGACCGAGCTCGATATCAGCACGACGAGGTGCTTCAAGCTCAGCGCGGCGAGGTGCTTTAGGCTAGACTGGAGCATCTGAGCTTGGTCGGGCATCCGAGTTTGGTCGGGTAGTCTAAGGATCACAAACATCCCAATATCAAGAGAAACATAGCATAATTAAATGACCGCAGATTATCATGAAGAGACGAGACTCATGCCCCCGATCACCGAGAATCCCTCAGGGTTTTACTGGTAGTACATCCGAAGGTTTTCGGAATTCTAGCTCCGCGGGATGAGGGTCCCTTCGAGGGATTCCAACTTGTATGCTCCGGGCCGCTGGACACGCACGATCCGGTAAGGTCCTTCCCAATTCGAGGCCAGTTTTATCCGCTCGGTTGGCTGAAAGCTTCAACTCTTCTGAGGACGAGGTCTCCCATTTTGAAGGACTTGGCCCTGACTTTGGCGTTGTAGTACTGCGCCGTCTTCCGTTGGTACCTTATCATGCGGACTCGGGCGGCTTCCCTCGCCTCTTCGATGAGGTCCAAATTGTTTCTGAGCTGAGAGGAGTTGGAGTCAGCATCGTAGCACTCCACCATTGGTGAGGGGAGTCCAATCTCCAAAGGGATAACGGCCTTCGTTCCGTATGTCATGTTAAAGGGGGTCTCGCCGGTAGGTAGTCGAAATGTAGTCCGGTAGGCCCAGAGAACATTGTATAAGTCTTCGACCCATTGCCCCTTGGATCGGTCAAGCCTGGCCTTGAGTCCCTGCAAAATAGTGCGATTTGTTACCTCGGTTTCTCCATTCGTTTGTGGATGGGCGACCGAGGTGAAGCGGTCGAGATACTTCCTGAGGGATTCCCCCTTCCGCTGCTTGACGTCCAGGAGGGAGTCCGATGTTCGCCGTTGGCGCCGCCTGGCCGCAAAGTTGGTGACGAACTGCCTGCCGAGCTGCTCAAAAGAGGAGACCGTGCTCGGCTTTAGCCCAGAAAACCAAAGTCGAGCCGTTCCTCGGAGGGTCGCTGGGAAGGCTTTGCAGAGCATAGCCTCCGAGGATCCTTATAATGCCATAAGGGCTCGGTAACTCTCCAAATGGTCGAGGAGGTCGGTCATCCCATTGTAGGGCTCCACGTGGGGCATTTTAAACCTCGGTAGGACCGGCTTGTCCTCGATCTGGCGGAAGAAGGGGGACTTGTTGGTAAATTCGAAGTCACCCTCGCGCCTTGCCCTCCTGCTATGGAGCGCCTCAATCTGGCGCTCAAGATTTTCGACCTTCCTGTCGAGCTCCCCAGCTTGGGGGATTGCCACAGTAGTCTGCTCCGACTCGTGACGGTCCGGAGCTGACTCAGCTTTCGAGAGCTGCGGCTTCCTGTCTAGGCTCCTCCCTGGCAGTTCTCTCCGGGAAGAGGCTCGTTCTTCATTATTAGCCCTGGAGGAGCCATGAGGATTTTGGCCCTGGAGGATCGGTCTATTTGGGGGAAACACTGGCTGGACCTAGGCCTGTGGAGGTAGCATAGGTGAGGCTTCCTGACGCCGCAGGCCTTGGACGGCGGCGGCCAAAGCCTGGACCTGCTGTACCAGAATGTTGAACTGTTCCGGCTGGACTTGAGGAACCGGGTCAGCCGGAGGCGGCGAGTTTTGGACTGAGTGTCCAGGACTTGGTGGAAGATGCCGGAAAGCATTGGAGGCTCCTTTACTTCTCAACTTCATGGCCGCAACTCGAGCCCTTCCTCTAGCACCAACTGTTGCTGGAAATTCGACCCGGGGGCGACGATCGGCTGAGAAGGAGGAGCTCCGGTGCTGGAACGGCAGGAGGAGGCGGTCCGTCGGCGGGCGGCGTCCTCCAGGAGACCTGCAAGAAGTCGGTGGCTGGGATTTCTGGCACCGGCCCTCCGATGCTTAAGTCAGAGAGAGGGCTTAATGGAGAAGAAAGGAGATGTCTTTCTTTTAGGTTTCAGAGTCCAACCCCTTCTAAGATGGAGGGGTTCCCCTTTTATAGATGGGTATTGTATTACCTGTGAAGTGACGGGGCCAATCATTTTTGTCCCGATTGAACATGATCGTGTGCATTAATATAGTGTTGTGGGAGATCAGACTGGAGTCAGTGAGCCGTCGTGGCTGATTGGACGTGGCAGAGTAGTTCAACTGCCTGTCGTGGAAGGCTTGAGATCCGTAGATAACACGCGCATTGATTGTTGAGTGAACCGGAGATCAGCAGAGGCCATACGCTTTAATGGTTAAGTGAACCGAAGATCAGCAGAGGCCATACGCTTTAATGGTTGAGTGAACCGGAGATCAGCACAGGCCATGCACATTAATTGTAGACGGCGAAGTAGGGTATGGTCTCCGGTTGATCTACGGAAGGGTGTGACGTTAGTAGGTGAGTGGTGAGGTTGGGCTTTTGAAGCTAGGCTCCCGAAGGAGATTAGACCGAGGTCGAATGCTCTGACGGGGCATCTCGGAGTCCAGCATCTGGTCGGGCGCCGAGCTGAGCTAATCGCCTTCAGGTCGGGCGCCTCCCGGTCAAGCGCCCGCAGGTCAGGCGCCCGCAGGTCGTTCTGGGATAACTTAGTTTTTCTCCTAACACAGACTATCTAGACATATTTATTAAATGGATTGAATTTAGATTTAAATCTTTGATTCATTAAATCTGTCTTGCCCTGTTTAAACTTATTTAACCTACTTCTATCATATTGAACACAATCTGCTTAATCTATTTAATCTATTTAAATTCATTTTATCTATTAAAAATCTACTTAACTTATTTAATACATTTAACTTGGTTCGATTTGTACGGTAAATTAGCTGTGCATGTCAAATTATATTACCTATTTAATAAATATATCAAATCTAAAATTTAAATTTTGATATGTCTAATAAATAAATAGAATTTGTATTGATAAATTTTTGACCCAGTATTCGAGCCATATTTGACCCGATCCATCCTGAGGCTGTGTTTGGTATACGTTTGCCTCAGACATCATCCCTGTTGCTATCCTCCAAATGTGGAAGCACCTTGAATGGACGGGAGCTGATGCCGTTTTGTTAAAAAAGTGCCACCACTTACCCGCCAACCTCTTGTCTCTCGAGTCCAGTTGGTCTGATGAAAAGATGCCCGAATAGATCACGATGACATTTTAGATTTATTTAAATGCATCATTGCAACTCTTGAGTTGCATTAGTGAAAGAAACCACAAACTTGGTTATCACAAGGTTACCAAAAAACCATAAATCTAGTGTAAATATATGTCCAAGGTTTTATATCTAGGATTCCAGATAGATCAGTGGAAACCGAATCGACAACGACCAAGGATGGCTGAGGTCACCTTGCCATCAGGAATCGAGTGGAGAACGGCCGCCGACCAGGATAAAAGAGTCAATTTATTGGTTCAAAGGCGTACCTCACAATACATCCCATCTATTGGATGCCACACCTCTGATTTATATCCTCCACCAACTCCCAAATATTATCCTTTCTCATCTCATATGATCAAGCCTTAAAATAAGTTATCAAACTTAGCACGTAGAATCGCATGTGACATACCTAATATTCACCTAATTCAAGGCGCACACGTGCCAAGTGCACACCAGGATTCATTCCATGTCCCTCGGATGCGAATTCGCCCTCCTGGTATCCAATCATAGACAGAAGAACATCACATGCTCTTATCTGGGTTTAGAGCAGACCCTTCCTCTCTTTTAAATAAGTTTCGGACGCAAGGTTCACCATCTAAGCTGGGTCTTAGATCTAGAATCTTTGACTTGAGCTAATAAAAGATAAATCAATCTCTTATTAGATTAGGCTAATAAGAGATCCTCACGATCTCCTACTAGATTTATTTTTCTGTTTTGTTCTTTGATTATTGGAATTGAATCAATTTAGTTTATCTTCATTGTTCTTCAATGTGAGATTGATTCTACTAGATTGAGCCCATGATTTCCATGGCCAATCTAGAATTCTATGCTGTTGAAAAACATAAATTCAGCAAATGTTACCTACAAATTGGTACAGTCTTAAAGGGCGGATGCCAAAAAGCGATGCAAGAGCTTGATGGGGCTTGGGACCATAAGCCCCATCATTGTAGCATTTGGAATAGAGAGCCATTAATTTTGGGTGCTTGTCTCTCACAAGTCATCCCCTTGGTTGCTGCCCATCATATGGTGGGGCTCTAATTTGTCCCGCTTTATGCCTCGACCAAAAGTTAGGCTCTTTGTCCCGACCATAGAGCTCAATTAACGAGCCAATCAAACAGAGTACGGAAAGGAAGAGGGAAATAAAAAGGCGAAAAAGAGAATCCATGTGTCAGGTTTCACTCGACTCGGCTAATATGACTCATCTTATTCACCTTAACCACGGGATCACTTTCATGTACCAAATGGGCTGTTTTTTTTTTAATTGCCCCACTTTGGCCAAGAGCTCGCATGTTCCTTGCCTTTGAGTGGGTCCACCGTCCAAATCACCATTTGAGGGCATCTACTCTTTTGTCCACACATGAACCTTACCCTTAGGCAAATGGACAAACTTCACCCTGCTGTAATCCGTGCTGCAGTGGACGCTGCAAAAAAACTCGGCACGAGGACCAATTCACTCAGAAAGTTTCCAAGGCTGACGGCCGACCATGTCTTCAAAGTCTTGAAATCGGCAGGCTTCTCTAACACTGACCACCCTAACTGCTACTATTGAATTCTTGATCACTAATGACTACATATATAGATATATATTCCTGATGATAGAAAGGGGGTCCATATTTCATAGCCTTCCAAATCAATTTGAAATTGTTAAAATCACCACTTGTCTCAAAAGCTTAAATTTATAGGATGAGATAGATTTATTTATATAGTTTATATTTTCTTATATTTTTCTTCACATGTGAATCGGATTTTTCTTTAATAGATTGCCTAACATGTGAAAGTTTTTAATAACAAAGTTAAAAAGTGCGGAGACAGGATACTTAAGACCTCTACTTTGATACCAGATTGAAATTACCACTTGTCCCAAAAACTTAAACTTGTAGAATGAAATAGATTTATTTATATATTTTATATTTTCTTACAGAAATATGGTTTATTTTTTAATGTTGGTGATTTAGTTCATGATTTTCTCCTTTGTTTAGTTGTAGGCATGCCTTGGTCTCCTCCCCTGGAATACCAAAAAGCGAAAAGGGGACAAAACTGTAGCTTTCTGACAATCATTTACAGGCTTGATATATGAGATAATTTGGACAAAAGCCTTTGGCACTAATAGGCATCAAAACTTGTTCACTGAATTCATGAGTTCGCCCCTGTCTATTTCCTTCTTGCCATGCATAACACCTCTAAGGGAACAAGGGTGGTCAAGAGGCTATGGATGCTAAAGATTTTTAATCTAATCTGGATTCATAGGATTGTCTTTTCTTCAAGCATTTGAGAATAACTTTGGCTAAATTTTGTAACCTATAATATTGTGTCGAGACAAGAAGATCAAATCCATATTAGTCACGAGTCAACTTTTCTTTTCCCACCTACAAATTCTCTATTGTTTTTTTGCCTAAAAGTTACCCAGGGACTTTCATTTTTCTTGCAAAATTGATCAAATGCTTCTTGCCACTGGAGGATTTCATCCATGCTTGCACGTTTCCACTAGAATGTCTTTCAAGAGAACTGACATTCTTCGCTCAAGTTCCTTTCAGGAACATAATTCAACAGATTGGATAGGGAGGAAAACTTAAATCCGTATCTGTTTGTTCGTTTTTCCTAAAGTTTGTCATAAGCAACCGAAATGTTGTGGCATGAACTAATAAACGAGTGTGCACAATTGAGTATGAAAAATTATAAAAAATAAGTCCTAATTAGCCATCAACAAATGATCAACATACAAGCACTCACCATAAATTTGCGACCAGTAAATTTTACGCCTTACTTAGACTTGCTAGATGGAATGCTTCTTTGTAGAATTAGGATTGTGAATCAATCAAAGATATTGTTTTCAATCATGAATTGACAACGACATGGTAATTGTAACAACACATTCTATCAATTACACAATCTTCAGTTCTAATCCCATATACCAAGTACCCATATTTATGGTCAGAAAAGTACCACTAAAATTGCAAAAATGGTCAATGATACCAACACTAATACACCGAATTTCATTAGAACTCTCCAGTTAAATGTGCTTAGGCAAGAATAGTACTAGAATGGATAACTTCCTAGAAAGTCCTCGTGTTGCTTTTTTTTTATTATTTTTTTAATAAAAAAGCCATTACTAAAATTGCAAAGGGTATTATTAATAGCATTAACTTCTGGTCTTTATATATATATATATATTCACCTAAACCTATACTCACACGCGAAAGACTTGATTATTTCAAAGCGAGTCCTCTACAGTAACAATCACAGGAAAGTAAAAGGATTGGAAAAGAAAAGGAAACAACCAAGATCCCGTTCTGCTGTCATCCAACTCCCCGTTGTTGTCCTTCTTTCTCTTTCATCTCCTACCCCCGTCCTCTTCCTCTGTTTCTCTTTTCTTCCCCTCTCTCTCGAAACTCCTGTAGCCCTCCTCTCTCTCTCTCTCTCTCAGGGCTCAACCAACCCCACCACCATCCTTGAGGAGGAGAAGAGAAGAAAAATAAATAAAAAAGAGAAGAGAGAATTACCGGCGGAGATGGCTCGGCTCTTTAGAGAGAAGGGAGCCCTGGGGGACTCCAAGCGAGAGACGAACGGCAGCTCCCTGAGGCTTTCGTCCACCGCCGCCATGACCGCCGCTGATCTCCCCTCCCCCTACGGCCAGTTGGGCTGCGGCCTCCTAGATCCGGAGCTCCGAGAGACCGCCTACGAGATCTTCGTCGCGGCCTGCCGCTCCACCGGCGGCAAGCCCCTCACCTACATTCCCCAGTCCGAGCGCACACCGCCCTCCGCCGACCGATCGCTGTCCTCACCGGCGTCCTCGTCGCCGCTTTCCTCCTCCTCCTCGTCTCTCCAGCGCTCGCTCACCTCAACGGCGGCCAGTAAGATGAAGAAGGCCCTCGGGATCAAGTCGTCGAAGAAGAGCCCCGGCAAGGAGAGCAGCCCGTCCAAGGGCTCCAAGCGCCCGACTACCGTCGGAGAGCTGATGAGGGTGCAGATGGGGATGTCCGAGCAGGCGGACTCCCGGATCCGGCGGGGACTGCTCCGGGCTGCCGCGAGTCAGGTCAGCTCTGAAATTTTTAGGGTTTTCGGTTCAACTGTATTTTTCCTTTTTTTTTTGGGTGTTTCTTTTATATTATTATGTAACATAATGCTTGATGTGTGGTAGAAGCATATCTGAATTCTTTAATTAAGAAGATCATTTATAAAAAAGGTGACCTGTTATTATTTTTCATTAAATTTACCAACTAACTTTGCTCAAGCTTTTAATCTGCGGAGTTATTTTTATTATGTCGACACTTCTAGCTATATTCTTCATTGCAGTTAAATTTTTAAGCCGCCAAATAATTATTCTCTTCGCTCTCAAATATCCATTTTATCTGGCGCTGCATTATGGGGGTTGTTTTTCTTAAAGTTCTTATTCATGTTCTTATTTGCGACCTAAATTAACTATTTTCCGGCTTTGATTAATCTTGTCTGTGGTGGTCAAGGGGCAAATCTTTTTTGGGTTCCCCTCTACTTTTTAACTATAAACCAATCTTATGTTGATTACTGATCTTTCATTTTGTTGAAATCCTAGTGGTGATGCTGATTCCACGCTAACCTTATTAGTATAGTGAGTCTCAACTCAGTTGGTAACTTATATCCTGCAGCCGACTTAACTGTTGAGTGGTAATTGGGCTTGTAAACTGCGA
Organism: Phoenix dactylifera; assembly: GCF_051530095.1. NCBI lineage: Eukaryota > Viridiplantae > Streptophyta > Magnoliopsida > Arecales > Arecaceae > Phoenix > Phoenix dactylifera. The sequence goes on along the minus strand of NC_143190.1, from coordinate 57,464,479 downwards.
ACAAAATCTTGTGATGCTATGTTATTAGAGGTTTCTATAGCTTTGTACAGTGCTGCGATCAAAAGAATGTGTTAATTCGGGTGTTTATCCACCAGTCTACAGATTGAAATGCTAAAATGTTCCACTCAAGTATGGTTTATTGTAATTGCTATAAACCATTATGCAATAACTTAAGCCTAACCTGTCTATTTAATTCTTTGCAATAAAATTTCACTTCCAATGCTTAGACTTTCCTCTTCTTTTTTTTTTGGTTTGGTTGGGGTGGGTGGGGGTGTGTGGTTACTATTATACAGCCCTAGTATATATACAATTACCAGAATCTGAGTTCAAAATGTCATGAAACTGCCTGGGAATAGAAGAAAAAGACTTCCAGAACACTATCCCAGAGTGATTGGCAACATGAGAAGCTACCCAATCTGCTGTTTCTTTGAAAATTGAGATCCCTTGGCAGGGTAATTCAGTACTAGATTGTCATGGAAAAATGCTGGTTGTCATCATTTGATCATGTGAATCTGGTTTTCTGTTTCACATTTAAAGAAACAGTAGGGCCCTTAGAATAACTCTGTCTTTTGATTTTACTTGCCTGGAGCATCAATGCTAGTAATATAATGATTTGTTTCTTTCAAGATATTTACATTGCAAAAAATAAGAAAAAGAAGAAAGTCATTGTGTTTTGACAGCGGCATTTTTTTCCTCTTCCCCAAATAACAGCTTGGGAGACGCATGGAGTCCATGGTTTTGCCACTGGAGTTATTGCAGCAGTTCAAGGCTACTGACTTTCCTGATCAACAAGAATACGAAACCTGGCAGCTTAGGAACTTAAAGATTCTCGAGGCTGGATTACTCTTACACCCTTTTCGTCCATTACAAAAATCAGATGTTTCAGCTCAGCGGCTAAGACAAATCATACGCGGAGCTTCAGAGGGACCACTTGAAACGGGAAGAAATTCAGAGTCAATGCAGGTTCTACGCAGTGCTGTGATGGCCCTGGCATGCAAAGCTTCTGACGGATTTGCTTCAGATACATGCCATTGGGCAGATGGTTTTCCACTGAATCTCCATCTGTACCAAATGCTGCTAGAAGCTTGTTTTGATAACAGCGAGGAAGGATCAATAATCGACGAAATTGATGAGGTTCTAGAATTGATAAAGAAGACTTGGACTATCCTAGGGATAAATCAGATGCATCATAATCTCTGCTTTACTTGGGCTTTATTTCACCGTTTTGTTACAACTGGTCAAGTTGACATTGATCTACTGTTTGCAGCTGATAATCAGTTAGCTGAAGTTGCTAAGGATGCCAAAGCAACAAAAGATTCAGCTTATTCTAAGATATTGAGTTCAACATTGAGCTCGATAATGGGATGGACAGAGAAGAGACTTCTTGCTTACCATGATACCTTTGATCCTAGTAATATTGAATCCATGCAAAGTATTGTTTCTTTAGGAGTATCGGCTGCCAAGATACTAATGGAAGATATTTCACAAGAGTATCGTCGTAAGAGGAGAGAAGAAACTGATGTAGCTCGCAGCAGGATTGATACATACATTCGGTCCTCACTCCGGACTGCTTTTGCTCAGGTAACTCCTCTTCAACTGCAAATTAAACTCTGAATGGCCCTTTTTAACTCTGTCTACTGTACTATTTGCACATGCTTTCATGACTCTTAGAAGAGTGGATTAGAATTGTACCAGTTAATTCTTTTTAAGCCAAAGAAAAGCTTGTATCATCATATTGTTTAAGGTTAAGGTTACTATACTCCAAATTAATCATAAAAACTGAATTATACTGATTAGGTCATGAATATTAGTTCATTGAATGATAATGGTAATTATTTATTTGGGGATTTATATTTATTGATAGTTGACTGCAGATTACACACACACACACACACACAAATGGCCTATTTACCTGTTGTTGGAGAAACTTTATTCCTTTAACTGGATTATATTGGATGTTTTTATATCACTGCCAACCCAATTGGGGATAGTCAATCAGTGTTTTGATGCAGAGAATGGAACAAGCAGACTCAAGCAGGCGATCAACAAAAAATCAGAGTACTCCAGCTCCAGTTCTTGCCATCCTTGCAAAGGACATTGGTGATCTAGCAAGCAAGGAAAAAACGTTATTCAGTCCTATATTGAAGAAGTGGCATCCTCTGTCTGCAGGTGTTGCTGTTGCTACCCTCCATTCGTGTTATGGTAATGAACTTAAGCAGTTTATAACTGGTGTCGCGGAACTGACACCAGATGCAGTCCAAGTGCTTAAAGCTGCAGACAAATTAGAGAAAGATCTTGTACATATTGCTGTTGAAGATTCCGTTGATAGTGATGATGGTGGTAAGTCATTGATCCGAGAGATGCCTCCTTATGAGGCTGAATCTGCAATCGCTAATCTTGTGAAAACTTGGATAAAGACAAGAGTAGACAGACTGAAGGAGTGGGTCGACCGGAACTTACAGCAAGAGGTTTGCTTCTGTTGGCTTTATTTGTAATTTCTCTTCTTACTTACTGGACATATGCAAATGCCTTAATGCGTAGTTTTTGTACATATCATCTGGCCTGCTGGTTGCATTTAAAATCTTCTGCCTCTATCATTAATTTACTTTTTTCTTGTTCCACACATTAAGCACAATGTCTACATACATTCAGATTGGTGGCTGCCTTTAAACTTCATCACTGAATGTTGCCGTTAAACTTAATTGTGGAATTGCTAATCTTTTCATAATTATTCATTACATATTCAATATAACACCATGAAAAATCCTTGCAATGCTATTCATTTCATATTATTTATGATTTAGAAATCTATGATTATATATGATTAAAATGCAGAAGAATTCAAATTATACGCTGGAGCTTATTTCATAATTATCTTTAAAAAGAATCACTATTTTATAAAAAACACTATTACTGGATCAATTATCTGTGATACCTTAAAATTTTGTTAGTCGGAATAAGAAAAATGAATGAAGGTAATTTAGTCTTTGTTGCCCAGATAGACAACCCAAGAGGGGGGGTGAATTAGGTTTTAAAATAATTTTGCAATTAAAACGTTGTGGATGACTAATTAATGCTTTACCAAGATGACTAATTGATTGCTGTGTGTTGTGAATGAAATGAGAGTAAAAGAAAGAGACAAACAATCACAAACACAAGGATTTTATAGTGGTTCGGAGCTAACCCTTGCTCCTACGTCCACTCCCCAAGTCTCACTTGGGAATTCACTATAACCCCTTGGATTACAGCCGGTTGTTTTCCAAGCTCACAACCAAACTTGTTGTTTTACGAGCTCACAACGAACTCGGTCGGTTTTCCCAGGCTCACCGACTAGAACCAACCCCGATTGTTTTTCCGGGATCACAATCGAACCCTTACACGTTGGTTTTACACTCGGCTCACCAACCAACCTCTACACCCTTGATTCAATCCTCCGATTGAATCAAGCAAAGACAATATGGAAAGAATAAGAAACAAACAGAAAAACTGAGCTTCTTAAAAAGCAGATTTGCTACAATATAAACTAGAGAGAAGTTAAGAGCCCTCAAACACTTTTGCGTTGGAGTAGAATAAGGCTTCTTGAATTTTGAGTCTCCTCTGGAACGTCTGATCGACTTGAATGCAGGAGGAGACTTCTTTCAATGCTAGGAAGAGGTTGTTGGATGGAGTTAATGGCGCTCTTCCTTCTTTTTCGTTGAAAGCAAGTTTGCAGAGAATAAATGCTTGATCTCTTTGAATGGAATGGTAGTTCTCTGCCTTGCTACAGTCCTCTGTGGCTATTTAAGCCATCCCCCACGGAAACTAGCCGTTAGACACCTTTTTCTGCCCGTTCTGCACACTCTGCACAACCTGACAATGTGTCCGTTAGGGTCGGAGTCGACTCGCGCGATCAGGAGTCGACTCGGCTGTAGCGGGAGTCGACTCATGCTTTTCTGGAGTCGACTCGGCAACTGTTCCGGATTTGAATTAAAGTAGCTTCTTCGACTGGGAGTCGACTCGTCTTGACCTGGAGTCGACTCGCCAACTTCTGGAGCTGACTTGGCATTTTCGGAGTCGGCTCGTCCCGTGAAATCCGTAGATCAACTTTTCAATTTGGTCCGCTCGAGTCGACTCGACAGTCCTGGGAGTCGACTCGGCGCTCAGAGCCCGAACTCCCGATCTTCTGTCTTTTGGCTCGTCCAGTCTTGGAGTCGACTCGAACTTCCCCGGAGTCGACTCGGCTCTCAGTTTCCGAAACTTAGTCTTCTGCCTTTTTGGTGTACCGCTGCCTTGGAGTCGACTCGAGCTGTCTGGGAGTCGACTCGGCTCTCAGAGACAACAAATTGATCTTCTGTCTTTTTGGGTCGCGCTGTCTTGGAGTCGACTCGCGTATTGCGGGAGTCGACTCGAATCTCAGAGTCCGAAAACGGTTCTCTGACTTTTGCCTTGTGTTCCACTGAGAGTCGACTCTCACTTTCTTTGGAGTCGACCTGCCAACCATCGGAGTCGACTCGCGTTCCACAGGAGTCGACTCGAATCTCAGGGTCGAAAAAAAACGCTCTCTGACTTTTCTGTCTGTAGCTTCTTGGAGTCGACTCATATTACTCCGGAGTCGACTCGGTAAGCATCGGAGTCGACTCGCGCACTTCAGGAGTCGACTCGCTGACAGGTTTTGAGTTGATGCTTTCTGTTCGTCTGTCTGTTCTCAGTCGGAGTCGACTCGTACTGGTCTGGAGTCGACTCGAGCCCGTGCCAGTGATTCTGATACGCTTGGAGTCGACTCGTAATATCCTGGAGTCGACTCAAGTCTCAGACTTTGGTTCAAACTGACTTCATACCTTATCCAAAATATCTTGAACCAAGTCTAGAAACACTTAGACACGATTTTCATTGAAACACTTAATTGAATTCATTAGTAAACATAAGATATACTCAAATGCTTTGAGCTCATCAAAATCAAATAGGGGTTTTAATCAATCACTCCACAATCTCCCCCTTTTTGATGATGACAAAACTTTGAGTATATGTAAAGTGAATTGCTCAATAAACAAGGAAATAAAATCCATAAATAAATTCAAATGTCTGGTAATTTAATATATCCAAGCTTGAAAGGTGTGAAGCAATAAATTTTGGAGTTAAAGCTCCCCCTTTCATTTGGAATTATATAAGCCTTCATATTATGCAATCAATTGTTTGGCTTTTATATATAATTAATGATTTAGCTTTCTTAAAAAATTCAGATTCTCCCCCTCAACATATGCATTCTACTTTGTTTTGATTCTCTGAATTTCTTTTTAATGCATTGAAGTTTTTGAACTGAATATTTAGTTTTTAGAGGAAAAATCTGTCAATTTGTTCTTGAGTTGGATTCAATTAATCTCCGAATATCCCTTGAATAGATTCTGGAGATTACTCCATTAGGAGCCCCAACAGAGAGATAATGAGCCTCGAGGTACCAAATCCACTAAGAACAAATTATGTTTTAATTTTCATTTTGATTCCTTTTATGTTGATTCCATTTACATATCTATTAAATATTTCTCCCCCTTTTTGTCATCGTATCAAAAAGGAGGTAATCAGAACACACAATCAATCATAGATCAAATGGCACAGAATTGCAGAAAATATGGCTACTCATTGTATTGATTTGTATGTAAATACATTTGAGAATACAATAAGTAAAGCAAAACAATACATGTCAACACAAAAACAGCTAAGGTCTCCTCGAGGATGTAACTCCTCTCGAGGATGTGGCTCCTCTCAATCTGTTCTGCTCCATGAGGAGGGTGACCGCATCTGTAACATGCCCGAGCTGAGAGATAATGGACGAAGTGGCCCTGCTATGTGTAGTGGAGAGCTCGGTCACCGACTTCTGAAGTGCGTCCAGCTTGTCGATGAGCACATTCGACAAGCGCTCGGCCCCCTGAGTAGTGGTGCTCATGTCCTTCCGGATGTCATCGCGCATCGTCCGAGTGGTGCTCGTGACCTCGCTCATACTGGAGAACTGGGCCTGGATCAAGCTCCGGACATTGTAGATCTCTTCCCGTACATGGGCCGTCATGTCTGTCATGGCTGTCAAGGAAGGGACCAACTCAGAAGATGTGGGTGCAGGAGAGGGAGCAGGCACTGAACCTCGGAGCTCCCTAAGCAGATCATCTCGCAGGTCTCGGACAATCTCCTGCCGCAACTCCAGGAGCTGCTCAGGAGCGATCCGGACCTCCATGGGTGGTGGAGCTGAGGAGGAGGGTCCGGCTGAGGTGGTAGGAGCAGAAGTGGAGGAAAAGTCAGGATAGTCAGAATCTGGCTCAGGACTAGGGGAATGTCTGGTGGTATGTGTGGAGGTGGAAGACTTCCTAACCCAGGTCCCCTCTACCTTCCGAAACCCCATCCTGTGTAGGGTCCCCGGACGCATGCGATCAGTCCATCGCAATGCCTTAGAGGGTTCCCCTTCAGGAATGGGAATCTCGGCCTCCCTAAACAAAAGAGTGAACATCATACCGTAGGGTAGGGTGAGCCTAGGTCTATCTAGTGGCTCACATAGATACCTATACATCATCTTGGGAAAGTTGATTGGGGTGTCCTGGAGGATGTAGAACATGAGAGCTAGGTCTCTCTCAGATACAAAATCAAATCTCCCGGTCTTAGGGAACAAGGACCTAGACAGGATGCTCAAGAGGATCCGCACCTCAACTGGAAGTGAGCTAGCGGATACCTCGTCTAAGGGGGACTGAGGAGGATATCCTAGTATGGCCGTAAGGGCCTCAGTCCTATCCTCGGGGTGTGTGGGAGCCACCCCTACTTGTGGAAGGTGGAGGATGTGGGCAATGATATCCTCCGAAATGAACAAAGGGACACCGGCTACCGTGCCCTCTATACCCTGATCGGTTCTTTCAATTTTAAAAATAAACCACGCAATAGCACGTATCTTGTAGGATAGTGATTACGGGTGTCGGTCCACAGGGATTGGAGACAAGTTATTTTTCTTTTAAAAATAAATCAAAAAGAAGGATTTGATAACTTGATTTAACTTAATTAATCTATGAGTACGAATTGAAATTTTATCAAGGTAAATAGATCTAGGGTTTGGAATCCACCACATAGCATTGCATCAAGGATTGTGTTCTTAGTTTTTATCTTTTGGAGAGGCATGCAATTTTGGCTACAAGCCTTTTAAAATAAAAGCATAAAGAGTTTTAGGAAGATCCATCTTCGGTATAGCATGAAGTGTCTACCTAAGTATGCTAATCTAGGGTGTAGCACATCTCATCTTCCTAGGCATGGATCATCTTAGACTACTTTAGCAACATGAATAGTAAATGGCATGCTCAAGGTTTAAACATCATAAAATAATTTTTCATTGAGAATGAGAATTTAAACAAACTCCAAAAAGATTAAAAGAGTAAGAACTACAATGCCCTGTTACATTGCTAGGGCTTCATCCAGCCCTAGACTAGGTGTTCAGCCGCGCATGGTGGCCGGATGTCCTTCCATCTTCAAATGAAAGCCTTCACCTCTCATTCTTCCCAGAATAACACAAACTCTTCTCTTTCCTCCTCTCTCTCTTCTTTTTTTTTTTTTTTTTTTTCTTTCTCTCGGCTGGTGGCTTCTTCTTCTTCACCGAAACAGGGGTTCTCCCCTGTTTTCCTCCTCCTCCGATCCGAGCTCCTCTCTCCCCTTTTATAGATCGCCCGAGCCTTGAAGCTGGTGATGGATTCATGGGGAACGGACGCATGATTCTTGGGACGGTCTGCACGCAAGGCTGGATCAAGGGAGCTGGTTCGATGGGAGCTGCCGTGAGATTAGCTGGGACGGCTGGCGAATGGCTTGAATCCAGAAGAGAGGGACGGCTAGATGCTTGGGCTCACGCATGATCTCACGGGATGCTGGAGATGTTGATCCGGAAAGGAGGAATCTGCGGGATTAATGGGAAAGCATTACGGGATGCTGAGAGGCTGACTTGGAACGGAAGAAGTTGAGATGGGAGGCTGGCTGCGGGATCCTTGATGGCTGAAGAGGAATGGATCTGGGGTCGTGATCGATGGGAGGAAGGAAGCGCGGGCTGAGGCGGAGGCGTTGATGAAGCGGACGGTGTGGCACGCGGACGCTGGGAGGAAGAAGCGCCACGGGATCCGGCGGAGAGAGGTGGCCGACGACGACGTTGGGGCGAGCTCCTTTGATCGCGCGGGGGAGGATTGCGTTTGTTGTGAGCGAGGCGGGATCACGGGAAGATTTGGCAACGGGAGGAACAGTGGATTAGTCGGGAAGAAGAAGAAGATAAACAGTGAATTTATTTATTTATTATTTAATTTTTATATATACATAAATATATATATATATATATATATATATATATTTGTAAAAACACTGTTCATATGAACAGTGTTTTCACGGGATACTGTTCATATGAACAGTGAATCCAGTAATTCGTCCCGAAATTATTTTTTATTTATTTTATTATTTTATTATTTATTATTATTATATTTTTTTTTTGTTTTAAAATTATAAATTTTATATGAAGGCACGCAAGGCATTGGTTGGGAATTGACTTTGGGTTTGAGGTGGGTCATGATTGTTGATTTGCTTGAAATTGTTCTCGAGCCCAATGTTATTTAAATTTAATTCTTCCTGAGCTGCTTCAGATCGAACTCGACCCGACAAGACTAAAAATCGGACCGTGACCTAATAAAAAGGGTTAATCAAACTTTTGCCCCATACATAATTAATTATAACTTTCGATCGAATCAGGACAAAAACCCATTTAATTATAACCTCGGCTTGATTACAACTCTATTAGGTTAATAAATCAGGTCAACACAATCTCCTCCTTATATGTTTTTTTGTAGTTTTCATGAAAGATCGCAACCGGAAGAGGGACAAGTTCAGAGTCGGTTTTAAGAAAAGAATTATTTACTTCTTACCATAATTTAAATTTATTTCAATGATTATTCGATTTCATGGTAAAACAAGTAGTTATCCGTTTAAGAACATTGATAAGTGCTGGAAAAAGAATATTAAATTATAGATTAATCAGCACTTATCACACCCCCAAACCTATGTTTTGCTAGTCCTCGAGCAAAATAAAACTAGAAAAGAAAAACTCTAACTCACTTTCGCAGGCATCGCGATTGCATTTACCACATGCAACAAGGCTTTAAACCCCTAGGTTACCCTAGTGGACGAGTTATAGTCTCGTGAGGGTTTCCAGTGAAGATACCCTCAAACTTCAATATCATTTATTGTTATGATTAATTTGTTGTTGTTGTTGTCGTTGTTTTTTTTTTTTTTTTTAATTCGATTGATGAAACTTCAAATTCCAAGTGCATACTAGCTAGAAAAAAAAATTTTTTTTTTTTAAATTAAAATCTAATTTAAGATACATAAATGATAAGAATTTCAAAGCACACACGGTTTTATTTACTAAGTCAGCCCAAATTCTAGATTAGTATGCAATCTAAGTTAAAGTCATTAAGTTTTCGTTTAGGGAGTTGTAAGACTTATTTATATTGGAGTGCTCGGTGAAATCTGGACCGTACACAAGCTAAGGGTTCGGATTTCCAAAATATTGTTAATACTAGTAGTTTCCAAGGATTGGTCGAAAAGACCTACTCACTGATTCAAAATCATCTTATCTGCAGGATTTTGAGAGTTGTGGATGTTTACTTTAGTACCTCACGGGCTTTATCTGTAATATTCCAGTTTACTCGAATTTTTACAACGACGGCTTTCACACTATTGTCTTTCGGTCAATACAACATTTTTTTTCTTTTTTTTTTCTTTTTTTTTTAAAGAAAGATATATAAATTGTGCACTTTTACTCTTGTGGTGATTTCTCCGTGTAACGAGCAATCAGTCGACAACTCTCACACCAGTTGGCATAAGGTGTCGGGCATCAAGACTCCCCTACGGACTTATGCTCGGAGTCCTCATCACAAGCCCACTTGACCTTTGACAATAGGTAGCCCTTTTCGATGTTCCTGACTAAATCCATTTTTATTGATTTTTTTTTTTTTTTTGGATTAGATAAGTATGATTCATCAGGGTCCAAGGTTGCTACCATACTCTCAACATAATGTCGAGCCTAGACCTTAGAAGAGTCGGCCAGTGTGTAGTGAAATTCCAAAGTATTAATTAGCTTACAACTCCCTAAGAGAGACTTAATAAAAAGAACTTAAATTTGTATTACTTCCCACTAGTCATTGGGCTTTTTAGATTTTATATACCTTGTGTGTTTATCATTCTCGCATAAATGTATATAAATTAGGGTTTTTTTTAACAAAAACTTTTTTTTTAAAAAAATGATTTTTATTATTATTATTTTATGAAAATAAACACATTTTTTTTAAAAAAAATATTTTTAATTTTTTATTTTTTTTAAAAAAATGATTTTTTTTATTATTTTTTAACTTTTTTTTTTTAAAATCAAGATGAATACCCCCAAACCTAAACCTAACATTGTCCTCAATGTTAAGAAATAATCTAAGAGAATTGGGTTGCCTCCCAACAAGCGCTAAGTTTATTGTCTTCAACCAGACATAGTGAGATAGTTTTTGCATCTCCTTCTATGAGGTCATCTATTTTGTCTATCATAAAACACTCAATTTCCCTTGCGGGTTGGTCGGCCGCATTGAACACATTTAATTTTACCTTCATATTCCCAAATGATATGTTCATTACCCCTGTTCTACAATTGATGCACGCATTGGCCCTTGCTAAAAAGGGCCGCCCAAGGATAACGGGGATTAGTTTATTAGGATTGGGCTCATGTTCCATATCAAGGACAATGAAATCTACTGGAAAATAGAATTTATCTACCTTGACAAGAACATCTTCAATTATCCCACGTGGTGTTTTTACAGATCGATCAGCCAATTGAAGGGATACCGAGGTTGGTTTTAACTCACCTAAACGAAGTTTCTCATAAACTGAATAAGGTAAAAGGTTGACACTTGCCCCTAGATCTAAGAGTGCTCGATCAATGAAATTATTTCCTAAGACACAGGAGATGGTGGGAGCACCAGGATCTTTGAATTTTGGAGGGGTGTTGTGTTGGAGAATAGAACTCACTTGCTCAGTTAGGAAGACCTTTTTAGGCACATGTGTCCTAGATTTTCGCTTTTGTGTACAAAGGTCTTTGAGAAATTTGGCATAGGAGGGAACTTGTCTGATGGCATCAAGGAGTGGAAGGTTGATTTTAACTTGTTTGAAGACCTCCATCATCTCTTCTAATGAAGTTCCCTTTTTGCCAAATGGAGAGGGTGAAGTAAGAGCTTCAGGATATGGAGCCTTTGGGATATGAGTTTTGGCAGAAGGTGGACTAGGTGAAGAAGAAGAAGAAGGTTTTTCATTTGACACATTTCTATCCTCTTCTTCATCTTCCTTATTGTTGTCCTCCCCAATCTTATTGTCTACTACACGTCCACTCCTTAGGGTAGTCAAAGCATTGGCTTGTTCATGATGAATTGCATTTAGTTGATTTTCTTGAGCCATGTATTGTCCCCTAGGATTACTTAGTGGTTGGCTTGGAAGTTTTCCTTCCTCTCGCTTGTTTAGTGCATTAGCTAGTTGACCCATTTGAGATTCTAGCTTGGCGATTGATTGCGTATGAGAGTGCACTAATTGTGTAATGGTTTCCAAACCTTGAAGGGCGTTCAACACTTTCTCCTCAAAGGCTGTGTTTCTTTGGGGTGGAGGAGAAGTGTGTTGAAATTGAGTCGAGGGACGGTAGGGATAAATATTTTGTTGGGCTTGAAAATTCTGAGGATTTTGAAGATTTTGGGAATATGGTTGGGCAGTATTCGAAGCTTGCTGCTTCCAAGAAAAGTTTGGATGATTTCGCCATCCCGGGTTATATGTATTGGAAAATGGGTCATTACCCGGTCTAGGCAGTGTTTGAGCAGCATTGATGTGTTCTTGCACGAGTTCGGGGAATTGGGGCGCTGAAGGGCACTTATGAATAGGGTGGGATGGGCTAGAACAAATAGTACACACTTGTGCTTGGGAAGAGTTCATGTAATGCCCACCTATCATCAGTTGGTCAATCTTATGGGACAATGCATCTACCTTGCTAGACAGGTCCATAGAATGACTTATTTCACAAATGGTCCCTTTTCTTTGAGAACTCGGGGGTGCTTGACGAGAACATGAAGCATGGTGGAGGGAGTTTTCATTAAGATTTTCAAATAATTTCCATGCTTCATGCTCATTTTGAAGCATAAAAGTGCCCCCGCATGCAGCATCGATCATCTGACGGTTTCGTTCTGTCAATCCGTCATAAAAACATTGCACTAGTTGCCACTTAGGTATTTGATGATGAGGGCATTTACGGATTAGGTCCCTAAATCTCTCCCAAGTTTCATGAAATTCTTCTCCCTCAGTTTGGGAGAAGCTTGTAATGGCACGTCTAAACTGGTTCGTTCTTCCTATGGGAAAGTATTTTTTAAGGAATTCTTGTTGCATTTGATCCCAAGAACGAATTGAGTTGGCTTCTAAAGAATTCAACCATTGCTTGGCTCTATCTTTAAGGGAGAAGGGGAATAACCTAAGTTTCAGAGCATCATCAGTGAAATTCTGAATCTTGACAGTGGTGCAAATTTCAAGGAATTCATCTAGGTGTTTTTATGGATCTTCATTGGTGAGCCCATAAAAAGATGGAAGCATTTGGATCACACTAGACTTTATTTCATATTGTACAGCTGCTACCTCAGGTAATCGAATGTAAGATGGGGAAGTGTAAATAGTGGGAGTAAAGTATTCCCTCAGGAGTTTGGGTTGTTCTTCAGCCATCTTAAGAGGTGGGTATGATCCTAATGTTTTGATCTTAGCTCGAATGTTCCTAAGGGTTCGTTCTATTTCAGGGTCAAAAGGTAATAGATTTTGTACTCTAGAACGACTACCGTGCATACACTAGTACTCGGTCAATCAAGCATGCAATAAAAGAGAAAAGCATATCATCTCAGTCTTTGTCCTAAAATCACTAGACAGCTCCTAACTGGTTTGAAGAGGGCACCTAAGCCTCCAATCCGGTCTAATGAACCGAGTTGACCAGGTAAGCTCCCAGGTAAGTGGAGGGGTCACGATGCGTTCGCAAAGGTCCCACTTAAAACCCACTTGCCTCGAACAGATGAACTGTCTCCCTTATAAGGACAAAGCTTGCCTAGACATCAACTAAGCCACAGAGCGAAATTGGTGCAACCTTCGGTGATCTTCGTCCTATTGAGCTCGAATGTCCCTAGGGGCCAACGTCTAATTGATTTTAATTAAAGATGACACTACGTGAGATTGAGTTCACCTAAGTTGAGCAAGAGTCCGGTGATGAAATCCGGCTCTTATCTTGTTGGGGTGATTGCCCTTACTATGTGCAAATTGATTTGTGTATGTGTATCAAGCATGCATTCACACTCTTGCTGAAATTGAAATCAAACAATCACCACAAAATTTCAAGCTAATAATTAATTTAAATAAGAAAGGTTTAGAGGTTACCAAAGGAAATTTCCCCAGCAATTTTAAATTTTTTTTTAGCAAACCTCCAAAGCATTCCTTTCTGATAGCCCAGATCTCCTCTTCGATTTCTGATCAAATAAGACCAAGAGAAAAAAAAAAAATTAGTAGAAGAGAAAAAGGAGATAAGAAAAGTAACAATAATAGAGAATAATTTTTTTATATATATATATTTTTTTTGAAAGTTTTTTTTAATTAATTAATTTTTTTTATGATAGGAAAAATAACTATGCAAGCAATCCCCGGCAACGGCGCCAAAAATTGATCGGTTCTTTCAATTTTGAAAATAAACCACGCAATAGCACGTATCTTGTAGGATAGTGATTACGGGTGTCGGTCCACAGGGATTGGAGACAAGTTATTTTTCTTTTAAAAATAAATCAAAAAGAAGGATTTGATAACTTGATTTAACTTAATTAATCTATGAGTACGAATTGAAATTTTATCAAGGTAAATAGATCTAGGGTTTGGAATCCACCACATAGCATTGCATCAAGGATTGTGTTCTTAGTTTTTATCTTTTGGAGAGGCATGCAATTTTGGCTACAAGCCTTTTAAAATAAAAGCATAAAGAGTTTTAGGAAGATCCATCTTCGGTATAGCATGAAGTGTCTACCTAAGTATGCTAATCTAGGGTGTAGCACATCTCATCTTCCTAGGCATGGATCATCTTAGACTACTTTAGCAACATGAATAGTAAATGGCATGCTCAAGGTTTAAACATCATAAAATAATTTTTCATTGAGAATGAGAATTTAAACAAACTCCAAAAAGATTAAAAGAGTAAGAACTACAATGCCCTGTTACATTGCTAGGGCTTCATCCAGCCCTAGACTAGGTGTTCAGCCGCGCATGGTGGCCGGATGTCCTTCCATCTTCAAATGAAAGCCTTCACCTCTCATTCTTCCCAGAATAACACAAACTCTTCTCTTTCCTCCTCTCTCTCTTCTTTTTTTTTTTTTTTTTTTTCTTTCTCTCGGCTGGTGGCTTCTTCTTCTTCACCGAAACAGGGGTTCTCCCCTGTTTTCCTCCTCCTCCGATCCGAGCTCCTCTCCCCCCTTTTATAGATCGCCCGAGCCTTGAAGCTGGTGATGGATTCATGGGGAACGGACGCATGATTCTTGGGACGGTCTGCACGCAAGGCTGGATCAAGGGAGCTGGTTCGATGGGAGCTGCCGTGAGATTAGCTGGGACGGCTGGCGAATGGCTTGAATCCAGAAGAGAGGGACGGCTAGATGCTTGGGCTCACGCATGATCTCACGGGATGCTGGAGATGTTGATCCGGAAAGGAGGAATCTGCGGGATTAATGGGAAAGCATCACGGGATGCTGAGAGGCTGACTTGGAACGGAAGAAGTTGAGATGGGAGGCTGGCTGCGGGATCCTTGATGGCTGAAGAGGAATGGATCTGGGGTCGTGATCGATGGGAGGAAGGAAGCGCGGGCTGAGGCGGAGGCGTTGATGAAGCGGACGATGTGGCACGCGGACGCTGGGAGGAAGAAGCGCCACGGGATCCGGCGGAGAGAGGTGGCCGACGACGACGTTGGGGCGAGCTCCTTTGATCGCGCGGGGGAGGATTGCGTTTGTTGTGAGCGAGGCGGGATCACGGGAAGATTTGGCAACGGGAGGAACAGTGGATTAGTCGGGAAGAAGAAGAAGATAAACAGTGAATTTATTTATTTATTATTTAATTTTTATATATACATAAATATATATATATATATATATTTGTAAAAACACTGTTCATATGAACAGTGTTTTCACGGGATACTGTTCATATGAACAGTGAATCCAGTAATTCGTCCCGAAATTATTTTTTATTTATTTTATTATTTTATTATTTATTATTATTATATTTTTTTTGTTTTAAAATTATAAATTTTATATGAAGGCACGCAAGGCATTGGTTGGGAATTGACTTTGGGTTTGAGGTGGGTCATGATTGTTGATTTGCTTGAAATTGTTCTCGAGCCCAATGTTATTTAAATTTAATTCTTCCTGAGCTGCTTCAGATCGAACTCGACCCGACAAGACTAAAAATCGGACCGTGACCTAATAAAAAGGGTTAATCAAACTTTTGCCCCATACATAATTAATTATAACTTTCGATCGAATCAGGACAAAAACCCATTTAATTATAACCTCGGCTTGATTACAACTCTATTAGGTTAATAAATCAGGTCAACACAATCTCCTCCTTATATGTTTTTTTGTAGTTTTCATGAAAGATCGCAACCGGAAGAGGGACAAGTTCAGAGTCGGTTTTAAGAAAAGAATTATTTACTTCTTACCATAATTTAAATTTATTTCAATGATTATTCGATTTCATGGTAAAACAAGTAGTTATCCGTTTAAGAACATTGATAAGTGCTGGAAAAAGAATATTAAATTATAGATTAATCAGCACTTATCATACCCCCATCTCCCCGATGGACGGTACCGTAAAACTCTCTAACTAATCCAGGATAAGTGGGGAGATCTAATGTAAGGAAATACTCTAAGCCCTGGACACGCAATCTCTCACCTATGGTGAAGTCCTCTCGGGAGAGATAGTCGAAATCGACGTATCTCCCGGTGGAGACCGCCTTCCCGGCGCACGGCCTCGCGGGAACTGCCCTCGGCGGGGAACGAGCCGGAGGTTGTGACCTTGCGGGATCGTGCCGAGCCTTGGAGCGCCTCTCGGGACCGGCCTCGGGTTGGGACCTCTTCCGGACAACGGCTTTACGAGGCATAGTGACCTAGAATGGGAGGAAAAGCCCTAATGGACGGTGAAAAGGTCGACGGAAAAAGCTTGGGGACGACCTAGGAGTCGGCTCTAGGGCTTGTGAACAGTGGCGGCGGAGAATAGAAATGTTTTGAAAACGATGGAGCTAGGGTTAAAAAGTCGGATCCCGACTGCGAGTCGACTCCTCTGAGTCGCGAGTCGACTCTCCTTATGCGCCTATTGACCTTGAGTCGACTCCCGACTGTATGCGAGTCGACTCACCCTCTGCGGCCATTGATCTCGAGTCGACTCCCGTAAATGTCCGAGTCGACTCCCCCTTACGAGCCGACTCTGAAACTTACTCGAGTCGTCTCGAACTTTGGCACGCACCTAAAAATCATGCTATGTTGTGCCGAATGAGGGAAAATCACTAAATTATGATCTGATTTGATGATCATTGAAAAGAAACTCTATTTTAACCACAATCTAATCATCAAAATCAATGAATCTAGTGGAAACTACCACTAGGATGGATCAATCACTCCTAATCCCCTCCTAAGCACACTAAATCTCTCTTCACTTAAGGATTTTGTAAAAATGTCAGCTAATTGATCATCAGTACAAACAAATTGAAGTGTCACATCACCATTCAGTACATGATCTCTTATGAAGTGATGTCTTATCTCAATATGTTTAGTTCTTGAATGCTGAATTGGATTTTTAGTTAGATTAATGGCACTTGTATTATCACAATTAATGGGAATTTTGTCTTGTTTAATGCCATAATCTTCTAATTGTTGTTTGATCCACAAGATTTGAGCACAACAACTCCCGGCTGCAACATATTCAGCTTCAGCAGTAGATAAAGCAACCGAGTTTTGTTTCTTGCTAAACCATGAGATTAGGTTTTCTCCTAGAAATTGACAAGACCCGCTGGTACTTTTTCTATCAAGTTTACATCCAGCAAAGTCTGAATCTGTGTATCCTATTAATTTTAGGCTAGATTCTTTAGAATACCATAAACCTATATTCTTGGTTCCTATTAGGTATTTAAAGATTCTTTTGACTGCAATTAGATGAGATTCTTTAGGATTAGACTGATATCTTGCACACATGCAAACACTAAACATGATATCAGGTCTACTTGCAGTTAAATACAACAAAGATCCTATCATACTTCTATATAGCTTCTGATCTACAGATTTACCTGATTCATCTTGGTCTAATTTGCATGATGAGCTCATGGGGGTGCTGATTGATTTGTTTCCCTCCATATCAAACTTCTTGAGCATCTCCTTGATGTATTTGGCTTGACTGATGAAGATACCTTCTTCAGATTGTTTGATTTGAAGTCCAAGGAAGTAATTCAGCTCTCCCATCATGCTCATTTCAAATTCACTCTGCATCAAATCAGCAAATTCTTCGCAGAGGCGATTGTTAGTAGCACCGAAAATAATATCAACATAAATCTGTACTAATAACATATCTTTGTTTTGCCTTTTCAGAAACAGTGTTGTATCTACATTACCCCTAGAGAACTCATGTTCTAATAGGAATTTGCTAAGTCTCTCATACCATGCTCTAGGTGCTTGTTTCAAACCATAAAGTGCTTTGTTCAATTTATAAACATGATTAGGGTATTGATGATTTTCAAAACCAGGAGGTTGTTCTACATATACCTCCTCATTAATATACCCATTTAAAAATGCACTTTTTACATCCATTTGAAATAATTTAAAGTCCTTAGAGCATGCAAAAGCTAGTAAAAGTCTAATTGCTTCAAGTGTAGCTACCGGAGCAAAGGTTTCATCAAAATCTATACCTTCTTTTTGATTATAACTCTTTGCTACTAGTCTAGCCTTATTTCTTATTACAATACCATTTTCATCAAGTTTATTTTTATAAATCCATTTGGTACCTATAATTGAATATTCAGTAGGTCTTTCAACTAGATTCCATACTTTGTTTCTAGTAAATTGGTTTAATTCTTCTTGCATTGCATTTATCCAATTTACATCTTTTTCAGCTTCTTCTATGTGTTTGGGCTCAAAATGTGAAACGAAAGCTAGATGATTGTTTAAGTTCCTAAGGGATGCTCTAGTCCTAATAGGTTGAGATGGATCATCTAGAATTAATTCTTTAGGATGCCCGTGAGCATACCTCCAAGCTTTAGTTAGCCCATGATCCACAATAGCCTCTTGGCTTGATGATGCACCTTCAATTAATTTTTGATTATCATCTTGTAATGTCATCTCATCTATCTTTTCTTCAAGAATTTCAGCATCATCATCAAAATTAACTCTCTTGCTAGAAGAGATGTCACTAGAATCATCAAATACAACATGTATAGATTCTTCTATAACTAAGGTTCTTTTATTAAAGACTCTATAGGCTTTGCTAGTTGTAGAGTACTCCAAGAATATAGCCTCATCAGATTTTGAGTCAAATTTTTCTAGATTATCTTTCCCATTATTATGAACAAAACACCTACATCCAAAGACATGAAAATAGTTTACCTTTGGTTTTCTGTTTTTCCAAAGTTCATAAGGTGTTTTCTTTATAATAGGTCTCAATAAAACTCTATTTAGTATATGACAGGAAGTATTAATGGCTTCTCCCCATAAGTACTTAGGGAGGTTACTTTCACATAACATAGTTCTAGCCATTTCCTCTAGAGTTCTATTTTTCTTCTCCACAACTCCATTTTGTTGTGGTGTCCTAAGTGCAGAAAAGTTGTGTTATCCCCTTTTTACTACAAAATTCTTCAAATAAATAATTTTCAAATTCGGTATCATGGTCACTTCTAATAGCTATTACTGAAGTATCCCTAGCATTGGTTACTTCTTTATGAAATTTCTTGAAAACTGAAAAAGCTTGATCCTTATGAGTTAAGAACATGACCCAAGTGTATCTAGAATAATCATCTACAATAACTAGACCATATTTATTTCCACCTAGGCTTGTGGTTCTAGTTGGTCCGAATAGGTCCATGTGTAGTAGTTCTAGAGGTCTAGAAGTTGAGACACAATTTATAGATTTAAAGGAGTTCCTTGATTGTTTGACAAATTGACATGCTTCACAAATTTTATTCTTTTTAAACTTTAATTTTGGCAAACCTATCACAGAATCTCTTTTAACTAGTTTGGATATTGTGTCCATGCTTGCATGACCTAACTTACGGTGCCATAACCAACTAGCATCATTGTCCTTAGTTTCATTAACAACTAAGCATGGGTTGTGTTTGGCAAGATCCTCAAGGTCTACAACATACACATTCCCACGTCTTATTCCTTTAAAAACTAAACTATTGTCATTTGGGTTTGTTACGATGCATAGTGATGGTTTAAACATAACATCATAGCCTCTATCACATAATTGACTAATGCTTAATAAATTATGCTTAAGACCATCAACATATCGAACATTATCAATAAAAGTAGAAGGGGTAATTTGTACTTTACCTATACCAATGATGTGACCTTAGTTGTTGTCTCCAAAAGTCACAGCACCTCCCTTCTTAGCTTCAAGGGTGAAGAATTGATCCTTGTCACCCGTCATGTGTCTTGAGCAGCCACTGTCCAAATACCAGCAATTTTTGTTGACCTTGGCTGCAAGACACTCCTACACAAGCAGATCATATAATCTTAGGTACCCAAGTTTTCTTGGGTCCTTCATGGTTAGTCATATTGATTCCTTTTGGAACCCATACCCTTTTAATTTTTCTTTTAGTTTTCCCTTTCCTATAGTCACATATGTTTGCTTTATGTCCTACAGTTCCACAACAAAAGCAGGTTACTTTCTTAGTTTTGCTTTCTCCAGCTTTAACAAAGAAGTTACTAAGAAGTTTTTGCTTATTTTTAGGTTTATATCCTAAACCCGCTCTATTAAATACGGCTCGTTGACTATTAAGTATCATATTCAGTTTTTCTGAACTATATGTAAATTTTTCAACCAAAGGTTTGTACTTTTCAAGTTCTTTAGTTAGAGTTTGTTTTTCGGTTTTTAGAATGTTTAAATCTTTTATGACATTCTCGTTTAAGATTTGTTTATTGTTTTTAAGTTCTGAAATTTCCTTAGTTTTTCAATATCTTTACTCAAGGTATTAGTCTTTTGAGTTAAGAGTTGATTGCTTGTCTTAAGTTCTAAATTTTCTTTGGTGATAGAGTCCTTATCCTTAACTAATTTATCGTATTTATGTAAGTAAGATTGATTAGCTAGCTTTAGCTCTTTGTTCTTAAGGTTTATAGCCTTATATTCTATCATTAATTCATTAAATGCATTATACAATTCATCAAATGTAAAATCTAGATGCGTTTCGGACGTTACCTCATTTTCATTGGCCATGAAGCAGAAATTGGCCTTTTCTTCTTGTTCTTCATCCGATGATGAAGATGATGCGTCGGAGTCCGATAAGGTGGTGACAAGGGCTTTCTTCTTCTTGTACTTGCTGCTCTTCTTTAGTAAGGGACACTCAGCTCTGATGTGTCCCGGCTTTTTGCACTCATAGCAACCAATCCCCTCATTTTCCCTTTCCTTACCTTTATCCTTGCGATAGGAATTTGAGGGGCCTCTCCTTTGATGATAGGACTTCTTGTGGTTGATGAATTTTCTGAATTTGCGCACAAGAAGAGCCTCATCATCATCTCCCTCATGATCCTCTTCTTCACTGCTGCTACTGCAAGATAAGTCCTTGTTAGATGATGTAGATTTAAGAGCTATTACCTTTTTCTTATGGGAGAACTCTTCTTCGCTGTGCTGCTTCATTGTTAGCTCGTGAGTCATTAGGGATCCAAGGAGCTCTTCAAGTGGAAGTTTGTTCAAGTCCTTAGCTTCTTGGATTGCCGTCACCTTGGCTTCCCATGACCTTGGTAGACAGCGAAGAATTTTTCTGACAAGATCACTGTTAGTATAGTTTTTGCCAAGGCTTTTTAGGCCATTGACAATGTCAGTAAACCTAGTGAACATGCTAGTGATTGTCTCATTAGAATCCATCTTAAATAGTTCATACTTATGAACTAATATATTTATTTTGGATTCTTTGACTTGATTCGTGCCCTCATAGGTCACTTCAAGTCTGTCCCAAATCTCTTTTGCAGAATTGCAAGTAGAGACTCTATTGAATTCATTCTTATCTAATGCACAGTAAAGCACATTCATTGCTTTAGAATTGAGTTGTGCCTTTCTCATGTCATGTTCATCCCAATCCTTTTCTAGTTTGGGTACAGTGACCCCCTCTACATAGATGGATGGGATGTATGGTCCATTTGATACAATGGTCCACATCTCATAGTCTTGGGCTTGGATGAATATTCTCATCCTAGCCTTCCAATATGAGTAATCGGATCCATTAAAGAATGGGGGTCTTTGGGTGGACTGACCCTCAATGTGGGAAGATCCAAATGGGGTTGTCATTTCGATCTTTTACTCTTAGGGTAGAAGAGTTTAGGCTCTGATACCACTTGTTGCCCAGATAGACAACCCAAGAGGGGGGGTGAATTGGGTTTTAAAATAATTTTGCAATTAAAACGTTGTGGATGACTAATTAATGCTTTACCAAGATGACTAATTGATTGCTGTGTGTTGTGAATGAAATGAGAGTAAAAGAAAGAGACAAACAATCACAAACACAAGGATTTTATAGTGGTTCGGAGCTAATCCTTGCTCCTACGTCCACTCCCCAAGTCTCACTTGGGAATTCACTATAACCCCTTGGATTACAGCCGGTTGTTTTCCAAGCTTACAACCAAACTTGTTGTTTTACGAGCTCACAACGAACTCGGTCGGTTTTTCCAGGCTCACCGACTAGAACCAACCCCGATTGTTTTCTCGGGATCACAATCGAACCCTTACATGTTGGTTTTACACTCGGCTCACCAACTAACCTCTACACCCTTGATTTAATCCCCCGATTGAATCAAGCAAAGACAATATGGAAAGAATAAGAAACAAACAGAAAAACTGAGCTTCTTAAAAAGCAGATTTGCTACAATATAAACTAGAGAGAAGTTAAGAGCCCTCAAACACTTTTGCGTTGGAGTAGAATAAGGCTTCTTGAACTTTGAGTCTCCTCTGGAACGTCTGATCGACTTGAATGCAGGAGGAGACTTCTTTCAATGCTGGGAAGAGGTTGTTGGATGGAGTTAATGGCGCTCTTCCTTCTTTTTCGTTGAAAGCAAGTTTGCAGAGAATAAATGCTTGATCTCTTTGAATGGAATGGTAGTTCTCTGCCTTGCTACAGTCCTCTGTGGCTATTTAAGCCATCCCCCACGGAAACTAGCCGTTAGACACCTTTTTCTGCCCGTTCTGCACACTCTGCACAACCTAACAATGTGTCCGTTGGGGTCGGAGTCGACTCGCGCGATCAGGAGTCGACTCGGCTGTAGCGGGAGTCGACTCATGCTTTTCTGGAGTCGACTCATGCTTTTCTGGAGTCGACTCGGCAACTGTTCCGGATTTGAATTAAAGTAGCTTCTTCGACTGGGAGTCGACTCGTCTTGACCTGGAGTCGACTCGCCAACTTCTGGAGCTGACTTGGCATTTTCGGAGTCGGCTCCTCCCATGAAATCCGTAGATCAACTTTTCAATTTGGTCCGCTCGAGTCGACTCGACAGTCCTGGGAGTCGACTCGGCGCTCAGAGTCCGAACTCCCAATCTTCTGTCTTTTGGCTCGTCCAGTCTTGGAGTCGACTCGAACTTCCCCGGAGTCGACTCGGCTCTCAGTTTCCGAAACTTAGTCTTCTGCCTTTTTGGTGTACCGCTGCCTTAGAGTCGACTCGAGCTGTCTGGGAGTCGACTCGGCTCTCAGAGACAACAAATTGATCTTCTGTCTTTTTGGGTCGCGCTGTCTTGGAGTCGACTCGCGTATTGCGGGAGTCGACTCGAATCTCAGAGTCCGAAAACGGTTCTCTGACTTTTGCCTTGTGTTCCACTGAGAGTCGACTCTCACTTTCTTTGGAGTCGACCTGCCAACCATCGGAGTCGACTCGCGTTCCACAGGAGTCGACTCGAATCTCAGGGTCGAAAAAAAACGCTCTCTGACTTTTCTGTCTGTAGCTTCTTGGAGTCGACTCATATTACTCCGGAGTCGACTCGGTAAGCATCGGAGTCGACTCGCGCACTTTAGGAGTCGACTCGCTGACAGGTTTTGAGTTGATGCTTTCTGTTCGTCTGTCTGTTCTCAGTCGGAGTCGACTCGTACTGGTCTGGAGTCGACTCGAGCCCGTGCCAGTGATTCTGATACGCTTGGAGTCGACTCGTAATATCCTGGAGTCGACTAAAGTCTCAGACTTTGGTTCAAACTGACTTCATACCTTATCCAAAATATCTAGAACCAAGTCTAGAAACACTTAGACACGATTTTCACTGAAACACTTAATTGAATTCATTAGTAAACATAAGATATACTCAAATGCTTTGAGCTCATCAAAATCAAATAGGGGTTTTAATCAATCACTCCACAGTCTTGTATATGACTTTCAACATCAACTTTTTTGAGTTCTCGTACGACCTTTTGAAAGGTTTCTACTTTTGCCTGGTAATCCAGGAAGGTTCTCATTGCATCGTAAGATGTATCTACGATTACTTTTATAATTGATGGCAAGCAGTATGGTTTGGTGGCCCTGGAGAAAGGTATTTTATCTGACTCCTTTAGCAAATATCATGGAATTGCCAAGAAGAAGATTGGTTTGTAGTAAAAACACAAGAACCTTGCTCTTCCTTATGACCGATGTCACGAAGATGTTGAGATTTGCTAGTATTCTCTTCATCTGGAAGGCCTGCCTGGCAAAGAGAGATCCCATCAAACTTTAGTCTTAGTATTGCCAATATTACCAGATGCCACTTTTGAGTGAACTTATGATGAAATAACCTGTCATGCTTGCATCCATTAAAAGTTCCAATTGAATGATTGTTTTTGTAGTAGTCAATAAGAGAAACAACTAAGGAAGCTAATTGGTCTCATTTTTGTTACACCATCACGAGCCTGGGTCAAGCCCAACAATGATTTTGAAAATCTGCCTAACCTGAGCTTGAATAATAATGCTTGACCTGGACAAAAGTTCTATCCATAATTGTCCCTAGCCTTGTATCTATGATTGATAGCCATTTAGTGGACACCTTTATGATTGAACTAATACCGCTAGTCTAGTGGCTTGGCTGTGGTGTATGATTGTAAGTTAAAAATGACAGTCAAATTTTAAAAGACGTAAAAGGTGAAATTAGTGTCGGTATGACTTTAAATGTTGATGATGACACTGTATAGAAGGAGAGGTGCTTATTTGGCTGGTTCCTGTAGGCAGCCATAGTTTCAGATTAGTTTTAGATTTTTATGATATTTTTATTTTTGACTTTATAAAGAAAATCATTGACTTGGATTGGGGTTTGCAATATGTTGTGGATCTAATCATTTTTTGTATCTTTTCTATTCTGAAATTTTATTTTCAAATTTGGGACACGGTCAAAGAAATTTAATTTTCAATTGGATGCAAGCCTTTGGACCTTCCAGCATTCTTGTGTGATCATGGTCATGCTTCTTTGCTTCTATGTTGATCTTCCCCCATGCCACAAATTCTGGTATCTTTTAGTAATAGTCCTAGTTTATTCACTTCTATTTACCTGCTTGTTTAGATTCCTTGAGACTATGTTTTCATTTTCCATTTTTATAGCAAACATATGCAACCGTTTATGGTAGCAGCTCACATTTCCGTTGACTCATGATCCAGCCAACTTCTTCTGCGATGGATGTCCAACTTGGTTCCTTTCTTGAGAGATATTTGTCATGAAATCTAAGTTATTTTTCACCACATACGAGGCAACTAATAGTGTCCGGTCTCCAATAAATGTGGTTTGTATGTGGGTTTTGGCATCATCTTGTGGCTTTATTTTGCCACTCCAACTGCCAGTATGCCTTCTTCCGTGTTGGTCAACTTTTACAAAAGCAATGCTTGCTGCTAGGTGGCATCATTACACTTAGAAAATGTAATTTTAGTTTGCCAACTGCACTGTATTAGATATTTACATGATCTCCTATTGTTTGCTAGTTATCTTGGTGTAGGACAGCCTTGATTAGGGAAAATCAAGGATGCTTAATGGGTTGTTTTGGGCTAAAAAGGTAGGAAATTTGTGTGAGAAGCTAGGTTTTATGTTGGTATATGGATGGGAAGGATTTGGGTGCAAAATAGGGTCAAAAAGATGAAGTTTTGAGGGCTTTATGTGAGCTGGAACAAGAAAAACGGGATAAAACTTTTGTTTGTTTGGTGAATCTGAAGGCTAATTGATTGATGGATGTGTATGGGTTTGTTGCTTTTGGTTGCCAGAGTTCAGTGGGGATGGAATCAGATCTGAATTTGAGGTTTTAGGGTGCTCTAACTAAAGAAAAAGAAGAAGAAAAGAGGCAGATTTTCTAGGAGTCCTGGAATCTCGCAGGCATCACACTTCGGGTTAGAATTGCATCACACAACTCTAAAAGAAAGTATAATTGCTTAGAAAAAAATCTCTGAAATTTTTTATTGCCTTCATAATGAGAGATTACAGCCGTATTTATAGAGTTCTAATTCTCCTACTACTAGGATTTGGATTTCAAATAACAAAGTTGTAATTGACTAATAAGATCCCACTAAAGACCATAAATAAGGCCTCGAAACATAAATAGACCTATACGAGCCATGACCCCTATGACAGCCCATGCCTAGAAAATTTGGAAAATTACAAAAATAATTTTGACTCTAAAAACTTAAGAAAACGTTCATAATACTGAACAAGCATTATAGTACTGCTGAAAACCATAAAATTAAGATTCTATAATGACTAGTTGACCCTAAGCAAGGTTCCAAGAGGGTCCCATGTCATCCAACACATTCCAAATCAAGGCTTAAGCATTAGGACCAGCCTTAGGATGCCTTTTATAGGTCTTCAATGGCTGCTGCCAACGTCCTCCATCATTTCTTCACGGGTGAGACTTATTGTGACCACAAGCAGCTTATCTTTATGGCCAGGTGTCACATCTATGGTTACCTAGGAAGCATCGATACCTAAATCACATGTTCTGTCCATATTGTAGCTGCATCGGATACCAGATATTCTCGGATATATGTCCGATTTGTATTAAGTATCCTAATTTTCAATTTTTTTCGAAGTATTCTAGATACTTCACGGGCACACTTTAGATACTTCACTTATGCATTTAAATGAGGGGTGGGTTAAGCTTTGTAGTCTATGAGAATTTTAAAATATTTAGTATGGATTTTTTCTCTCAAGAAAAAAACATTGAATGATGAGCTTACAAAAGTTATGCTACTGTACAAAGCAAGGTTTGCTGTACCGGTTGGTTCTAATGCGCACTAGCTGTACCGGTACCAAACCAGTATGCGGTATGGAGGGCATATCGTCATTTGGTATGCCGAATTGGATACCATACCGAGCATACTGTCATTGTAATAGGAAGGTACTGGTACATGGTTCGTATCGAAACAGTGAACCTTGGTACAAAGTGTGCCCTATATTATTTTGATAGCCTAATATGCTTTGTGGATGTTTTTTTATATACATATATATGTATTTATGTCTATGTATGTGCATGTGTGTGTGTGTGTATAATATAAATACACATATATTGTATCTATTTGTATATATGTATGTATATATTTGTATATATATACATATATGTATGTGCATATATCTATATATCTATATATATATATATGTATATGTACATACATTTATCTATATATGTATCCACACATATATATATATGTGTGTATATATACACATATGTATGTATACATATGTGATTACATACATACATACACGTAGCCATATTTTATCCTACAATTTCAAGATTTGTCTTATTAGCGTATTGGTATTGTGTAGTATCCGTATCTCCTATCTGGGTCCATGCTTCATAGATGGTTACTAAGGCCCTGTTTGACAGAGCTGTTGGCAGTAGAGCTTTCGGAATTAGAGCTTTTTGAAGTATATATGTCTGGTAACTATATTTTTAAAATGCCGTAGAATTTTAATATATGTTTGGTAAACAAACTAAGAAAGTACTTTTGATATGACAAAATGACCATAAAGGATATTGCATAGTATTATACAACAGAGCATAATAAAATATAATAGATATTAATATAAAAATATATGATATAGTATAATAATACTATAATGTAATATAATATTATTATAATATTTTAATATAATATTGTATACTATAGCATAATAATATAACATAATTTGATATTATATAACATAACATATCAATGTATTATGATATAATATAATATTATATTATATTTATAGTATAATACAATAATAAAGGAATAAATTAATATAATTATTATCATTATATATTAATATTTTATTAATATAATATTTTTAGGAACTAATTTTTGGGTTTCTTGTTTTCTTTGTTGGAACTCCTGCAAATATCTATAATATAAAGAGACATTTTCTATAATTATAAAATTTTATTATGGGTATTTTGGTCCAAAAAGAAAAAAAATTTATAAATCAAAACAGCTTTCCGACGCATACTAAAAGTTCTTTTTCGAAGAAGCTCCATTTTGGAGCTTCTCCCAAAAAGATGTTTTAGCTTTCTAGCAAAACTAAAATAGCTTTCTGATATTTTTTACCAAACACTTCTATTCCATCCAAAAGTACTTTTGGAGGGTCAAAAAGTATTATCTAGCCCACCAAAAGCTCTTCCAAACGGGCCTAATGCCCCCTTTAGCTGCATTATGTCATTGTCAACTCTCTTGCACACTTATGTGGTTAATAATATTACACTAAGGCACTGGACCTTTGTAGTAGGAAACTTTTAACCAAGGTAATGTTGATGCTTTGGAAATTCTCTTGAAACTTAAACCTGCACCTGCTTATTGATCACCTCCTCAAGTGTCCTTTTAATAACTGCCTTTTGTTAATGTTGAGCTATGGGTCTTTCTGCTCTGCCAATTGGCACCTCTGTCCTTAGTGCTTTAATTTGGAGACATTCCAAGCTTGACTCTGATAAGGTGGCACTGCCACTGTTGTTCTCAGAAGAAGAACAAAAGATCAATGCTGAAATAAGAAATACCAAGATGTTGGTTTCTATCCTATCAATGGTTCTGTATATTAAATTATCAGATAGTTGAATCTTATATCTTATTAAAAATGATTTGTTAGGAGGCGTACCTTGGGTCAAGTTAGAGATTGCTTAGTTCTTATTTTTGTTTGATTATTTTGTTTAATTTTCTTGATCTTGTTTCTGACTGTGGAGCTACAATCATGTTAGTCTTTTGACGACTCAAGTAAAAGTAATTCTGAGTCTTAGAAGGTCGATTGGCTTTCCTTTTGTCATCATTTGATTGGAAACAACTCATGGAAACTAAATGGTGAAACCTTCTTTTAGCTGAGTCAACTTAGATGTAGAACTAGGCCATATGTTGTACATGGTCACTGGCTGCTGAGCCTTGGCCAGGATTTGCACTAGAAATGCATGCATGTTAATGGATGCTTATTTCCTGGTGTTTCCATTTACATGGTTTATGTCGTCTTATAAAGTTACTGGTGTTAGACCTATCAACTCCCATCTGTTATTGATTTGTTCAAGATTCTCACTGTTTTAAAATGTAGTGCATACTGTTGCATGTGCTCCCGATTATGCTTGTGGTCCCTTGATCTTATGGCATTTCCTTTATGTGGTCATGCTATAAATGAACCAACAAGTTGGTCCGCTTAGTAATGTGCAAACACATATATGACCTACTTAGTAGTGTATTTGTACAACTAATATGTGAGCCATTTTAACATTTTGGAGCCACATATACAGCTCACTCTTATATGGGCCTGAGCAACGGAAGCCGATTCAAGCTAATGGTTAGGTTTGATATAGTTTTCAGGTGGGCTTGATATAGGTTTTATTAATGTTAAAATATTTATTATTATTAGAGATTAGGCATTAAGAAATAAGTGCTAAGTGTTAGTGATTATTCTTATTAATATTATTATTATCCATCCAGAAAAAAATTACTATAATTTTTGTTGTATTGTTATATTTTTAGTATGTTTATTTTTAAGTAGTTGAAAAATAATAACCACTTATACCTGCATATGCGGTCCACATGGGGCCCTCTGACTACCCGCATACCGCAACCATCTTTTAAAACACTAGATTTGTTTGAGTGGAACTCTCATCTTAATTTCCATAATATACTAAATCTTGAAGAAATGAGTACAATCTTAACTTTGATGGCTCCCACTGGGATCAGACACCTCTGTTACTTTGTACTATGAGGAATGTGGTCATGATTCCGTGCTTGGGTGTATATGGTGTATAAATCTTGACAGATTAGTCGAATAACCCATTATATGGTCTGAATTACATCTCATGGATCTTACGTGATTTGTCTTCTTTTTTCATATAAGTATGCATATATTCCATCAACTACTGTTTTCGGAATTTGGATGATCTTCTACTTTGCATCTAGATTGACACCAAAAGTCAGCTTTGTATCCAAACAACGGTCAGGCACGCACGTTGTAATGAATGTAAAGGTGCACTGTGTATATCATATCTCTCAAATTCGTCTTCTTGAATTTATGCATTTCATAAGTCCCTGGTAAATCTTGTAATTCAAGCATGGAGTGCTCTCTATTTCGAAGCAAAGTGTAGCCCTGTAACTAATACACACATCATTGTACTTGCAAAGGTTTCCCCCGCGTCCTTTTAAGCAGTTACCTATTCTGCAAAAAGGTATATTTTCTTGCATTCAGTTGCCAATGTTTTTTTTTTTTTGGATCATTTTTCCATAGGTTTGGAACCCTAGGGCAAATAGAGAGAATTGCGCTCCTTCTGCAATTGAAGTTCTACGAATAATTGATGAGACCTTAGATGCCTTCTTTCAACTGCCTATAGCAATGCACCCAGCCTTGCTTCCAGACTTGATGATTGGACTGGACAGAAGTCTGCAACATTACATATCTAAGGCAAAGTCCGGCTGTGGTAAGTTTGAAACCTGAAACTGGATAACTTTATGAGGTGTCAATGTCATTATATTTTGTCACTAATTCTACTTTTAATTTCTAGGAACACGCAATACTTTTATCCCTGCACTGCCAGCATTAACCAGATGTGAGGTTGGTTCAAAGTTGTGGAAGAAAAAAGAGAAATCACAAACCTTACAGAAAAGGAGATCACAAGTCAGATCAATGAATGGAGGTGATTCTTTTGGCTTGCCACAGCTATGCGTACGTATGAATACACTTCACCATATCCGAACAGAGCTGGATAATCTGGAGAAGAAAATAAGAACTTGTTTAAGAAATGTTGAATCTGCCCAAGCAGATATATCTAATGGATTGGAAATCAAGTTTGAGATTTCTCTAGTCGCTTGTCAAGAAGGGATTCAGCAACTGTGTGAGACAACAGCATACAAGGTGATCTTCCATGATCTAAGTCATGTTCTGTGGGATGGCTTATATGTTGGTGAGACTGCTTCTTCAAGAATAGATACTTTACTGAAAGAACTTGACCCTATTCTCGAGATAATATCAACCACTGTGCATGACAGAGTGCGAAATCGTGTGATAACAGCATTAATGAAAGCTTCTTTTGATGGGTTTTTGCTAGTGCTTCTTGCGGGTGGCCCATCTCGTGCTCTCTCTCGCCAAGATTCTCAGATAATAGAGGAAGATTTCAGGTCTCTCAAAGCCTTGTACTTGGCTGATGGTGATGGGTTGCCAGAGGAATTGGTTGAGAAGGCTTCAACCCAAGTGAGAAATGTGCTACCCCTATTTCGCACTGATTCAGAAAGCCTCGTCGAGCGGTTCAAACGTATGATGGCAGAGGCATATGGTTCTGCAGCCAAATCGAGGTTCCCATTGCCGCCTACTTCGGGGCATTGGAGCCCAACTGAGGCAAATACAATATTGCGCGTCTTATGCTACAGGAATGATGAGGCTGCCACAAGGTTTCTTAAGAAAACTTATAACCTCCCCAAAAAGCTGTGACCAGTTGGGGGAGTCCATAACAGCTGTGGTAGATCAGTCAGTAGTTGTGTGGATGACTTTCTTGTATGTACTCTGCATATCTAAGATATCAGCCTTGATAAGAATCTTCTCAATCTCTTTGGTGGATCTGATTGCTTCATGTGAAGCATATTACAATTATTCTAGCGCTGTACAGCAGAAATACCTCAGAGTAATGCTTGCTACGCCACATTGCTACAGGACTTGATTTACTTCAGGCAGGCTTCATCCAGTGTAATTTGACTTACCAAACGAGCATCCGTTTGGTTTGTGAGGAGTTATGAGGTGGAACTGGATGAGCATTCCCACGGTTCTTTCATAGCAGCAGGATCTCATGGAGCCTAAAATGTTACTCTCACCACATTTAGAAGCATTCTTTGGTTCGGTTGAAGCTTTTGGGTTTCGTCATCACATTCTTCTACTTTTAATCTTATCTTTTACTGACTCTATATGCCGCTGATAAGTTGAAGGAAATCTATTGTGAATAAGTTACTGGATAGCTTTTTTACTGCTTATGCATCGTATAATGTTATGTATCAAGAGATCTAGAGTTTGTATTGGGTGCCCATTTATATAATTCTCTAGTTTGAATTTGTGGGAGGGACTGGAGTTGTGACTACATTTTTCTCGTGCTGGATGTAGTGTTCTCTGGACATCCGTAATGTTTGGAATCCTAGCTTTACAGTTGAGCAACAGTTTCCTGTTGTCCTTCATTGATCTCGTTATTCCTGCTCGAGGAATATTTGGCTGGCAGTGGTGCAAAGTTCATCATCTCCATGATATATTGGGGGTTACCCACGGCCTCCATTTAAGGTGTGGCCTGCAAATGTTGTTTCATCCTGTGTGGTCTCTGCAAGAGTAGCAAGGTACCAATCGTCTCCAAATTGTAGCATGTCATGGGTCTCCGGAGGGGCCGAAAGATGCAACGTAGGTTCCATAGTTTGGGGAACACACCCTATCATGATGGACAAAACATGTGTCCTTAGAGCTGGTCATCCGCTCCCTTTTCATCTCAAAAGTCCCACCAATTTTATGCAAATTAGTGGGGTGCCAATGTCTAGATATTTCAACATTCGGTCATCTATTTATCGAATTGTACATATTTGACACTAGTCAACTAATATTCCAAGTTGTTCCAACCAAAAAGGCTACCTGGCTACTACTGGATTACAGGGGGTAGATTAATTGATCTTTTGGGATTGGATCCTTCCTGAAAAGGAAAATTGCTGAACCATGGAAGTTCGCTACGTCCTGAATTGCTGATTTGGCAACTCTATACCAAGTTATCAACTAATCAATTAACCTCATGTATTGGCAACAAATTCCAAAATTTGCACCAATCCTCATTTACCACATGGTAAGAGAATTGCGTGCAAATAATAAGAGAGAGAGAGACGCGGAGTCGCAGTCTCTCTCTCTCTTGAATGCGTATATTTAAAACAATCCAAATGGACTGCAGGACCTATATCTCATAACATTTATTGCTTCTCTTACCATATGGCAAGAGAATCGTTAGTGTGCGCATGACAGCAGCCCGAACAAAACAAGTATTGTGTTTTGCAAACCAAGAAAAACAGACATCTAATGGAAGATATACTTGAGCACAGGGGCATCTACAGGTATCATGTACCTTTTTCCCCCAAAAAAGAGAGGCTACAGAACAGACAGTCATAGGGGTTCAGTGCCTTCCATCCGACTAGTATTAACTTTTGCAACAAATGGCATCCAGTGATTCCTGTGATGGTAGATGTCTTTCGCTTTAAGTGCATAAAATGAGTTCTGGTGGTTAATGTAGTTGGAAACAATACAAACTACATTCATAATAAACCCGGAGGGCACAACGGGATCCTTTGCAAATATGTCCTCAGATGGCTCCATCTATACAGCAGTTCTGACATCCGTGAATCTGATCATGATTAGCGAGCCAATCTGCTTTAAAATTGGCCTTTTGTTATATATAAGAAAGAATCACCCCTTGAAACTGAGAGACAAGGACCTACATTTCTTGCAAAATTTGTTCAAATTCTGCTGGCCAAACAGCTTTGTCATTAGGATATGTTACCAAGCATTAGGCATCCATCTCTACCCAAATACTTTTTATTAGAAAATTGCAATAACTTCTCATATTGCTTCTTTGACAGCAATCCTCCAAGCTTGGGATCGACATCTGCAACCCATCACCCATGTTTGTTTTCTATGGTTTTCTTTTAAGACTGTGCCATAATAGACAGCCTGTCTCATGGATGACTACTAGAGACATTAATAGCTAGAAGGCAATCAATATATCAGCATTTCCTTTTAATCGTCTGATTCTTGATATCCTCAAGTTTCTTACTATTGCAATCAACTAGAGGATGTCAGTCTTGCAGAATAGCATATTCCCATGATTGACCGGTTAATTAACCTCTGAGAAATTTCAGTCAATTAAAATATAGAAAAATGGCAGACAATATACACTTTAAACTAGCAAGGTAAGCAAAATTTAGCTATAAATCCACAACATGAAAAGAATCCTACGTGAAAATCAAACCCACAAAACTAGCTGGAATATTAAGGGTTTTTTTTTTCTAGACTCAAAAAGGCACCCTTTGAGATGCCACTTCTTTTGGGGATGACTAGATACATACCTTATTGCTACCTGTTAAGTAGTTCGACCATTTTTGGTTGAGATATCTTCAAATAATTAAAACTTCCACATATGCATTCAAATGACAACTAATGCCTTAATAATCAGATGAAAAAATCAATCAACTCATATTTACTTATACCGTACCAAATATATCCAATGAATGCACATGCACACATACAATTTCCATCGTTTAAACTTTTTTTTTTTTTTTGCTAGGAATCATTTTACCTTATTCACACTAATTTCTAGATATGTCTAGAATAAACACTATTTACCTATGACTAAACTAAAGAATTCTAGTATCTTCAGGAACTTTCTAAATCATGCAGAGCACATAAATGAAACGCTGAATTCAAGTGCTATCGCGAATGTTCCAATTCATAAATGTATATAACCAACAAGTTGAGTTCAATCCTATAAAAAGCTATGGAGGGTTAAGATATCGACTTCAGGCTCTTGCACGAGAGTTCCAATACATAGTGTAAAGGCAACAAACAGAGTTCAATCCCATAAAAGGTGATGGTTGAGGGCTAAGAAAGGTTATCTAACTGAGCTATCTGCCCTGTGATAAATCCTATGAAGCCAAGAGTGTCCACCATGCCCCTTGTGGGCATCAACGTGCTCAGAACCACTGGAGTGTATCTTTTAGATGCCATACACATCTGTTCCATACCATCCATGCCTAAGATCTCAGCTTCCCAGCCTCATTCAAGCACTGTCCTTTGCTTAAGATGGGTTTTTAGAGTGCAGACCCAAGTCCTAGGCCAGCACAATTTGGGGTCGATAGTTGGGAACTTGGGATCAAACCCCAATTTAAAACCTCATCCAGCTAAGACAATGTAATCTGCCAAGTCTTCATTGACAGAAATCATGTTCACTACCCGAGAACTGCTTGTTTAGCAGGCTGGAGGATACCTATCTGTGAGTACTCGATTTGATGCTTGATTTTTATTTCTTATTCTCTCGTAAAGACATCGACTTTCAGAGTTGTACATAGTATACACCATCAATATTTACAAATTCTAAAATACATATATGTATTTACATATACTGGAGTTCCTTTTTACATAGAAGCCAAAACATATATTGGTACTTCTGCCACTGATGCCGGTACCATGCCCAGATGAAAAAGGGTGGCAGCTTGACATGGTTGAAACCCATTCATCTGCCTGTGCATAACTTGTATGCAAAAACTCTTGGCAAATCTAGAATCTTAAAGAAAAGAGAATTTGAATTAAATGAATTCTCTAAACTATCCACACTGATACATGAGTGCCATTTCAACACCATCTATGGTCCTCTGCATACTTCGGAATAGGATTCCCTCATTTGTAACTTGGTCCTAGACAAGGAAGCCTGTAATTCATTTGTATCACTTTGGCACTGCCTCTGCTGTACATCCTCTTTTATGGGAACTTATTGTTGTGTGGCTACATAACGTTACTTCTTGAGACTGACAAATTACTGTTATCATACTATATGCACTATATACCAGACTACATTGATCGTAAGGCTCTACATTGTGTTCATCATGATAAAGCAATTATGTCATAGATTTCTTGTCTAGTTCTACAGAATGTAAAATCTATATCTTTGTATCTACATAATTACCTATCAAAGGAAAAGGTTTTCCTCATTATATCCATCCACAATTACACCTTACTTCAATGTCTGAAAATTTATATACCCTTTTCTGAGCAGTAAAGTTTATTTTTGAGCAGTGTATATGTTCAAGCCTACCTTTTCCTTTGTCACCCTTCACAGCTATATCAGTTTCCTTAAGCTTTCCATACAAAGCATGTCTAAGGAATCCCTGGCATGGCGAAAATACCAGTTTTTATTCTTCATCTGCTTAGTAATGAACAAAGATATTCAAAGCAATGAATTGATAAGCAAGAAAAATGGCAATCTTGAATTAGCTCTTCTAAGGATAAAATAGCAAGTTGAGATTCTGATTGGTCAGGTAAATCCACACTAAACTGTAAAAATATGTAGTATCATGCCCTGCAAATCAAGCAAAATTTGTTCTACGTGGTGTAGCCCAAACCTGGAGAGATGGTTGAGCACAAAGTCATCTTCAGATCGAAATATATATCCAACAGGCAATCGTAGTGGTTGGAAATTTGTTGGCTGCCAAATTAATTTGGAAACTCAGTGTATACAGCAATTTCCGTAACAAGGGTCAGCATAAACATAAAACAATCAACATTTTT
The DNA here is from genome assembly GCF_051530095.1 of Phoenix dactylifera. Lineage (NCBI taxonomy): Eukaryota > Viridiplantae > Streptophyta > Magnoliopsida > Arecales > Arecaceae > Phoenix > Phoenix dactylifera. Next base: position 57,428,455 of record NC_143190.1, on the reverse strand, counting down.
TAAATCAATAGCTACAGATTATTAAGGCAAGGATTAAGAAAGAGACAAAGGACTGGAAGATGGGTTGATAGTGCTAATTGACTTAAACTGCCAGTGCGGTGCTATTGTCTCATTATCATTGTTGGTGCTGCTAAACTGGGTGGATGGATGCACAAGATTTTGCTGGCACAAGTGACACGACAATAGCCTCTATACTTAATGGCCCATCAGACCAAGCTCAGAAATGTCTACTCCCATTGTGTAGCCCATTTCTAGCCTATGTGCTGACCTACCAAAAAGAAGGAACATGCGTCATGCGGTGTACGCACTACTGATTGATAACAATTCTGATCAGTATGTTTTAGCATAAACTGATAAGGATAATTTAAGAACTATATAAAAAAGTATCAACATCAGGTCATTTTCTATCTCTATGCATATTTGGAATATTTATGGAAACACAACAAAAAAGTTGCAGGAACCATATCAATATAAAGCAATGAATCCTTGTAAGCACTACCACTAGTACCTAAACTAACAAAGCATGTACACATACGAAACAAATTATCATAAGGTAGAAGTATATTGACTTGATCCCAAATGTTTGCAACTGCAATTTGCCTTCCTACTGTATAAGCTCCACAATGAGACTAACTGCATCATATGCTTGGCTTTCCCATTTCAAGAAGTACAGAAAACAGGGGTTGTTTGTCTGTTTCTTATGAATGTATTATTACGAGGTAGATTTGTTTGAATATTGAAATCTTTCATTGTAAGAGGTTGCATCATCAGATGACACATTGGCTAATATCCTCTATTGTGATGACACCATTATACTGATTATACACCTTGCAAGCTTGTCTTAACACGAAATTAGCACTGAGGACTGCAATGGGCTTTAAAGTGGAGATATGGCTTATACAAGCTTTGCTAGAGGACTTATGAATCCTGGTGTAAGACCAACATGATTAACCCCTAGAAGTGCTGATGACAGTTGTGTTCTGACAGGAGGTTAATCTGAAAGTTCGCTTGTAGGTTCATAAATCTAGTTTTTAAGGCAATACAGTAGATGTGTTGCACCAGCAATTTCTTAGATTTTTGTTTTTCCTAAAAGGTGGAGCGGAAAATATTATCTTAAAAGGCAACATGCAAAAAAAGTATTAGGATTAAATGAGGCTTATATGAGTAGCTGATAATGCCTTCTGGTTTATCTAGATTCTCCAAAAACTCTAATGCTTTAATACATATAAATTATCATAAATCAAAACCTTCCACTGGAACGAATGCTGCTATTACTCTGATGAAATTCTCACTACAGCCAATTGGAGATACAAAGCTTAAAGTTGTTTACTTTAAACACTTTCGAGGACTTCACATTATAATATTTGTTAACTTAAGTATACATGTTTTGTATGATTCTAACAAAATCATTTGGAGGGTAGTCTTATACAATAGCATGGTCCCCTTATCAACGTGTTATCTTTACACTAATATATTTCACATGAATAATTCTCAAAGAACGGTAAGCACCACACACCTTTAAGCATTAGTCCATTATCATCAATCAAGACCTGGAGGTCATGGTTTCAAAACATAGAATAGCCACTCTGCACGTGAGGCTAAGGTTGCATACACCTGACCCTCCCTAGACCCCGCAATAGTGCTCTTGTACACTTGGCTGCCCTCTTTTAAGACCATGAATTTAAGTGCTAGTTGGTATAGATATCGTGCATAAACCATACAAGCATGCAACAGTAGAATGGTACAGCTTGTGCTCTAGCACTTGGCATGTTGTCATGCTAGCATGGACTAAGTGTGCCAAGCACTGGCATGGAATAACAAGACATGCTATTGCAATGCTAGTGCAAGGCTAACATACATTGGCACATAATACTTCAATTCTTAATCAAAACACAAATTTATGACACATAAGAGCAAAGAAAAGCCATATATAAGTTACCATTCAGACTTCAAATTCACACACTTAGCTAAAGATTTATGATAAGTTATGCACTTAATGGAACATCTGGCCTATGTCTCATAAAATTATGTATATCATTCAATATTTATTTAAATATATCCTATTAATAATATTTAATGAGAAACAAAATAAGAAAAATATTTTTCACTTTACATGGTCACAATACTTTCTACAATTGTCTACAACAAGCATGTGTCTTCATATGTGTCCATTCCCCCCAACTTCATCAATATGAACTGAATGAATTCAAGTCCTCTTTTGAGATCATGTTTTGTTCATAACGTCAATGTCATATCAAATTTCAGGTCTCTCTCGAACATTCAAATTCATGCAATAGTTTTTATAGAATTAAATAAGATATCAGGCTTGTGCTCTTTCTTGAACCTTCAAAATACATGCAATGACACTATATTCATGCTCTTTGTCGAAAATTCAAATTCATAAAACTGTTATAGGGAATTAAATGAGACATTTAAACTCGTGTTCTTTCTCGAATCTTCGAATTCATGCAACGGTCACACTCTTTCTCGAACCTTTGAATTCATGCAACAGTCACACTCTTTCTCAAACCTTTCAATTCATGCAATGGTCACACTCTTTCTCAAACCTTTGAATTCATGCAATAGTTGTCCCCTTTTTTCAAGAGTTCACATATAATCCACTATGGATTGGAGAGGGCATGTTGGCCAATCACAGCCATTTGCATGTGGTGATATGGCCATGATTGAGTGGGCCCTACACAGCACATGAACATCATACCATGGGTCCACTCAGTAATGGCCATTGTGCCATATATGGACGGCCGTGATTGGATGACTGGCACTCACACATCCAACCCTAGATTGGAGAGGATCTCGACTCCTTTCTCAAACCTTTAAATTCATACAATAGTTATAAAAAAATTAAATAAGACATTTAGACCCATGCTCCTCCTAAAACCTTCACATTCATGCAAAGATTTAATGGAATTAATTGAGAGACCTAAACTTGTGCTCTTTCTCGAACTTTCAGACTCATGCAACGGGTTATAACGAATTAAGTGAGATACTTGTACCTGTGCTCGTTCTCAAACCTTCAAATTCATGCAACAGTTATGAGTAATTAATTAGACCCTTAGATTTGGGCTCTTTCTTCGAATTCATGCAATGGTTATATGAAATTAAATAAAACAAAGTTCTAGTGATTGTCGAACCTTCAAATTTATGCGACCGTTATACAAAATTAAATGAGACATTGAGACTCATGCTCTTTCTCGAACCTTCAAAATCATGCAATGGTTAAATGGAATGAATGAGACCCTAGACCTGCACTCTCACGAACCTTCGAATTCATGCAGCAGTTAAAATGAATTAAATTAAACATTAGACCGATGCTATTTCTTAAACTTTTGAATTCATGCAAGGGTTGAATAGAATTGAATGAGAGACTTGAACTCACGCTATCTCAAACCTTCAAAATCATGCAATGGTTGACAGGAATTAAATGAGACACTAAACATGCTCTCTCTCAAATTCATACAACAGTTGAATAGAATTAAATTAGATATTAGACCTGTGTCTTTCTCGAACCTTCAAAATCATGCAATTGTTAAAAGAAATTAAATGAGACACACCCTCTCGAACCTTCGAATTCATGCAATGGTTGAATAGATTTGAACTAGACATTAGATCGATGTTCTTTTTAAAACCTCGAAATGCAATGCACCGGCTATGCAGAATTAACTGAGACATTAAACTCCTGCTCTTTCTGGAACCTTCAAATTCATGCTTATAAAAGGGGGATAGGGGGGCTCAGAAGCTTACTCAGACGAGCCATCAGCCCACAATAAACTCCATGAAGCCAAAAGAGCCATCCTCCTCCTCGCGGGCATCACCGCCATGCCGAGAGGCATTGGAGGTGAATCCCTCCAATGCTCCCACCATCCGTTCCATGTCACCCGCACCTAAGCTCCGTCCGGCCCATCTCCAGCCGAGCAACCTTTCCCTGATCGCGCAGCCTCGCGGGGCTGCTCCCATCCGCGCTCCCAGGGGATGGATCGCCTGACCGCGGTGGTCTTGGGCGAGCCCGAGACTTCCACGGAAGCCTTCCGCCTCCCATCAGCGAACACATGGGAGCGGACAGACCTCGGCACCATAGGGGAAGGAGGTGGGCAGAGAAGACGGCCCTCGTCACGGGTGATGCCAGTCGCGGGGGTGTGTCCGGCGTCGAAAAGGCTGCGGTGCGGGATGGGTCGTCCGTCAGGCACTGTTCTGCATGGATGCTTGAAAGAAAAAACATACTTGCAGCGAAGAGCGGTGTCGTCGAGACGGACAGCGGCGAGGGCCATCGAATGGAGAAGATGCCGGGTTTTCTGGCGGTGCCTTTGATAGGGTGAAGCGAGAGGCCAGCGAGGGGCCAGAAGAAGTCCTCGAAGGGAATTAGGTTGTCCGATGCACCCCATGGTGGGTTTGGGCCAATCAGGGTTCCCTTTTCAAGTTAGGCCTGGATAGGATCCAGAAGGCTGGAGGTGAATTTCAATAACAGCATAGCCGCTTATGAAAGAGGCGGAGGCATAGACTTCGTCATTAGAGATCATGACTCCAGACTATTGGCGATGAAAGGCCAGCAGATTTTCGATTCTTCGGTGGTGTTTGCTGAGCTTAGAGCCGCCTGAAAGGACATATCCTATGCCCGACGGACACTTGGTGCGGACCAGATCATTTTCGCGGACGACTCGACCATAGTGATTGATTGGATCAGGGGTTAGAGATGTGCAGACGAGGACAGGCCGTTGCTTCTTGACATTCGCGGACTCTTGTAGAAGTGTGGTACCCATCAAACTACACAGAAAAACGAATTGTGCAGCTGATTCGATCGCTTTCTATTTTTGTTTGGAGGGAGCGCGATATAGTGCCGGAGTCTTTTCTGCTTTGTTATTTTCGAATTTTGTTGATCGCATCCACACTCGTAAAGTGTGAACCATTGTTGTACCAAAAAAAAAAAGAAAAGAAAAAAAAAAAAAGGCTGGGTCTGATTTTTTTTGAATTATTTTTTTTAATTTTTGTGGTTCAAAGTGGGCGTACCTAGATTCCACCTCATCAAATTGTTCAAAAAAAAAATCAAAGTGCCACTTGGAATTCGACATTTTAGCTAATTCCTTTACTTGGAAAATGATTAATTACATGGAACCACTCCATTGAGTTTGGTTTTTAATATGCGATACACTCCCGGACAAAATTTACTTGTACCTACAATTCCAAGCATCGATTGTAGCTTTATAAAAATATTCGGTTTGAAGGGCTTGGAACCTTACTATCGCCCTTCAATTGATGCAGAAGATCCAATGCTTTTAATTGCACTGATTTCGCAGCCTATGGTCTGTACTCAAGAATTTGGAGTATGCCATATGAATTTTCTCCAGGTTCTTGCCAAACATTGAGTACCTTGCCTAAACTGGTTCGGCTGCCCTCGCTTTCCTGCATCCGAAAAGTTTTTCAGCGTGGTTGATGTGCATATAGAGAATCTCTCATCAAACTTCACACATCTTGAGCAACTATTAAAATTTAATGATCTAATGTACCTCACTACATCTCAAATATCCCACGGTAGTCAGCTATTATAATTGAAAATTATCAAGCTTCATGGTGTGACTCTTGCAACTTTCGTATGATTAGAAAGTCAATATTTCATCAAGCTTTTACCGGGTAAGAGCAGCTTAGTTTATGATCAAGGGAAGAGAACTTTGGATCTAAGAGCATATAGGCAGGAAGAATATATCAGATGAACTGCAATGGAGGCTTGGGAAACATCACCAGGTTAATGTCATAACCTAACAATCCCTTTAGTTTAATATTTCTAAGTTATAATGAGCCTTGACACTGGTTGCTATCCAATTTATAAGAAAGTGTCACCTTGATGACGAGGTGAAATCTACAGAGAGTAAACTGCAGCGGGTGGAGAAGTGCAACTTTTGAGCTTATTTAGGGTCTGTTTGCAAACAATTATCATCTACCTGTACAAAAATGTATGTAGCATTAATTACGGCAACTACAGTTTTCTGCAGTTATTTGCCATTTACTTGTTATGTATCTTGAATGAGAAAAATAAAAAGACAAACAAGATAAGAGACAATGAACTAATCTTCCATTACATTCTGCTCCAATTATTGACTCACAACCATTCAACCAACTACTCTATATATAGAGCTAATGCCCAACGGCTACATGCATAAAAGTAGAAATATGCAGCCACTAACTCCTAGATAAGTACCCAACGTACAAACAAAATAACAAACCGAAAGACTCGGTAAATACATGCAACAGACTCCACTACCACCTGAAGACTAGGACAATATTCAACTAAATACCAAAATAAAATATTAAGTAAATACTTCCAACAATCCCTCCCTTAAACTGAATGTTTGAAACATCAGTTTAATGAAGATTAGTTGCAATTGCACCCTCCCTCAAATTGAACTCTCCAAAGTACGAACACCAAGCAGCTTCCTGAGCTTTTGAAACACAATCAATTTGAGGGGCTTTATGAGTATGCAGCAACTTGGTCTTCACTCATGCAATAGATGAGATCAATCATTTCTTCTCTTGTGAGATTCCTCAAGAAATGATATTTTACATCAATATGTTTGCTTCTTCCATCTAAAACAGGATTTTTAGAGAGCTTTATTGCTGTACTGCTATCACAATAAATGGGAGTAGGCCATTCTTGCTTGAAACAAAGCTCCTCAAGAATCTTTCGCAACCAAATTGCTTGACAAGCGCACGCCGTTGCTGCTACAAACTCGACTTCCGTAGTTGATAAAGTTACGATTGATTGCTTCCTTGATGACCATGAAACTGCTCCTGAGCCCATCATAAGAACATAACCAGATGTGCTCTTTCTATCATCTATGTCTCCGGCATAATCACTGTCTGTAAAGCCAAACAAATCTGACTTTTCACCCTTCTGGTAGAATAGCCCATAATTAGCAGTACCTTGCAAGTATCGAAAAATTCTTTTTGCAGTCAAGAGATGAATCTCTTTTGGGCACTCCATGTACCTGCTAATCAGACTTACAACATACATTATTTATGGCCTTGCTGCTGTCAAATACATCAAGCTCCCCACAATTTGCTTGTAAAGAGTGCTATCAACCTTTCTTCCTTCAGGATCTCTAACAAGCTTTAGACCTATTTCAGTAGGTGTGCTAACAGGATTGCAATTCTTCATTTGAAACCTATCTAGAACTTCTTGCACATACTTCTTTTGAGAAATAACAGCACCAGCAGAGGATTGCACTACTTCTATGCCAAGAAAATAATGCATCATTCCAAGATCAGACATATCAAATTCAATCATCATGGACTCCTTAAGTTTTTCAAACATGGCCCTATCATTTCCAGTGTAAATCAAATCATCCACATATAAACAAACAATGAGCATTTTTCCTCCATCTCCAATCTTTGTAAAAAGTGTATGCTCATATGGACATTTTTAAAATCCCTCCTCAAAAAAATAAGCATCTATACGACTATACCAAGCTCTTGGAGTTTGTTTTAGTCCATATAGTGCCTTTTTTAATTTATATACCTTATGCTCATCTCCAATCTTAACATAACTAGGAGGTTGATCAACAAATACCTGTTCTTCCAAGTCTCCATGTACGAAAGCCGATTTCACGTCCAGCTGAAAGATAGGCCATGAATATTGTGCTGCCAATGCGATCACTAATCTGATTGTATCATGCCTTGCAACAGAAGCAAACACTTTTTTGTAGTCGACACCAAACTTTTGCTTATAGCCTTTAGCTACTAAGTGCGCCTTGTATTTGTCGACTTCGCCATTCTCCTTCAACTTTGTCTTGTACACCCACTTGACACCAATTGTTTTGTGTCCTTTTTTGGAAGATTAGTCAACTCCCAAGTGTTGTTCCTTTCAATGGCTGCAATTTCATCATCCATCGCCTTCCGCCATTTTGATTCTTTAACAACCGCTTGGTAGGATCACAATCTGAAAACAGAGCAAAATGTGTAAGTGGGTCCTTAGATTGGTCAATTCCCGTTACCTAATAATCAGTCATCCATGTGGGTCTTCTTCAAACATGTTGAGGCCTTTGTTCTTCATCTAATTCAGCTGCAAGTAGGCTTTGAGCAGCTACTAGAACATTTTGAGTGGCTTCTAGTTCTTGTACATTCTCCATAGGCTGCTACCTTTTCTCAACACCATCAAAATCTGCTGGAATATGTTGTTTAACACCATTTTCATTCCATGACCAGATTCCTTCTTCATCGAAAAACGCATCACGACTGATAATGATTTTCTTGGTGCTAGGATTGTATAACTTATAAGCTTTTGATTGATCACTAACACCAAGAAAAATGCATTTTTCTCCCTTGTTATCTAGCTTTCTCCTCTTCTCATCTGGAATATGGGCATAAGCAATACACCCAAAAATTCTGAAATGACCTACAATCGGTTTTCGTCCGCTCCATGCTTCCTCTGGTGTCATATTTTGAACAGCAAGTGTGAGACTTCTGTTCAATATATAAATGCTCTAATTAACCGCTTCAGGCCATAAACTTTTTGGAATGCCACTCCTTGACAAAATGCTTCGCACCATATTTAGGATTGTACGATTCTTCCTCTCGCAAACACCGTTTTGTTGAGGCGTGCATACTGCTATAAGTTGCCTCTTGATTCCATGGGATTCACAAAAATTTGCAAATTCTTGTGAGTTGTATTCTCCACCCCGATCATTGTGAAGTATTTTTATTGGGCTACCAACTTCTTTCTCAACAAGCACTTTATAATTTTTAAAGGCTGCAAAAGCTTCAGATTTCTCTTGCATAAAATACATCCATGTTTTTCGACTAAAATCACCAATGAAGATGATTAAGCATCTTTTACCTCCATTAGAAGATGGATTTATTGGCCCACAAAGGTCGGAATGAACCAGCTCTAATGCCTTCTTTGCTCTCTATGATTTTCCTTGTGGAAATTGATTACAGTGTTGCTTGCTAACAACACATTCTGCACAAACTTGAGAGGAAGCTGTAATTTGAGGAAGACTCGTTACCATGTTCTTTTGTTGTAGTGTTTTTAATCCACCAAAATTTAGATGCCCATAGCGAAAGTGCCATAGCCATACCACATCCTTCAATTTCGCTGAGAAGCATGAATGGGTAGTGTTGTGGAGATAAAGCGAAAACATTCGATTTGTCGTCATGTTGACTCATGAGCGATAAGCCCAATTTTGCATCTTAAATTCGACATACTCCATCTTTAATAGAGATTTTATATCCCTTTTCTTAAAGCTGGCCAATGCTAAGCAAGTTTGTTTTCAAATATGGAGCAAACAAAAACATTAGAGATAGTCTGAATAGTACTTTTCCTGGTTTGGATTGTTACCTTTCCTTTTCCCATGATAGATATTCTAGAATTGTCACCAAACTTCATATTATCATGAAAGGACTCATCCAAATCACAAAATGACGACTTGTCTCCACTCATATGATTGCTACAGCCTGTATCTATGTACCATAAGTTCTTGTTGGTTTCCTCCTTTGCATGAAAAACCATCAACAAGGATACCACATCTTCCTTCTCTGTAAAATTAGATTTTTCACCATGTATTTTGGACAAATTAGTTCGACATTCTGACTGATAGTGGCCATACCTATGACATTTGTAGCACTCAACATTAGACTTGTCTGCTAACTTTGGTCTGTAAGTAGTTGAGTGGTGGCCTCCTCGTCCTCTTCCTTGAAATTGATTATCTTGGTGTTGGTGTTGTTGTTGGTTTCCACAATCATTGTTTCCTCTGCCTCTGCCTCTACCTCATCCTCTATCTGCACTACTTTGTGTCGAGTGATTTTCAGTTGAGACCTTCAATGCTTGCTCCTCTTTCTCCTGATGAATAATTTTATGCTCATGAACCAATAAAGAACTTTGTAATTCATCAATTGAAAGTTCATCAATATCATTAGGTTCTTCTATAGAACAGACAACAAAATTAAATTTTGGTGTCATGGATCGAAGAATCTTCTCAATAATGGTGACGTCCTCCGTCTTGTCGCAGTGGATCCGCATCTTGTTGACGATTGCCATCGTTCTTGAAAAATAATCTGTAACCGACTCTCCTAATTTCATTCGAAGCATTTCAAACTCCGAACGAAGTGCTTGAAGCTGCTGCCTCTTTGCTCTCGCCGATCCTTGGTACTTCTTCTTTATGGAATCCCCAATATGCTTGGTAGTGTTTTTGCAAAGAATGGTTTCCAAGATTGAGCGATCAATAGCTTGGAAGAGATAATTATCTTTTAACCGCTGCCCTTCAACATTAGTTCTCTGCTGGTCCGTTAGCACGGTGCCTGCTGCTGGTTCTCCTACTCCAACTTCAACAATCTGCCAATACTCTTTGATCTTTAGAAGTTCTCCATCAACATGCTCCAATGATCATAGTGACCATCGAAACGTGGAATAGCTGGTTGCACCAAAGTTGTCAGAAGCCATCATTCACTACTACTGCAAAAGGAAAAACAAGTGCAATAGAAAGAACGCTGCGGCTCTATACACTCTATCTCACAAACCCTTTTTCTTTTTTGGCTCTCACAACCTCTCAACCTTGCTTATCTCACTCTCCCGACAATCTGGGACCTGTGGGTTTTGGCTCTCATACCACTGTTATGTATCTGGAATGAGAAAAATAAAAAGACAAACAAGATAAGAGACAATGAACTAATCTTCTATCACATTCTGCTCCAATTATTAACTCACAACCAGCTGCTCTCTATATAGACCTACTGCCCAACGGCTATATGCATAAAAGTAGAAATATGCAGCCACTTAAGTCCTAGATAAGTGCTCAACGTACAAACAAAATAACAAACCGAAAGACTCGGTAAATACATGCAACAGACTCCACTACCACCTGAAGACTAGGACAATATTCAACTAAATACCAAAATAAAATATTAAGTAAATACTTCCAACATTACTTGCAGGCGGTTCCTGCCCAAGCCTCGTGCAGCTCAACCATGGGGACTGTAATGTCAAATAATGAGTCACCAACAACCACGAGTGGAACAACCAAGGCCTCGAATGATAAAACCTGTTCCTCCACAAGCTCCATCATCGATCACATTTCTATCAAAGTTGATCTTAAGGTAACCATGAGATGGGAGGCCCCCAAATGAAATAAGTAACATGAGAAGACAGACTGCAGAAGGGGAATCATAAATTTCCCTCGCTGTCAAAGACCCTTAGTGGTATGTGCTTGAATGGACTATGAAGCTTGAAGGGATGCATCTTTTATAGGCGTCAGTCAACGGCTTTGGTAAGTGTGTCCAAATAGTTGACAATTCCTGGCCAGCCAAATGTAATATGCATTATAGTAGAGGAAAATGGCTTCTATCCTTGATCCCTGAGATCCCTATTTTAGCTGATGAAGAAAGGCTCCTTAAGAGGGAATAGCAGCTGCATGGGGATTGGAGCCAGTCTCCACACCTACACTACCCATGAACGCTGAAGAAGAACGTAACCTGAAAGGTCGTGCCTGTGATAGAAATGTTCATAGAGAAATAGGGCGTACAGGAGGGGAACCTAATGGAAAGGATCCTTCAACGTGTCAAGTCTTCACGATTTACATGCAAGGACAAGGCTTTGGATTTTTGGTGTATTGAAGTACAGCCTCTCTGTGAGACTGAATATATGCATTTTCTATTTGGTGTCTTTGTTGGTTTACAAAGAATTTATTTTTACAGGACTTTTTTGGACCCTGCCAATCTGATGAGTTAGGGGCAGGGAATAAATTTATTCTCAAAAAAAGGAATTTTTATAGGAAAAAGAAAATGATTTACTAATATTGGTTATACTTATGCCCTTGATGGAATGATAAATAAGCTCGAGTGGAAATCTTTTTGGGGGTGATTGAGTGCACCATTGATCAACAAGAATCACGGAAATCAGCCACAAACTCTCATCAGGTTTCTACTGACAATATAGGATAAAATTTTTTCTATGTCCATGAGCCGGGATTTATTCTTCTTCTTAGCAACTAGAGATTCCAAGTTTGACTCTTCGATGATATATCCAAAAAAAATATGGACTTGAATAATAAGACTGAGAGTGAATCACTCCATTTCTTTTTTTTTAAACAAAAAATCTTCCTTATTCAAACATACAAATTTTCCAAAACCATCTAATCATACCCAAGTTCACTCAATGAATAAAGATGTCAGAGTTTCTATGAATATAATCCTCTTTTTCTCAATTTAATGTACAAGTTTAATAACACAAGTAAAAGACACTTGGATTATCACATGTAGCACATAAATCATCAAGGCATTTCAACAGTTTCCTAAGTAAAAACTTAGATCCCTAATGTCAAATTATTTGTTTGAGGTGAGTTTCCTCAAAAAATTCTTGATTTGTGGCTTCTTTTCATTGGCTGATGAACTGCCAATGCCTACACAGGTTTTTATCTTCAACCTATTTAAGCTAGCTGGCTTCACATTTAGTATAATAAATCATGAAATTCACATTGAAGACTGTGTAACTAAAGAAGAACAAAAATAATACCAAAACCAGCATCACAGAACGGAAGATTGAGACCACACCTGATAGGAAGAGCTCCCAAAACCATATGAATGCAATTCAGAGCCACAATCACACTTTCTGCCTGCCGCTAACAAAGATAACAGGTGAAAATAATTTATCAGTAGAAAACATATCAATAGAAAGATAACCCCATCACTCTCTTGTACAATGTCAGAGTACTAGACAAAAAATTTTGCTTGAGTTTGGCATATGTGACAATGATTAAGACTAATTTGTTTAAACACAATTTTTGATGAAGATGCAAGTAGCTGGAAGTTAACTGCAGCATGAAATAGAAATTGCAATCTGCAGATATGGTGTTTTAATCTATCGTACCTGAGGAATGGACCACGTTGTGCAAGCTTTCTCAGTCCAATATATTGAAACTGAGAAACTTGAGGAGCAATATTGGATGAATTATAAGATTGAACGAAATCTGCAAAAGACAGCAATTACCATCTATGTACAATTACAAGGGATTAGAACTTGGTTACCAAAAGTGGGTGAGGGTGCAGGAGCAGATTCATAATCAGGGTGTGCAGAAACAGGTCTCTTTTTTCTACAGAAATAAAAAAAAGAAAGAAAACTGGTGCTGGGACGGGTTTCCTGGAAGATTCTGGAGCAAGTGCAGAACCCTATGCAGAAGATTCCTGATACGAAGGGTTAGAATTATTGAAGATATCGGCACAAAAAGATTAATAAAGGCTATGGCATCATTCTTTTGTGAAATCTGGCAGATGTCTTCAACTTTTTGCAGAAGTCAAGATTTACGTACATAACCACAAAATTTTGTAAATACATGAGTAGGTAAAAGTGTTGCCTCAGAGATGCAAAGAATACCAATTTACCCATAAGAAACTAACTGCAGCATGAGTAAATACACTCTTTTCAATGCATCACACCTACAGTCTTAGCTTAAACATCTACATGTCATTTTGCATGCCTTCTGTCCAACATATCAGAACCAATACTTGAGAAAGAACCCAGGTTGCAAGACTGACAAAGGGCAACAGCTCCATGTATACAAATTTAATGAGCTATCGCTCTCTCATGTATGTACGAACAAACAGATATTCAACTAACATATAATCCAGGAAAAAACAAACTCACATATAAACCAAGGAAAAAAAGAATTCAGCAATTTTAACACAGTCCTAGAACTCATATGGATCAAGAACTCGTAGCTTGCACCATGCAATGCAATAAATTTTAATTTTCGTCCACAAGCTACTTTAAATTGGATAAATCAAGGTGATATAGTTAAGTTAGGAAAAGAAGCAAAAAATCACAATATGCTTCATCTGCTCCAAGCAAAATCTTAAATAAATCTGCTGCAGAGAAGGAATCCAATGTGAACATTGCTTCACACCTACAGACATAGCTGGAATAGTAAGGTTCATTTCTGGGCTATATTGGGAGCAGTTCGACGCATCTCTTGCAACCGAATAGAAGCACATTTACTACCAATACATACACCTTTATTACTTAAAACCTGGTTTGTTTAAGTCATACTACATAAACAAATTCTTTTAGCTACAGATAGGATTTTGCAGGTTCTTCTAAGCTTTCACCTATGCATTTAATGCAACACATGGTGCTAATAAATCATATACGATTTTTTTGATGGAAATCTGGTTATACTCCAATGAAAGTACTCGATGACCGAAAAAATCAATCATTTTACTGTTGTTTTCTTGCAATGCATCCTAAATTTGTGCAGAATAAACATTTATCTAGTATCCACTAGATGAATGTGATTTAATTTGGTCACAAATTCTAAGAAGACAGTGAATGGATGCTTTTAGTCATAACTAAGATAATTTGGAAAAAGGACTTACACAATGTAAATCACATATTGCAAGAAACCACAAGTCATATGCGAAAAAATAGAAAAAACGAACAATATAACTGAATTTGTGATGCATTATATACTCACGAATCATCTGAAGCTTCATTGTTAAATACTGTCATGATGGCTAAACCTATTCATTATTAAGACACATCTCACAAGCTTCTTTTCCTCTTCATGAGTCATATACATGGCAACCAGCCTCGGCTTCACTGCATGAAATTTCTCTCCTGTGAGAGGTCCAGAGTTCAAAGCCTACTAGCAGCAACCTCGCCATTATTCTCATGTATTATACATATGAAGGTAGAGAAGTAGACTAAGATTTGAGTAGTTTCCAAGTAGTCTGATTGATGTAAGGTATACCATCCAAACAGCAAAATTTAGATATAGCTAACAAACAATCAAATGCTTAAAAACTTCCATAAATCCATGATATAAAAGCTTAGTTTATACCATATAAATAAAAAATTCATTGAGCAATACTCATGCTTATGTACTTTACTGATAATGTTCAATAAGAAGCAAAAAAAAAAAAAATCAATTTTTCTTGCCAACACATTATAGTGCATTCTGGAATTGCCGATAATAAGCAATTTATCTAGTATATAAAGGTAAATCAGTTGACTTGCCCGAGGTGAAACGAATGAAATCACACAGTTCTGCTATTGGTAGTGGCACGTGGGATGTGCCCACTAGTAAAGTCCCCTCTCAAACCAGTGAAATCATGTCTGCCACGTTAATGTAAAACCAAAAAAAAAATCTTTCTCGAAGCTTCAGGTTCATTCACAGGAACCAAACAACAAAGCAACAACAAGCATGGTGTGAAACAAATGAAACTACATATTTTTTTGTCAACAACAGCAGCACTCACTATGAGACACCTGGATTAGTCCGCTCTCAAAACAACAAAGTTCTATCCATAATGTTAATGTGAAAGATTTCTAATACTAGCAACAAGATATGGTATAAGGCCCATTAGAATAAGTCTTCTGCAAAACTCACAAATTGTGCCCCCAACATTAATATGAAATTGAATCTAATCTCTCTCAAAGCTTCAGGTTCATCCAGAGGAACTAAAGAACAAAAGACAACAAGCTTGATAGAGTTCAAACCAAACATTTGTATCATCGGCAATTAGACTCCATATGAGCCCACCAATTTAACTGTCACTCAAACCTGGGAAATCACTTCCCAATGTTAATACAGAAATGAATCCAAGCTCTCTCTCTCTCTCTCTCTCTCTCACACACACACACATTCATAGGAAGTCAACAGACTTGCAACAAGCAATATAAATGCAACAACAGATTTAGAAACTCACCCAGCTGAGACATCCACTTCCTGTTTTGATGTTATGAAGCCAAAAGAGACCCTTTATTTCTGAGCCATTAAAGGGGATCAATTCGATACTATCGTGATGCTAAATTTGCCTCTAAAAAATTATTGAGACCGCTGCAAGAAGTTTCATTATAAACTCATTAGACTCTCCAAAGAACTTCTCAACCAACAACTTTAACTGAAAAAGAAAAAGGAAACAAAATAATAATTCATATGTCAAGAAATATTTTGACTGAGTTGAAACCTGATATGGACTTTCTCATATGCACATATTAATATAGTTTCAACTAAAAAAATATTGATGAAAATCAAATAGTTGGAACCCAGCCCAAAAAACATCAGCACACTTTCTATCTTATTGACAAATTTTAAAATCTTTCTTTTCACCATCCAATTCTTGATACCTACAAATTTGTCAAATATATGCACTTTGTAAGCATATGACAACTGAGTGCTTAGCATAGGATTCACACATATAATATAAAGAATCAACTAGAGGATGTCAGTCAGCAAATAACAATTCCCCACACCTTCATAAAGTTCAAATGAATATATGCTGAAGAATGAGACAAGAAATTCCTTTACCCATCAATTCAAACACCATCATCAAAATTAGTTGTTTGTAGCATAAAAGGAAACCTATATGAAAAGTATTAATTAGAACTGGAACTATCTAGATTGCTAGAATATGTTGTAGATAATGTATTTATTTCTGAGTTCTAATTTAAGCTCATACATATTACATACATACATATATGTCAAGGATTGCTAAGCCCGTACTAGGTCCAGCACTGGTTGCCCAACGGCACAGTTTGATACGATACCATGCAATTTTGTGCTAGACCCATACCGACATAGCAAAACTGGGGGAGGGCAAGGGAGAGAGAGAGAATGGGAGAAAGAAAAAGAGAGAGAGGGGGAGGTGGAGAGGGAGAGGAAGGGAGGGAAAGAGAGGGAGAGGGAGGAGGATGGCTGTAGAGGGTCGGGGGTGGGGAGGGGCGGAGGAAGGGCTCTTCCCTCTTATTTTCTTGTTTCGTTTGAAACAGGAGCCCCGAAGTTGCCTTTTTTTATTTTAAAAATTTTAAGTGAAGTCGGCAAGGAGACTCCACAGGCCTCCTCTAGCAATCCCTTTTTGTCCCTCCCTTCCTCTCCGTCTCCCTCCCTTTCTCTCTATATCTTTTTCTCTCTTTCCTTCTTCCTCTCTCCATCCCTTGCTTGTCTCGAACTAAGGGGCTAAACTGTGCCGGTCCACATCGGTATGGCTCGATATGCTCCGAACCGGATGGTTCGGGCCATACAACGAACCATTATATATATATATATATATATATATATATATATATATATATATATATATATGCGCGCACGTGCACGTGTGTGTAGGTGCGGGTGCGGGTGCGTGTGTCTGTGTACATATAGCAACTCTTGGTAATAAAAACTGCCAATGAGTTTGGTAAGAAACAAAAAAGAAAACACGCATTTTTATTACTTGGGGGGGGGGGGGGGTGCACTTGGTATGAGCTCATTGCACTAAATCTTCTCTCAATCCAACAAATTGTGGCCACGACATTAATAGGAAACCAAATATAAGCTGCCTCAAAGCTTCAGGTTCATTCACTAGACATAGACAATAAACCAATAGCCTTGTTACGGACCAAAAAAACCCCACGTATTTCTATTGCTAGGGGCCACACCTGGTAAGAGGCAGCCACATTAAGTCATCTTTTAAAGTTGGTCCGCTATATTAATATGAAACTGAATTCAAGCGCTCTCTTGAAGTTTCAAGTTTTTTCATAGGGCATAAATGACAAACTAATAATGAATTTGGAAACAAAAGAAACACAGAGTTACAAGGGCCACAATTGTTATGAGCCCACCGTATTAAGTCTTCTCTCAAACCTACAATTTGCACCCATGACAATAATGTGAAACTGAATCAAGGTTAAAAATGAGCTTATTATGAAATAAATAAAACGTGTTTCTTTTACTGTGGACCACATTGGTAGTCCACCACATTATTTCTTCTCTCAAATTTACAATTGTGCACACAGTATTATTGTAAAACTAAATACAAGCTCTCTCTTGAAGCTTAGGTTCATCCATAGGATTTAAACAACAAACTGACAAAGGCGATGTATTTCTATTACCAGGGGCCACACACAGTATGAGGCCACCACATTATGTTTTCTCTCAAATCCACAAATTGCAGCCACGATTAATGTGAAATCAAATTCAAGCTCTCGAATTGAAGCTTTACATAGGCTTGTATAAACAATAAAGGGAAAATAGGCTTGTATAAACAAACAACCAGACATTTTTGTTACTAGGGGTACACGCGGTATGAGCCCACTACATTGTCTTTTCTACAACCTACAATTTGCACCCATGATATTAAGCAAAATTAAATTTAAGCTCTCTCTCAAAGCTCACGTTCATTCACAAGACATAAATCACAAACCAACAAAGCTTAGTATGAAACAAAAGAAATTATGTATTTTTATTACCAAGGGTCACATTGGTATAAGCTCACTGCATTAAGTCTCCTTCCAAACCTACAAATTGCTTTCACGATATTAAATGTGAAGCTGAATTCAAGCTCTCGCAACTTTGGATTCATTCATATGTCATAAATGACAAACTGGAAATGAGATTGGTATGAAACAATAGAAACCACACACTTCTATTACCATGGGCCACACTCGATATGAGTCAGCGCATTAAGTTTTCTTCCAAACTTACAAATTATCCCTGCGACATTAATGGATACCAAACTTCAGATGCATTCATAAAAATAAATGACAAACCCACAAATAGTTTGATATTAAAAAGAAAACCACATATTTCTATTACTAGGAGTTGCACTAGATATAACCAACTACATTAAGACTTCTCTAAAACCTAGAAATTGCACCTACAATATTAATGTCCAATAAAATTCAAGTTTCCTCTTGAAGTTTCGAGATCATTAACATAAAATAAATGACAAATTCACAACGAGCCTACTATAAGGCAAAACAAACCACTCATTTGTATTATTGGTATAGGCGCCACCACGATATTAATGCAAAATTAAGTTCAAGCTTGCTCTCGGAGCTTCGAGTTTATTAGCGCAAAATGAACCGAGCAACATCAAGTATAGCACGAAACAAAAGAAACCACATATTTCTATTACCGACAGCGGCACGCAGTATAAGATTAAATCCTCTCTCAAACCTGTGGAATTACGCCCACAACATATCTGTAAAACCGGATGCAACCTCTCTTTGGAAACTTTGGGTGCCGGAACTAAACGACAAATGAACAACTGCTATATGAAGGCAAGAAAGGGTTCAGACACTCACCAAACCAAGCTACAACAATAGCCACCTCATGAAGCCACCAAAGGAGCCCCCATCACAGCCCTTCCAAGAATCGGCATGCGTGAAGCCATTAGAGGGGATTCCATCTACGCCCTCGACATCAGTCCCATACCATCCATACCTAAGAAACGGGCAGCCAGGCCTCAGCACTGCTGCGCCTTCAATTGTGGCCTTCTCCCAGGGATCGGATCCGTTCCCCAGGATTGGGAGTCAATGGCACGCCAAGAGCCAGGATCCCTCCATTGACTCGGCACAGAGGCCGTCTGGCGAACCCATGGGTCGCTTTACGCCCTTCTGATCCCGGACCAGCTCCTCGGTTGGGACCGCCTGGAGGAGGTGCTGAAGGCTGGTGGTGGCTCCGGATCGAAGCCATGATCGACTTGGTGCCTGAGTTCCGGGGAGGGGGCCGTGGACGGATGCTGGGAGACGGGGGGAAATCGAAGGCCCTTACCATGGCGATGGGGTTGGGCTGGTGGACTCCTAGACAGGTAACGGGGGTCATAGGATTGAAATCATAAAGTGGTGTAAAAATAGGGCACACCAATGAAATAGATATGGTCGTAATAAAGCTTTGGATCTCTCATATAGAAATTTTAAGCTTAAATAGAAATAGGAGTCTTATGATGGATGATACTTACATGAGAAGTTCATTGAAATTGTTTCAGCTTTCCTCTCGTCCCAGAAGCAAAACCCTAAGGTGCGCTTTGTGAGAAGCGATGTTGGAGAAGGGCTTTAGCGGTAGTCGGCGTTGGCAACGGAAGAGGTAGAGGACTCGCCCACTGACTCGCCGGTGGAGGATGTTGGCGACGGATCAGAGGACGCCGATTGCATGGCAGCCATGTCCGACGATGTTATGCCGCCATTAAAAGAGAGGGCGGGACGGCACGCACGCTCGAGAGAGAACAAGAAGCACAAGAAGGAAAAGGTGGGGGCCCGGGAAGCGAGAGAACAATATCAAGGTGAAGAAGTGCGAGAAGAAAAGGTTGGGAGGAGGGAAGGAAACGTGACATGGTCCCAGAGAGTTGTGGCTGGGGATTGGAGCCATGATCGACTTGGTTTACTTCCTCTTTATTTCTTTTTTTTCGAGAAAAAATGTAAAACCATAATCTAATTGTTCCATCGGTACATTAAAAATTTCAATTGTATAAGATTTCTAAACGTGTCCGCTATAAGCACCATTTACGGATGCGAGCCACGCATCTACGCCGTAACCTCCCCGATTGGGAAAACACAGACCGCGCGCCTCTCCACAGTTTATAGTCATCTAGTCCAAAAAGAAAACGAAAAGAAAATCCGTTTCTCTAGATTTCAAATTTAAATCGCGCGCTTACGCTATTTTTTTCTTATTTCTCTCATGGTAAGGTTTCTACGCTGCGTACGCAGAAAATGATGCTCAAGGGTGCAACCGGAAACTAGCGCTCCACATTATCTAACGTTTAATATTTCATAAAAAATTACTGATTTCAATAAAGCGAACCGTGAAGCACTGAAGGAGGATGGATGGATGGATGAGGTGGACTGGAGAAAGGATGGACGAGGCAGAATTCATCCCTCCCCTGCTTGTTTAATGAAATATAGAAAGATGGATGAAAATAAATTTTTTTTTTGGTAATAAAAAGATGAAAAAAAAATTAGATTATATTTATGATATATTTTTATTAAATTATTTTTTTTGGGTAAAAATAGCATTCATATAGTTCTAACGTGAGTACATCCAACCATATCAGAAAAAAGTAAAGAGTACATAGTAGAAGGTATCTCTCCTACAGATGCCCAAATGATCTCCCTAGAATGCCGGGCAATAAATGAGGCAACCCAGTCTGCTATGCTGTTCGCCTCCCTAAACACGTGTAAAGCCTGAAAATCGATCAGCTCCTGAGCCAACCTACGAGTATCATGGATAAGAGGATGACTATCACCATATCTGTCTATTTCCCTAATCCAATCAATCACAACAGAGGAGTCCCCCTCAAGGCATATATGCTCAGCACCAAGTATCCGCCTCGCATAGGATATCCCCTCCCAAGCTGCTCGCAGCTCCGTTCCAACAACAGAAAGTCCAGGCGTATGACGGCCATCAGCTGCTATCATCCTTCCGAAATGATCTCTAATCACAAAACCAACACCTCCGGACAACCCGTCCACCGACATACTACCATCGAAGTTCACTTTGAGATAACCAAGAGGTGGAGGTACCCCAGAAAAAAGGACGAACCTGGGCGCTGTAATAGCGGAAAGAGTACCCCAGATGTCCCTAGCCATCCCAAAAGAGAAACTCGCAGTAGCTGTGGTGATCTCCCTCGCATGACATATAGCTCTGTCCACCACCATCCTCGGAGGTAACCTCCTGCCCTCGAACATGCCAGCATTCCTATCCAACCAGATGTAATAAGCCAAATATGCCCAACGAATCCCCGCCTCAACAGTACTAGGCCTCCGCATGGAGACTCTCAGCCAATGAATCAAGTTCTGTACCAACTCGACTGAGTGGGGCAGTAGGTCAGTCTCCTCCAAATCTTCCTGGCCCTGAGATACTGCAGCAGAACATGGTAAAAAAAGATAGAACGTGGATCTCATCTCCTATCAAAAAAGATAAGACGTGGATCTCGTCTCCTATCAAAAAATTAATAAAAATTAATTTTATCAATGTACAAATCCATTTCTCCTAATTTATTCATCCTTTTTTACATCCTCATTTTCGTCCCATCTTCCTTAAAGTTTTTCTGAACCAAATAGTAAATAAAAATTATCCATTCTTCCAACATCATCCACTGACCTCAACCAAATACAGGATTAAAAAATATCCAAAAAAGAAGAACAAGCCTCAAAGTAATTATGAGACGGAAGCATACACATGCCAGTTACAATGACAGTTCAATTATCTTTTGTATGTAATTGTTGTAAAAAACTCAAGCAAATTGACTCCATGATTGCGCCGAAAAAATAATGCAAACTGCTCATATTTCTAACATACACATTCGCAACCTTTCAAAAATTTGTTGACAGCGATCCTTCCTTTGATAGGAATGCACATAAAAAGGGGAAAGTATACAATATGGAAGAACACTGCAAATTCATTAATCAAATATCTAGCTGTTTGTCCCTGCATACTATCAAAGACGCCTTATCCCTCCCCCTCTTCTCCTCGAGGTCATGCATGAAGCAGAATCCTTGAACTGATTAGACGTTCATCTTGGAATCAGTTCACTGCCATGGGTTCTTTCTTGTATTTCTAGCCCTTCTTTGATTGCTCGAAGAGGTTTTAGAACTCTGCAGATAGGAACCAGATGGTGCTATGGGACTACATATCAGCATTAAAGATAACATCAGATGCTTATATGGTTTGACATACTAATTAGTCTTCAACTTTCCTCAGATCCTGTTATTCGGAGGTTTCAAGTAAATACATTTTACCCAAGCACAGGAGTAAAATTTACTCAGCAGCCATGAAAAAATTAGGCATGCGAAAAAGCCGATGTATCACGGGCTAATCCAGGCATATTATGACAATGACAAACTAAAAGCCAATGGAACTAGAAGACTGCATGCTTCAGCTCAGATCTCCAAAGTTGGTCAAAAATAAGAATAATGGAATACAACTTTTGGTGAAGTAGTTGACAAAATATAGAACATTGAAAAGCTACTAAAGATTTGAAATTATTTCACCTCCTTAAAATGGGTTGGCTGGAATTTTTTTGTTTCCTATTCCTGTCCTCCTAACTCGATCAAACCCTTGTCCATCGGTCTCCACAAATGAAGACATAAGTAAATAAAATTCGAAGCAACATCAGTACTGCAACTGTAGATCAAGTGGGAAACCTACAGAAAGATTCATGAACCTGTAATAAGTGAGCTTGTACATGAGGCAATTCAACATTGTTGGAGTTGCATGAGCTTGTACATGGGCAATCAACATTGTTGGAGTTGCATGAGCTTGTACAAGAGGCAATTCAAGATTGTTGGAGTTGCATGAGCTTGTACAAGTTGAGACATCAGTAGCTAGAAGGCCACAAAATATCAGCATTTCCTTTTGATCGTCTAATTCTCAATATCCTCAAGTTTATTACCATTGCAATCAACTAGAGTATGCCAGTCTTGCAGAATAGCATATTGCCATGATTGACAGGTTAATTAACCTCGAAAAAAATTCCAGTCAAATAAAATATAGAAAAATGGCAGACAATATACTCTTTCAACCAGCAAGGCAAGCAAAATTAACTATAAATCCCCAACAAGAAAAAAATTCTATGCAAATATCAAACCCACAAAACAAGATGGAATATTAAGATTTTTCTAGACTCAAAAGGCACCCTTTGAGATGTCAATTCTTTTGCGGATGACTAGAAACATACCTTTTACTTATTGCCCCCCGTCAAGTAGTTTGACCATGTTTGGTTGAGATATCTTCAAATAATTTAAAACTTCCATATATGCATTCAGATGACAATTAATGCCTTGAAATCATGTGAAAAAAAAAAAAAGCAACTCATATTTACTTATACTGTACCAAATATATCCAATGAGTACACATGCACATTGCATGGATACAATTTGAATCCTTTTAACTTATTCGCAGTAATCTATATCTGTCTAGAATAAACACTATCTCTTACATTAATGTGAGTCCATCGACTTGCCAATGACTAAACTCAAGAATTCTAGTCTCTTCAAGAACTTTCTAAACCATAAAGAGTATATTAATGAAAAGCTGAATTCA
The DNA here is from genome assembly GCF_051530095.1 of Phoenix dactylifera. Lineage (NCBI taxonomy): Eukaryota > Viridiplantae > Streptophyta > Magnoliopsida > Arecales > Arecaceae > Phoenix > Phoenix dactylifera. The sequence goes on along the minus strand of NC_143190.1, from coordinate 57,404,663 downwards.
AGTGCTATCGTGAATGTTTCCAATTCATATATAATATATAACCAACAAGTGAAAATAACATGGTTAGCCTCTTATCAATGACACGAAAAATAATGATGGGACAATTATGCAGCCATACTTTGATAAAATCTGGCCTGGCTTTAAAGCATTGACCTACCCAATTGGGGGACGAGGACACATGCGTGGCATTGTTGAGACGTGAACAGCAACTGCCTCTACCAGTCCATTTTCCATCTGTACCATGCATGTGGAATCAAAGCAATGCATGAAACAATTGCCTGATATATCTATGTTCTCGAAGTTGATATTGACTTCTCAATATATTGCATGAAAGTTCCTTTTGTTTTTAGCAGGAAAATCAGTCCATGATAAAGTGCTTTTTTCAAATCACAGCATGTCCATCGGAAATAATGTCAAAAAGCAAGAAAAGATTGCTGAGACCATGCACTACCACCTAAAAATACTTGAGATGTCACACTGTCGGTCCTTCCAAAGTTAGCTAACAGTAGTTTTTGGAAACTAAAAAATTAACAATTCTTACCGATGCAGCATTTCACCTAAAAGACTCTCTTCCTTTAGAAGTAACATTAATATTCAAATTATGAAAACTAGCTCCTTTTTGTCAGTAGGACATGATTTCTAATGTCAATATTAGTGACCACAAAGAAAAACATGAATTAACCTTTTATTGGTATGCTTACCAACCTCACGGCTGCCAAGTTGAACCATTTGATGATCCATGTAGTCTCAACAATTTCACTTGCAAAAGAGAATAGTGTACACTCGGCTTATGAGGCAATTACAGGACCTGAATGATGTACTAATGATACAGATTGCAGATGCCAGCGAACTACTTGAGAATTGAGATAGATAAACTTCAAAACATCTTACCACAATGTCAAGCCAACCAACTGCAAGTGCTAATGAACATATTGAAGACCCATAGGGAATGTATTTTGTGCATACTAAGAAATTCAAATATATCTCAAGCCCTAAAGGAATCTTACCATGGTGGTCTTATCATTGCACAAGAAGATAAAAAACGACAATATCCTTCATATGGTTATTTAAAGACACAATCAAAAGAAGAGTTATACACAGTAATTTTTCTCAGAAGAACCAGACATCTAATAAATATGATTCTCTAATCAAGTTACTAAGCCACTGATCAAAAAAACACTGAAGAGGCAAATTTGAAAAACAAAGGGGCAATTGCATAGATCACTAATTGGAATATAACATCTTTAATGAGGGTTCATTCTGTTACAAACCTACAAAGTGTAATACCAATGAGCGAGGTCTTACAAGAATAGAACTTTAATCACTTAATGATCAATCATTGTATCATATAATGGTCAAAAGTAATTAAACCAACAAAAAAAAGATCATGCGGATAGTAAAAGAAAGATTGAGTAAGATTCAAGGAATAATAATCCAACTAATGCAACTAAGAATACCATTTCACATTAGAACAAGATTATTCTACCAAAAGGTATATCCAAATCAAATAGATAAGATCATGACAAAGGATCATATCAAGTACATAATTATTTTAAAATAAGAGAACTGGAGAAAATGATGTCGCTTGATAGATCACTAAGGGCTCGTTTGGTTCGCAGAAAGCATTTTTCTTCCTAGGAATATGATTCCTAAGAAGAAGATTTCTAGGAAGAGAATGCCTGGGAATGTACTTTTGGCATGTTTGGTTAAACATGAAAAAGTGACAAATTTTTAGAATGCTTATGTTTGGTTAACCATCCACTTTTCTGGGAAAGTTATGTGTAATTCCTATTATACCTGTAATAAAAATTAGGTCTTTAATACCTCTTTAATGCCGAAGGGCCTTTTTGGGAAAAAATAAAGATGAAGTGATTCCCACCTCATGGGAAAGTTACTTTTCCATGTTTCTTATGGGAAAAACTTTCAAAGTTACTTTCCCATGTTTCTCATGGGAAAGACTTTCCCATGCAATGTGGAAATCATATTCCCATGGGAATACAACTTTCCCATCTCTCTCCTTTGAAAACTCCAACCAAACAAGAGGCATCTCATTACTTCCCCATTGACCACACTTTCCTCCCTTCTTTTTCCGCGAACCAAACGAGCCCTTAGAAAATCAAACCTGTAAATTGACAAGTCTTTTTTGCAAGCCCGTAAGCTTTGAATGAATTGTTGTCTATGTCCTAGTTAGAAGGCTGTCATAATCCTAGGAAAGGAAAAATAAAATAAAAACAAAAGCAAGCATTTAAAATCCCACAACAGAGAATGAAAATTGCTGTGTCAGATCCACATTGAATGAGAAGAAAAAGAAGCTGAAGAATAAAAAGAAAGAACAGTACTGCTAACCAATCAACAAGGCACCCTGGAAGCCAAGTCAAGGACTGCTTATCCACATAAAATATTTCCATTAGCTGCCATGCTGCTTTCAAACCAGTAGGCTCCTCATGGTGCTGTGGCAGAAGAGTTGATTAACTTCAATAGAGGCAGCTATTAGAGAAAGAGAAAAAAGACTTTGGTGTTAATAAAAACCTCACATATGATGTTAAAAAAAGTATATAAATAACAAAGAACAAAAATGATAAACAAGGAAAGGATGAACCACAAATGTTTTGAGAAACTATCAATTGCTTCCCTTCGAATGCAACTTTATTAGCAAGCTACAGAACAAACTCACCTGCAGAAACATCCTTGGGTCCTCAACCACTGTGCTTGAAGGAAGCCTTGGGGTCCCAAGAAAATCATTTATGTGACAACTGACTCCAAAACATGTTCCTACCTGCATGTGCCACAAGCATCATATTAGAGAACAGCTTACAGCCCGTATCCTTTTTCTGCTAATCTGCATGCACAAAAATGCAACAAAGTTTCTACCAGCCCTTCATAGGTTGTTTCCCTATTTTACCACAGAAAAGGTTCGTCGATCCAAAACAACTGACTACAAGAACCTATCATTACTGGGTACAAACAGTAAAAGTTCGAAGGCTAATACCAATTGTGATACCCAACCAACCCATTTTCCCAGAAGTTCAACAAGTTTCCCTGAAAATCCTGAGATAAATGCAATTGGATGATTTCTGCAAAGAATGCAGCAGCATCAAAAGCCCAATTGAAGTAACCAATAAATGGTGGAACATTTGACCCAAGAACCCACCAAGCCTTGCTCTTTCTTACAATCCTCCTCTTTAGACAAGGATATTAGCTATTCAATAAAAGAAGTGCAAGAAAGGCTAGGCTGAATAAAAATTTTGAATCTTTTCAACAGAAACCTTGCAGGTGATTCAAAAATTGGGAGCATAGCAAAGCCAAATAACCCCTAAGTTTTCTATCACATACTATGCTAAAGGACGTAAAGCTCCATGAAGAAGTTTGCCAAGGAGGTGTGATGATTGGCTAATTCGGATAGACAAATGACTATGGACAAATTCTTGAACACCCTAGTTCAAGATACAAACCCTAGTTCAAGAGAACTCCAATTCTTCAAACAGGATATTGATACATAAAAAACTTCAAACAGCATAATGGTACATTAAGAAAACACAAAAGGAAAGAAACGAATTGAACGGAAAAAGGATACCATTCGGTGCGAATCGAAGACGCAGACATTCTGGAGGTAGCCGCGAGGGAATTCTTCCAACTGGAGCAACGCGAAGGCCGCAACTGGGCCATAAGCGATCCTCCGCCTCTGGGCCTCACCGATCTCCCCGTCACCGGCCCCAAGCGTGACCTCCACCACCTTCCCAACGACCTCTTCATCGGAAACTCCGTCATCACCGCAGCCGGCTGGATCCGGCGCCGGAGGACGGAGGCACGCGACTTGGAGGAGGTTCCCCCGAGTCCACGACACGAAGACGTGGAAGATCGGGGGATTGACGCCAAGGCGGACGGGGTAGACGACCGGGTCCAAGAAGTCCGGCAAAAACGTGGCAACGGAGTCGCCGTGATCCGACGCAAGACCGGTCATCTCCACCGGCGACTCGGCCGGACGGGATGGAGGATAGGGTTCTGGGAAGGGCGGGTTTTTTGGGCGTTTGGGGTTATTTGAAAGGGTTCGCCAAAGTAGTGAACATGAAGCAAGACGCTGCATCCCCGGCGCGCGTGGTCACTAACCGCACCCGCTCCGCCTGTGGTCTTCACGGCAACGTGACGGTGGACCACGCCATATTTATTATTATTATTTTTTTTTTTTTAAGGAACGGTTACTCATTTCATAAAGTTCTAATATAAGTACAACCTGCCAGATCGCGAAAAAGCAATAAAGATAAAGAAGTAGGAGCGTCTGATACGGACATCCACAAAAAATCTCCGAAGTGCCGGGCTACAAAAGAGGCGACCTAGTATGCTGCCCTATTCGCCTTCCTAAATACGTGTGCTGTCTAAAACTCGCCCATCATCTAAGCCATCCTACACGTCTTCCGGACAAAGGGATGATTATCACCATACCTGTCTGCCCCCCAGATTCAGTCGATCACCACAGATAAGTCCTCCTCGAGATACACCCACTCGGTATTAAGTACCTGCCTAGCCAAGGATATACCCTCTCAAACCGTCCTCAGCTCTGCCCCGACTACTGTAAGCCCTGGCGTGCGCTACCCTCCTACAGCAAGCATCCTACCATGGTGATCTCTGATCACAAATTCAACCCTGTCAGTCACACCATCCACAGACCTGCTGCCATCGAAGTTTACTTTGAGATAGCCAAGGGAGGTACCTAAGAGACAAAGGGCAAATCGTGGCGCTGACCCAGCATGAAGAGTACCCCAAGTATTTCTAGTCATCCTAGAAGAAAACATAGTATACCATATTTATAGTTGCCAGTTAATGCCGTTACTATGACGCTATCATGGTTGTTAGAAAAGACAAAGTAAATTCCATCATCTATGTTTCATGTAGTGACTGTGATTGATTCTTTGATCACTATATGAAAATATAGAATTTGAGCATTCAATAATAAAATACAGAGAGATATGTTATCAAGTTTCATTTTCCATATGTTGTATAATGATCATAGAATCAATTTCTAGTCACTATATGGAAATATCACTAAGTTTTAGCATAATCAACAAATCATGGAGGGATTTGTGATTGAATTTCTTTTCTCAGAGTGCATAAAGCAACCATGATAAGTTTGGTAGTTATTAGTTGTATGGTTACTATACACCAACATTAAATTTGGCCATGATTGACCTATTATTAAATTATTTTTCATATTTTATATAATAATCCAAGATAGTTACATGGTTATTACATGGAAAACAAGAAAAGTTTAACCTTGTTATAATCAATAAACTATAGAGGAGACTTTGATGCTTGCAATTATAATCGTTCTTAGCTCTTCTTTCGTATTTTGAGTCTTGCCTTCTTCATTATAGCATAAAGAAAAGACACTATAAAATCACAAAATTTCAATTCCAATAAGTCATATAGTGACCACTGAATGATTTAGAGTCGCTATATCAAAACACAAGATTTAGGTGTTGACATTATCGATGGACTACCCAGAGACCTTTTATGCATCTTCATTTATGTATTTCATAAAGTGGACCAAATATAATTTTGCAGTTAGTATATTGAACTATAGAATTTGGTTCTTAATATAATTTATAAAGCACAAAAGGGACCTGTTCTACGATTCTCTTATATTTTTTGTAGAATGACACTAAAATGATTATATTGGATTGGCCTTCATGGGTTGAGATGTCACTGCATTGAAAAGTTTATGTTTTATGATCCACTCTTGATTTGGACTTCAACAGTTAGAATCTGATGCAATTTTGGGCAAGAATGGCATGCCATGAAATCTAAAACGTGGATTGGCTGATAATATTTCTTACCAAATTAACTTAAGCTCATGCCATAATGGTAGAGTAGTGAAGTAGTTTAATTCCCAGGACGAATGGTAATGCGGTGGAGCATGGCTAACATATGCATGACAGGCAGTTATCTGCTCATGCTCTCAAATATTATTTGACTGCACATGAAAGAAGAGCATAGTAGGTGCAAATCATGGGTCTTATTTTATGACTGAATCCTCACAAATTGTTTTAAAATGAGGATCATTGTTTTGTTTGCTAAAAATTGCAATTATACTGAGCAACTTATTTCGAAGCTGTTCTACAAGCAACTCCTTGACCCAGTCCCCAATCGACAACCAGTACATGCATCATTCGAGCGAAGAATGATAGACTTCATTAGATCAACACATGCTTTTGAGTTACATTTATAGCTATCACATGCTAACACTGATATTTCAAAAGATCAACTAATAAAAAGTAGCCAACATATTTCTTTCTATATATTCAGAGTCCCCCAGATTTATGGATAAAACCTGTCAGACAATAAGGAGCACAGCCAGAACAGCTAGCTATTCAAGAATTTGGAAAAAAAAATCAGCCATATCCCACTCCTCCAGGATTATCCCAGATCTGTATACCATATAGAAAAAATCAATGAACATTAACTGATATCAAATGGGTCTGCTCTATGTCCATAACATAGTAGTTCATATAATAAATTAGCCAGTTCCACTGAGCTTCAGAACATCATACTAACCATACAAAATGAAGAATAGAACAAGCACACACTTGTAACCAATCGCCAACGATTAAAACCTTCAATTATTTGCTGCAATCGTAGACTTTATGTGACAAGCAAATAGCACAAATATGCAGACTTATAAACATTGTACCAACAGTCATCTATTTCACAGCTGCAATAAAGTAAGAAGCTCCTTATATTTTGCTTATATGATTGATGTATTGACTTCAGTAAGTACGTCTCCCAGCGGATAAAGAACGAAGACACTCTTTGACCATCTCTTGTACTTTTCTTTTCGTCAGTTTGTCCTTCACACTTGAAAGCATGCTACGGTAGAACATCTCCATTCGAGCAAGCTCATCAGTGTCGGCTGCTTCCATCATATTCTCCAATTCCCTTCTGATATCAAACACACCTGAGTCTTGCAATGATTGTGGAAGATTTCGCTCATCAAGAGGCTTACGAAAGATTGAAATATGCAGCACAGTAGCATATCGTTCCATGATTGTCAGCTTCATCTGTAGGTTCTGTATCTCTTCCATTGCTGTAGACAACGTCTGGTCCATCTCCAGTGTCTGTCCAACCTCACCTCTAGCATCTCTGTTGCTGTTTCTTTCCCCGCTGACCTTCTTGAAATCCTCATCAAGAGGAGGCCACATCACAAGACATGGAACAAAACTATCGGCCGTCTGGCCTCTCCCTAGTACACCACTCCGGCCTCTACCCCAAGCCCACAGCTTATACCCATTGCCAGCAACAAGAACTGTATGAGCTGCTCCACAGGCAACTTGAACCGCATCTGTGAACCTGAATCCATTTGTTTCAGGAGCTGGAATCCTTATGGGAGAGAGTGCATCCCCTGCATCTCTTCCAGTAAAGCTAGCATCTGGGCATAGCCCAAGACCCTTCTCCATCCCCCAAGACCATACATCTCCAGCTGAAGAGACAACAGATGTGTGAAACAGGCCACAATCAAGAGAAATCAGAAAGGCATCCTGTGGTAAACCATCTACAGGTTCCGGCAAGCTTGCGCTGTTGGTAGTCCCATGACCAAGCTGCCCATTTTCGCCAAGGCCAAATGTCCAGCACTTTGATTCTAACTCCTGGTCATATGACTTCTTATGAGTAAGAACAGCGGTGTGAAAAGCTCCACAAGCAATTTCATAGACAGCCCAAGAAGTCTCTTGGTTGAATGTGGGAATGACTTCAGGACGTGCTCTGTTGTCCTTGTCACCTAATCCTAACTGACCATGGCTATTGTTGCCCCAGGCATAGCATATCAGGTCACCTCCTGTATATGTTTCTCCAGCACTAACTGCAGCTACCACATGCTCGTTTCCACATGCCACTTTAACAACAGTGTGGCCATGGAAATCCCAAACAGGCAGAGGAACGGAACTACTAACAAGGCAGAATACCCCTTCATCAGTTGGCTGAGGGCAGTTTCCCCACATCCATAAAGCCCCCAGACTATCTATAGCAAGTGACGTCATTCCTCCAGCCTTGACAGAACAAATCTGCAAGCAAGTCGTGACAAATGTTCTTAATACACTGCAATTGAAAATCAATAATTGCTCGTGGACTCAATGTGGCATATCAATAATCTGCAAGCAAGCCCCCAGACTTTGTTCACTTGCACCTCAAAGGATGAAATTCCACTACCTTCAATGGAGTCCTTTCACCATCTGTGTTTGATTCGTCCGCCAAAGAGTCAGGAGAACCCAGTTCCTGGAAGCGCTCTATTAAACAAGGAACCGAGGAATTTTCCACACCATGACCACACTGGCCATCCATCAAATAGTCAATGCAACAAAAGATATGGTGGCTTACTAACCAATCCATGCAGTGAGGTGCCTTAATCAAACCAGAAAATTAAATGAACAGTAGCATAAAGGATACAGGTATTGTAGCCCCATGACCAAACTGAGCCATCATCTGCCATTTAAGAATCAAGAAGTCAATACAACATGCTTCATCCCATCTATTTGTCATAGCGCAAGTAGAGAAGATGCAATTGCAAGGAGATAGCATCCAATAACAAATATACAATAGAATACATACTTCCTATGTCTTAATACATTCAGCCTTGATATGTCGAATGCATGAGCCATCATGAGACACAGAACATCCATGATGTCTAATAATGTGCAACACATCTTCCAAATCATATTCGAAATTGATTGATATTATCTAGAAGACTTGCATTGATGGTAAATACAAGGCACATTCATTCAATATTTTCCTAAAAAAGAGAAAGCAATCTGCCAATGATCGTATGTGCCAGTATGCAGTCCATCACATAAGGTAACATTTGCTTCTTCCCTCTTAACTGCTGCTGTATGGATAAGCGGTTTTTTAAAACTACTCGTTTTACATGAGAAAAAAAGGTCTCCTGAATCAATCATCAATGCTTCAGAAACTCAATGGAAGAATTAACCTGGTCGATATTGGAGGTACGAGATGACTAAAATTTCGTTCTCTGAACCAAAGAAACAAGGCTGCACTGGCATGGGAATTGCATCAAATAACTAATGATAAAGGATCTCTTAAGCTAAATGTTGCATCAAATAGTTCCTGGGGACATCAATAGAAGCCCAAGACAACTGCTATGAAAATTTGTGGTATCAACATGACGAAGCAAATTGCCCTTACAATTGGAACATAGTATACTTTTATTTCAGCATATTGAAAGAATAGCAAAGATGAACACCAAGGATCTCCTCTACGCAATTTTCGATCTGAAGATCCTAACAGTCGGTTTCTTGCAGGGTGAAGGACCAGGAATAAATGGGGAAAAAAATACGAAATCTGTTTGCTACATGAGTAAGATCAAAATCCAACAATAAGTCAATGTTATGTTTGATCGCTCTTCATATGAGATGGAAAGAATGGAGAAATGAAACCTTGAAGAATTTTATGCAAACATCCAGAACTACTCTGACAGGGGGACAAAAGAATTTTACAGGCACAGCAAGAAAAGGCATGCACAAAGTGTATTACTCCAGTCTCACCTCTCTGCCAAGCATTTTTTTTCGAAAAAAAAAAGAAGAAAAACTTTAGATTACAATACTTTATTTGAACTGGTGGAAAGTTGAACTTGCTTAACCGCCTTGTTAGAGCTAAATTGATAGCTCAGGAATGGAATAGTTTAACAACTATTTGGTTCACGGGAGAGTGGAGTCGGATATCATCCTAAAGAAACCCCTAAATTGCTGGTCAGTACTGACGAAGGAAAATCAGCATATTCAATAACTTTCTGAAAACTTCCATCTCATTCACTAGAATGAATTCATTCTCATGTATCAATTCTTTCTCAATATTAGATGAAGTGGCTTTGATGTCATAACATATGAACCATGTAAAAAATCTTTTACTATAAAAGACTTATTAATCTAGAATTTTGATGTCACGACAACTGCTAAGAGTACTACAACTGATCCAAATTCCACTTAAATACCCTCAAATTCGTGCTTTGATTGACCTTGGTGATCCCAACACTTAAATTCAATTGAGAAGTACTGCGCGCACATATCATGATCCCCCTTTATTCCCTATGAATAATAACAGCATCTACTTCGAATTTTCCCTTCCAAGTATAGATCTTTAACTAAAAACAAAGGCCCCGTAGCTACATAGTTTAATTCAAAACATCCTATTTGATGACAAATGCAAAAGAAAGATCAAGATATTTACCGAATCAATTCAATGGAATCGCAAGAAGAAAGGAAGAAGAGATCAAACCTTCCAAGGCGAGACTATGGTAAGCACCAGTAGCTATTCCCACAAATTTCGGCCGCCCTATCTCTCCATTCTCCAAAGAACTCCTCTCCTTCTTCGAAGAAGCGTCGCCCGAGGCGATGGGGACCGGGAAGAGCTCATCCTCGTCCTTTCCGGTTCCCAGCCGCCCAAACGTCCCCCTTCCCCACGAGTACACGCTTCCGTCGCCTGCCCCAATTGCACAAAAGAATCAAAAACAACAAAAAAAGAAGAAAAAACGGATTTTTTTCTCCTCTATCGATCACTTCGACTCGGTGTATGGGAGAAGAGAAGAAAATAACACCGTTGAGAGCGAGGGTATGGGCTTCCCCGGCGGCGATTCCAACGACTTTTTTCGACATATCGCCGGATTTAAAGCGAGGCGCTGCTGCTGCAGTGGAGTCCCGGAGGTACGGCCCGTGAATCGCAGACAGGTAGTGATAAGGATCAGTGGGAAGGCAGCGACAAAGCACTCGACCTTTATAGCGACTCCATGCTATTCTGCGCCGCGGCCGCTCACGGCGAACCGCCTATGATCAGGTCTAATAAACCTACATTGTAGTACCTCTTAATATACGATTGATATTATTTAAATTTTTTGACCCTACATCTAGTAAATAATTTTTTTAATAACTTTTTTATTTTACTCTTAAATAAATTAGTCATATAGGTAGAATTTTTCTTGACATAGGGATCTTGTTTTCGATCTAATTTTATTTAAAAAAATCTCATTTTATAATTTAACTAAGCTTCCAGCTACCATGATCATTAAAAAGTTAAAAATTAAAAAAATATATATAGAAGGGTTTCCATCGTTCAAAGTTAGCACCACGTGGATAGAGGAGGGAAATGCCATTTTCCGGACATGTCACATGCGGACTTGAAAGCTTAATTTATGTTTTTATGTTCCGCTAGTAGATACTCCCGTAGTCCCGTTTTTGATTTAACAGTTAGTATACACTGTAGAAGTATACCATGTAAAGTATTCTCATCTTTTTTAACACTTGGTTACTGGGATCCATAAGTTTGTCATAAAGATTGGATGCTACCAAAAGGAAAAATGAAAGGATAGAAAAGAAAGCAAATGACGCAGACACATGACCTTCTAAAAAGATACTATTATTTGAGTTCGTACCCTCGACCACAGATGCTGATTTAGCACGGACGTTGATTTCTTTACGTTTCTTAGCCAATTCTTAATCCGATTAGTCTTGGATAATATATGTTGATGATGATAAATTGTGCCAGCTACATCATCTACTTTAGCTATAGCCGGAGGGGAAGAAGACCCTCGAAAGAAGGCGAAAGTGGACAGCTCACGGAAGGAGCAAGTGTGGTCAGACACAGGTGGAGATGCGGTCTTTTTTGCTTGTTGGTTACGTTGTTTATTTGGTATCAAACCAGCCATATTTTGACGCAATGGGCGATTTGAACAAGACCTTCGTGCATGGAGGCGAGAGAGCTCTCGCTTGTAAGATTCGTGGAGAACTTACCCACAAATATGTCCCTATAATGTGGTCGGTCTCTTCGTGGGCCATGGCATTGCAGCTTTGCAGTGTTCGTGTCCACAAAAAACTAGACGATAGATAAAGTTGGATGACTCGATACTTTTGCTATCTTTTTCCTTCTATTTCTCTGAGCACCGAATCCTACTTCTTCACTAGGTTATGCAATGGGCGATTTGAACACGACCTTCGTGGATGGAAGCGGGACAGCTCTCGCTTGTAAAATTCGTGGAGAACTTTCCCACAAATATGTCCCTATAAATGCGGTCGGTCGCTTCGTGGGCCATGGCATTGCGCTTTGCAATGTCCGTGTCCGCAAAAACCAGACGACAGTTAAAGTTGGATGACTCGATGCTTTTGCTCTCTTTTTCTCTGATCACCGAATCCTACTTCTTCACTTGGTCATGCTAAGAATCCAATCAATAATTGAGCCTGGGCAATTATGGTGAGATTCTAAGTTGTGATAAATGATATCAAAGCGAATCTGACCCATAATTTATATAGACTAGAAGATACTGTAACACAAATCCATCGGGACTAATTACAGGCTGATCGTGGTGCTTATGATTAGATTTGAAATGAATTTGAACTCTTAGCCTAACGAGGACATCAGGACTTAAACGAATGACGTATGTAAAGACTTGTATGGATATATGTTTAGTCTCACATTAGTTATTCACTGGATAGATCTTGAGTGCTTATTCCATACAGGCGTGTGTTTAGTCCCACATCAGTTATCTAACTTGCTTTTTTGGGTGAAGTCCTAGGTTGTTACATGATCCCAATAATATATGTATTGATCTCTTGTTACACATTGATACATAAGCAAGTTTTGGTCCATGTAGGAGCACAAGTAAAACGTATTTCTGCAGTTCCTCACCACAACAACCATAAAAGCTACAAATCCTGTAAGTTGATATATTCCTTTGGAAGAAAAAAAAAAAAGTTAGAACAAAATGCACACAAGACCACTTGAACTTGTCAGCGCTGGTAAGAAATGGCAGCTACCATAGAACCGGCTATAACTAATTTCGGCCATCACCAGTCATGAATCATTAAAGAGATATTCAATTATTTTTAAGCAATGAAAATTGATAAACTACTTGCATTTTTGTTCGATTCTAGACCTGATAAAATTATACGTAAATAGACTAGATAAAATTGATGAGTAGCCATCCGCATTCAGGTGGAGTTGCATTCTGCGATCAAGGCAGAAAAATAACCAGTATTTGTCTTACCAGATGGTCAGGGCAGCATGCTAAAGATAGATCAAGGTCGATCGAAGGGTCGTGTTTAAAACAACAATGGGCACTAAGCAAAGCCAACAAGAGCTTTTCTTCCACAAAGGAAAAGAGCAACTGACACAGAAAAATTGTGGTCAGGTTAGCTGCCTGGATGATAGAATTTTCATTTTTCCATCATAATAACTTCCTTCAAGGCTATCTTTTTCTTTAAAAGAAAACCATTCATGGCTTTGCAGCATTGCTGTCCTACAACACTGTCAGCTGAGCAGTTCTCGATTAGAGAAACAGTTCTAATAACATGCCACTTTGCATCCTCATGATTGATTATTGAAGTGTCGTATTTAGATGGCAAACAACTATGCGCTTGATATGGCTATATGGCACCTGCAATCATGTCTTCTCCTCACTATGTTCTTGGCAATGGGAACAGGCACTCATTTGACTGAGCACTGAAAATATTGGCTGTTGGATGTCACTTTCCTTAAGATTGATAGTAGTTTTCTTACTACGACTATAGGCTGTTAAAACCTAGAAAGATAAATATTTTTGAATTCACTATTCTGAGGCACTTTAACAGCAGATGACATGCACATTAGTTCAATTTCCACAAAGGAGGCAAGAGTCTAAATTTCAAACCAAAAGATTTTGATAACCTGGTAACACAATCACATACAAGTGCAAGTCTCGATATTTTAGATCATCCATTCTGACCAAAAGATCCAATATACTCTAAAATTTAGCTGATCTTTACATGGAACACAGGTATGGCAGCAAGTGGGGTTTTAAAGCACTCAGTACTTAGATAACCAAAGCACATCGAGAATTGCAGAAGTAGCTAAGAGGAGGCAGCTAAGAAAAGCAAATGTAATTGAGATAGCCATGCGGTCACAGAACCGATGCAGAGGCTTGCAGAAGTCTGGAAGTGCAGTGTGCCGGATCCCTGTGCGGTTTAAGTTGGTTATCCCAGCTGCAGCTGAGCCCGCGCTCATCATAGCATATGCAAAAGCCTGTCATCATGCAAAATAACAGCATTATAGCTTGTCGTAGCATACTCATCTTAAACCATTTTTCATCAGGTCGAAACTAATATGGTTGTATTTATTGAGTCACATACAGTGAACTATTGGCAGTCAATTAGTGTTATTCATTACAATACAATGAACGTTGCAAGACCAGGCATTCCTTATAGCTCATACACTGGCATAGCATGCAAGCTTGCAAAGTTTTCCTGTCAACACATAGATGAGACCACATTCTAAACATCATATACATACCTAAACCTTGTTTGACTCCATATAGATACATATATATGTAAAAAAACCATCGGTCAATAGTTGTAGATCAATTTCTGTACATAGAATAGAGCTATATGCAACTTTGCATATCACGTGGTACGCCTGGTCGTCACTATTGGTTAAGAAATAACTCATGCATGTCAAAATAAAAACTAGAGTTTGTTGCATATATGGAAATTAAATAAAATGAGATATATGCACCAAATGGATAGACTGAAGAAGTGAGCCATTCACAAGGCAATCAGCATGGTTATTACACTTGGAATCTTCAAGAACTCAGAAGGAGGTGTAGACGACAACACCTTTTATTTACCCATAAGCCCACAATAGAGAGGATGCCAAGCCTGCTGATGTGATTGCTGCCGGGGACGTTCTTTATTTTAAATGAGAAAGGATGGGAGGGACATGAGCTTCTGCAAGTCATGAAGAGAAGGACCTGCAATTGGCCATTCAAGATGAAAACCTCTTCAAGCTTTGCACATCTTCCTGTTTGTGCTGATCACTAAAATCTACCTAGGAGGTACCCAGGCAATGGAGCAGCCAATATATCTTGTCAAGCTGATTATTAGACAAAGCTGATAATCCGATGTCAAAATACCTATCCAAATTTCCAGAGACAAATTGCAGAAATGATCCGTTTCGCATGTGCACGCAAAATATCTTTTCTGTCACCAGTATCTAGGTTTCTCTTACTAGAAAATATTAAACAAGCAGTCATAACAACACGAATGCTACATATATTAAGTCAATTATCTTGTTTTCTCTTTGAGAACTCATTATATCAGATATCTTTAATGTAATAGTCCATTTTACTATAAAAAAGATGTATGCACATTTTGCCTAAGGAGTGTACTTATAAGAGTATAATTACAGAACTCTAGAAAAGCTTTACAGCTTTTTTTAAAAGGAAAAGCTTTACAGCTCTTTTTAAAAGGAAAAGCTGGAAGCTGGATATCCATGATAGTTCTTTTCAAGAAATGAAAATGAAAAATCAGAGAAGAATCCAAGAGATAACTAATGACTGCCATACTAAATTAGCCCTTTTACTAATCTCGGGCTGAAAGAGACTTCTGGTGCATTATTAACACAAAACATTGAGCTCATTGCAAAAAGACGCTTTGGTATTCCTTGCATATCACAAGAAAATAATAGATATGCTTTAGCGACTCAAAAGTGTAAGTCAAAACCCAGAGTGTTGTATTCTCATTGCTCCCTTTGAATTGGCATCGTGAATTGTGCCACATAACTAAGAAAAGTGAATGGTGCAAGACAATTGAACAACTTTTGAGTGATTTTTAATATCTAACCTCAAGGTCACACAACTCCTGCATTAACTTTTGTAAAAGAAAATAGCTTTAAAACAATCCGCCTTGCATTTGTACAAATATAATTGATGCAAGTACCAGAAAGGGAAGGGTTCATAGGATGCAGAAATCTGTAGTTTATGAAATAATAGAACTTTGTTACATGGAATGATCTGATATCAGAACTACAAAAGAAATTACAACCAAAGAAAAATTACATCAAAAGGACAAGCACTTGGATGGACTATGGAACAACAACAGGCTATTTTGATGGCTGTTTGCTCTATGCAACACCTTACTGGTCCAAGAAACAATACAGAATCAAAGCAGTGTTGGATTTAATGCTTCTATATTCTATTTCTCTGAAAAAAGGAAAGAATCAAATTATCAAACAAGTATTTGCGCCCTGTGCAACCTGTAAAATTTTGTTATGTCCAATTGACAGCATGTTGTGGATCTATATGACAAGCTTCACCATTTCCTACCATCAGAAGACTACTAGATTTTTTTTATCATATTATCATTTTAATTACATTGGTTGCACTTCATACTTATTTCTAGAAATAGCTTAAAAGAAACTGTTATCCTATAGAAGTTTGAAATAAACTACACCTATTTAGAATCTTGGAACGATTAATGTGAGAAATGACCAGAGTTGTATAACTTTCTGAATTTTTTAGCTTGTTTTAAACCACCACATATCCCTATATGTGCATGCTGGTTCTCAGGCTATATAAATAAAAACCAAGTACATGACACTATGCAATTTATTAGAAAGGAACATAGAGACCAATTTACTATAAGTGCTCGACAAGGTTTGCAATACCGGTTTCGGTATTCGTACCAGTATCACATTGGTATAGTTACCACGGCCCCCTGTACCGAATATTGGTTTAGTGTTGGTACAGGTTTGGTTCAATACAGGGTGGTACATATTGGCACAACGAAACTTAGTGTTAGAAATATCATCAAACATTAGGCATACACACTATAACAAAGCTAAGTGTATATTAGACATAACATGAAAGGATAAACATAAAGCATCATGACAAACTTCATGGTATAAAATTCTGCTTCTTAGCTGCATGTAATAAGATAGGTTGCCTTTCCCACCAAGTGATTCATATGTCTTAAAGTAGCCATGGCTCTAATTCATAAGGTTGACATCATCTTAAGTATTGGTCATCATTCAAAATCCAGATCCATGAAGATGAGATAAAGTTGATTAGTTAAAGTTTAAAATAGGAACTATCTACATAGAGGGCACTGCCATGAGATCCCTGTCTCTGGGTTGTCATGGTCTGAGGATGGGTAAGATATCATGAACGTGGCCATGCTAGGAGGTATACAGGAAAAAAAGAAGCACCTCTGACTTAGTGTTTGAAGCAAAAAGCTCAAGATTACCTATGCTTTTATGAACTGTGTCAGTTACAAGTGAACCTGATAATGCAATTTAGTTCACAAAAATTATGGTTTTACATTTAGTTTTGGTGTCGCAGAGTGCAAGACGTCTGACATACACCCAGATTGAGCTTATAACAAGACAATCGGGGCCTCAATAGTGCATCCTTTTTTCTTAGGAGGCAAGTTATACATGACACCAACCACTGTCCCTAATCTCCCACCATCCCTTTTCAGTCCATGGCACTTTTCTTCAACCTCATTTTCAAAAGCAATCTCGGCAATGCTTCAAAAACCACACATCATTTTCAGACTGATGCCCGACACACGATTTATATTAACTAAAAATGTTGATCAAAAACTTTGCACTAATTTTCATATAAAACATGGTAGGTTCTATTTCCACAAACTTAGCAATATAACTGCTGGCAAAGATACAACCTTTAAATAAGAAGAGAACCAAAATTCATCTGGAATCAGAGCTATAAATAAACCTAGATTCACCCTCCTATCATCGCTTCAGCTCAGTTACTACTAGTTAGTGCTTCTGAACACTATCAAACTTAAAGAGTATCTACCTCCTTTATCAAAGCTATTTAATGTTCTGATCTCTATGATGAAGCTATGTCGGTTTGCATAAGCCACCATAAATGCTAGGTTGGGCCACACCTATTTAAAGGCAAGCAACAAATATCTCTCCTACCCCCAAACCTCTTAACTTCCATGGCACATTTAAGAAGATAGAACATGTTACATGTAATCTTGGTAGCATGATTACATGCATGTTGCACATCACAACCGTCTCTTTTTTTTTCTTTTTCTTTTTTTTGGAAAATGAGAGCAATACATGAAAGATAACATCATGATGGTGCTACCTTGGTCAAAAAAAGGGGGAAAAAACCAAAAAAAGGTATAAAAACTTCAAAATTTCAACAGAATCGTGATTCTATAGTTTGCAAGACGCTGAGACAAAAATAAAACTTAATTACGCTAATATTAAAGCAAAATAAAGATTGGTAATTAAAGAATATATACCTGATCGCCAGCAAATATAACCCAGCCGTGACGACGGGACGGGATGACAGGCGCCTTCTTCACCAGCTTCCTCACGCTCAATAGTAGCTGCAGCAGCGAATGCGCCGCCACCGCCGCCGAGATCCCCACCAGATACCTGACCAAAGAACAGAAACGGTAATTTCACCGGCCGGTACGCCGACCCCAAATTCAAATCTAAAAACACAAATATCCGTGAATCACGACCGTCATGAAGGGGCATTTTGGGAGATCAAAAAATTATTTGAAAAAAAAAAAAACGGGTGGCGGGGCATCGTGGGAAGGAGGGCAAGACTTCTCGCTCTTACTCGAGGGAGTCGGAGAACGACCACTTGGAGTGGAGCGGGAGCTGGAAGCCGAAGAGCGAGAGCTCCCCACGCTGCTCCGCCGAGACCATCAGCGCCAAAGCCAAAAGCGACGAGACGACCGTTGCCGCCCGCATCGCCGCTCCGGCAATGTCCCACCGCCTCCCGGCAGCGGCGGCGCCGTCCGGCCTTCCTGTCACAGGCACCAGCGGCCCGCTCATTGTTCCCGAGTCTACCGCCACTGCCACCTTCGCCGCCTCCGGCATCTGGATCCCCACCTCCGCCAGCGCCTTCCGCCCTTTGCCCGCCCCGTCCATATCTCCCTCCCTCTCACTCTAGTTCTCTCACTCTAGTTCCTGGAGGCTAATGGAGAGGAGACAAGGGGTGGCAGGGACTTTAAGGGAGTAATGGGTGACCGTACCTCGTTGTGGCGCGCAAGGACACGTGTTAAGAGGAGAGAGCCGGAGGATGTCCTGTCCGTGTCTACGAGAGTGCACGAGACCCCGGAAATGGTGCTTTGATGTTTCCGACGCTCGGAGTTGGTTGGGTATGGATTCGCGCGAGAACCGTCTGATGTTTATTTTAAGGTGATGAGAATGGATTGATCAAGTAAGTGTAAAGCTCCCACGGAAGTACAAATCTAACCTTCCCACTTGTTTTGGGCAACAAAACTTAACTGGGAAACTGTGATGGATTAAAATTTAAAAGTAACAACCTATTACAATAAATTTTTAGCGGGGTACGTCTCGCTGCAAGAGTCTAAGCCGGTTCCGATGCCAATATATCCAATCGATCATATATTTTTATACATATTTTATTTAACAATTACATATCCTTGTACGAACATTGGTAGGATAGAGATTCAAATAAAATATTAAAAAGATATTTATAAATATACATTATAAGTTAATAGGTTGATCCATTTTTTAGCATCGCAAAAGTGACCCAGAAACATTGAGGATTGAACAAGAGGATCCATGCAACCCAAGTGCCAAAATATTTTACTTCAAAAAGCTTTAATTCCAAATATTTTACTGCTCTTCGCTAGATGTCAGACCTCTTAACAATTTCTCTTTAGAATTTACCAGAATTCAGTGCTACTGGGGAAGATCCTCATTGCATCGGAGAGATTATGAGATTATTTGTTCACAAAAATTGAAAACGTTATACTTAACCTCCTTCGGGCCTGTGAAACCGTAAATAAATGATGATTATTTGATATTTTCATGGGAAACTAAGCATGTTCTCTTTGCCTCCTATCACCCTTTCAATGTGTCATCATCCTACTAGAAAGGAGACAGAAGCAGCAATATATTACTAAGGCCGAAGATATCCGAGCACTAATTGACAGATCCTTAGTCAATCAGCATAAAAAAAAAAGGAAAGCAAGAGGCAAAACCCGGCAAGTCAAGGCAAAGTCACGAGGGAAAAAGGACAAAAGACCATCCGGCTCGCTCGGGGAATCTTTTTGGAAGCCGCACGGGCTGCATACAAACGATGCAGCAAAACTGCCACCCGAAGGCATCAACTACCAACTAAATATGTTCATGCTGACAAATATATGTTCGAATTTAAGAGAGAGATTAGTAATCAACAGTCTAAAATTCTGGGGACGCTTGTTGGTCATAGGAAGTTGGTATACCAAGTTTTCTTTGTTTTGCTCCTCCATTGCGTATGAAAATAGACAACTTGTTAATAGAGTATTTGTACAATTATTGGAGATATTGAAAAGAAATTTTGCAATGATTGTTCCATGACATCTTTGTAATTACTGATGGGAGGCAAAATGAATCGTCCTGCTCACAACAATAGGACCATTCAATTTCAGCCAAACAGACTCCTGCACCGATTGAGTCAGACCTTGGTCTTGCTAAGAGCCAGTCCAAACTCGAATTTTGTCAAGGGCTCAGCCGACCTCAAACGAGTCTCTCCGTTGCTACGATCTGCATCAATCTTTTCTGATGCTCATAGCAACGACCCGAGCCCAAGCTCGGGGCACGCCCAACTGTTTGGATTACGAGCTCGAGAGCTCCTTCGACCACATATCCATTCGCCAACGCGCCCCAACCGAACTTGGGGCGCCCCCTTTATATATTCACTGACGCCCCCTCCCCCCGAGCTCGGGGTGCCCTTATATTCGCCGACACGCCCTGGCCGAGCTCGAGGCGCCTTTATATTCGCCGACGCGCCCCGACTAAGTTTGGAGCGCCTTATCCAGCAACGTGCTCCGACTCTTGAGCTCGAGGTGCTCTACCGAGCACACCTCGGAGTCAAGGATGCTAGGCCGGCCTCAGCACTCGCTAAGCTGACTTCACCAAATACATAATGCGACCTCTTATCGAGCTTGGCCTTGCCTACGGCCGCATCTACGAGCGTGCCCATGCCCACCTACGTGGCCGTACATTGCAATGCCTCCGCGCCATGCTTTGTTTGCTGACCAATGACAGCCAAGGACAACGCCATGCTACTCCAGCCATATCCTGCTACAACTGTCAACATCTTACCGTTCACAAGAACGGACTGCACCGTGCGCCTCAAGCGAGCTCTAACTACGCACCATTTGGCTTAAAGCCATCCTTTCTCATGATGAGAACGGGCCATATCTCCGCCACCTGGGCACCTCTATAGAGACTATAAATAGCTCCGTCAGGTAACGCCTAAAGGACTTTTCGATCCATCTGAAATCTACCATAACTTGAGTATCGGAGGGTCCTCACCAGAACCACCGGTGAGCCTTTATGTAAGTATGCCGTCATGCGGGAGGTGGCTCTCCTCTTCCTCAACATTCCGGCAGCTCTCTCGACTCCTCTAGCGTTGTCATTTTCGGGCCAAATTTGAACCACAATAATTATTATAAAATTTCAATACTAATCTCTAAAAATCCAGTCATGTTCTTCCAATATCAACTACCTGAAGAATCATTGAAAGATCAACAAATTGTTCCATTTTACAACAGTTAATGATGATCGTTAACATAGTGCAATAATATTTTATAACACTATTACAGTGCTTGCAATTGATGAGTTTTGGGTCATTAACCACATTTCTAGCAAAGAACGAGAGTAATAATTCTCTTCTCGCATGGCTTACCACATGGCACAAAGGAGCTGATGTGATTCGCCGGTTGACGCAATTCATGGCAGAGTTATAGGACAAAGCACCGATCTTCTTGTGCCACATCAAAATGATAGCTGTGAAGAGGGTAAATTTTAATAATTGGGCTCCACCTCAGCATTTTGTTTGCAAAGTTAGTCATGTGGAAAGTGACTTATTAGTAAAAGGATGCTGTATTCTATCCGATCATGTGGTCTAAAACATCATGCTCATCGCCCGTAAGTCTGGCATCTTTTACATGGCCACATTTCAGTAGCTGAATTTAGGAGTAATCATTCTGAAATGCTTTCTATGGGAGTTGTTGTCTTATTAAACTTTTTTTTGAAATTTATAGATGCAGTTGGATGTTTCCATTTGATGCTTAGATCACCACTACTGATCAAATTTCCTTCTACATAGAGTATTTGTTGAAGCTAACAATCATTGGAAGCAATAGTCTCGACGTATTAAAGGATAAGATTTCAAAGGTTAGAACATGACTTCATGGCAGGATAATCTCAAGTTTGTGGTCCAGGGCCCAAATTGGTAAAAAAGGATTGAAAAAACAGTGAACCCATCTTAACTACTAATTTGAGTATGCTGTTATATTTATTTACTCGATGTTTTGTAGTCCTCGGAAGCCATGATAAAGAGTGGAATCTCCTTATGCTTCCGCGAATTTGCTGTTAAGGCTGCAAATAGGTCGGGTTGATCCGTGATCCGACCTTTTTAGATCTAATCCAACCTGGTTTAAAGCACCCGTAGGGCCAAGTCGAATTCTGACATTAGACTTGTTTCTTTTTCTAAGTGAATTTACTAAATTCTTGTAAACCCATTTGCAGCCCTGTCTGCCACTGGCTACTGAAGAGCGAAGTCCGACATCAAAAGCAGTGTGAACTCTGATGAGCAGGTCTCACGAAGGAAAAGCTATGATAGTGGTAACCACGGGTATAAAAAAAAAAGAAAGATAAAATATTTTACAGGGATTAGGAACTTGGATTGAAGTATGATCTTTTGGACGGCATGCCTATATTAATAGGAGATGATCGGATTTATCTGACTGTTTAAAATACCCACTGAACCGTACAAGGAAGCCAATGGCTCTTCATCATTCTCGAACACCTTTTGATATCTTGATATCCTAAAAGCTTTATTGACTTACTTATATATTAAACCAAAATTCAGGGCTCTAAGACGAGCAAGCTAAGAGTCAAATATTTAAAATATTCAAGTCTGAGTGCAGGCTAAAGATTTTCATTTTCCAATGGACTACTATGTAAAGAGAGTCCATCGTGTTTCAATCTCAATATTCCCAGCAAATCTGATCCAATCTTCCCACAATTTCAACCCTAAATATTGCAAAACTGAGATTATTCTAAAAATGAGTTTGTTCTACTTTTCTATATCTTTTCTCTAAGACTATTGGAGCATAGCTAGACCTAAATCTATAAGCTTAAGTTAGCATATTTCCATCTAATTTTATCAGGCTTTAATGCGAACAAAAAAAAAAAAAATCTCAAATATTATTGTAGATATATGACCTACTTACTTCATAAGGTTGACTTGTCCTTAAATTATTGAAAACTAATCTTTTAATATGGCCAAAGTTTTGTTTTTAGAAAAATAAAGAATAATCAAACGATAACTCTTAATGCCATAACACTGAAATCGATTTTAGATTCATATTTTCCTATGCATGAAAAATTATACTACCATAGGAAAGATCGAAGTTGCTAACCCCCATTGCTCCAATTGATAATAAAAAATAAATAAATACTCTTACTAATAAAGAGAAAAAAACTACCATGTTTATTCATCTGATGATCCTATCTCAGAGGACAAGTAATAGTATTACTGAATTAGGGTGGCAGCGGATCAAATTGGACTATACACAGGCCGGGGTGGACAAAGAATACGTTAAAACTTTATTCAATCTGAACAGGATGGATTTATTTATTAGATGAATCGGAAATTTAAATTTGAACCTGATTGTTTGACTAAATAAATAACTCAATCCGATCTATGATAAATTGAACTAAGTTGAATAAATTAAATATGTTAAACATTATGTTATAAATAATATTTTTTTTGGCTGAAAAATAGGAGAGAGGAGAGAAGAACCTCATCCGCACAGCAGTCCCCACTGGTTTTCCTTCTATCAGAAAATGTTTGATGCAAGTCGTAAGTTTCTGCGTACCTTCTTCGACCTATAGGTTCTTCCACTGAGATCAATAATCATCCCAGCGCCATTTCGGTACCAGTAGACCAGATAGCGATTCTATTGGATGAATCAAGTGAAAAGTATTTGATCTTCATATTTAATCGATGCATGTGCATTTTGAATTTGAGCCACTCTGATAAAATTAAAGCTCCGTTCCTACCGCGCTACCATCGTTGTGGCTTGTAAATAATTTTTTTACGAGTGTCTTTGTGCGTGGAGAAAAGAAGCTCTTCCGCAGGTACATGGCCTTCACGGATTTTGGATTTTAAAATTACAAAGCAACGACGGGGGTTCTATCCGCTGATCCACTCATAAGTCAGATCAAATTAAAAGTTCTCGCCGATAACTTGACGCTACGGTCTACATCAAGCGCGGTAGACGTAAGCTTGTGGGGTCTCCCGTAACGGGTAAATGATCCATAGACAATGGCTGGTAGCTTAAATAAAGGGCAGCAGCGCGGCTGACCGCTTATTTCTCCCTCCGTTTTCTTGGGTCTCTCGTGGTGCATGCAGTGTAGGGTATAATTTCTCATCTTCTTGGGGTTCGGTCGATCGGTAAGCGAGCGTTTTTAGCTTCAAGAGCTTCGAGAACTGTTCCCTTTTTCTCTCTTCTTGGCTTTCTTCTTCGTCTTCTCCTACTCCTACTCCTACTCAACGCAATCTTCTTGGAGATGGTGGGCAAATTGTTAGTGTAGTTCTTGTTCTTTAGCGTTGGTCTTTGTTAAAACCAACCCCCATCTCTCCTCTCCTCCGGTTGTCTTCTCTCTTCTTGAACGATAGGCGAGGCAGCCCTTGTTAGCCTAGAAGCGCAAATATAATTGATAAATCAATAATATTTAATTTAATTCAACAGCTCTGGGGGTTCTGATGTTCCGCAGGCAACCGATCTGCAGCCATCTTGAGATGGAGAGGTCCTCGACTGGAGGAGAGGAGAAGGGGAGATCTTTGGGTCCCATCGATTCAAGATTCGTCTGAGCCTCCCTGTTTGCTTCTACTATTCTTATCGTTCTCCTTTTTCTTCTTCTTGCTCTTCCAGGAGGTGAAGGCCGTGTTGTTCTGCCTCTGGCTCTTATCCCTTCTCTTTTGTTCTTTTCTTTTCTTTTCTTTTCTTTTCTTTTCTTTTCTATTGCTTTATAAGGAGGCTGTGATGACTCCGGGCAGAGGGTTTGCGGCATAATGAAGCGGAAAATGGTTAATTCCAAACGGCAAGGCGATCTTGGATGGCCTGGTGCTGTTTAGCAGGCAACCGTTCGCAGCCGATTTGGTTTAGTTGTAGAGAATACCCGAAGTAACGTTACAATGCAGGATTAAATGGTGAATCTGAGCCTCCTTTTTCCTTTTAACATCTTCACTTTTTCTAATTTCTGTTCTTTTTATTTCCCAAGTTTCAATTTTTCAACGCTTCTTTGTCATATTTTTGGAGAGTTGTTCTTGTGGCTCCTCAACAATTTATAGATTTTGGAGGCCGATGAATCATCAGAGACGGACTGCATCAATATTCTCTAGGGTTCCGAGAAACCCTCAAATGCTAAATATTTTTTTTTAGAGAATTCGTTTTCGAAAATCAGGGAATATTTGCTTGCTATTAGGGTCGCACATTGTTCTCGATCTTGGCTCTATTTTTTTCTTCTTGTTTTTTTACTTAGGTTATTTTTAACCCATGTAACAAGGGTTTTGATCTTCTATTGGCTTCCTTTTGCTCCATTATTTTTTAGTCTTGTCCTTCTTCATTTGAGCGTCAATATGGCGAAAAGATAGCCAGAAAATTCTATTTCGCCGTAGCTACCTGGTTCCATGAGCTGGTTTCTCTGGCGTTGCTCTTCTAATATGGCTTTCTTAGGGGCTGACTGGGCTTTGTGACAACTTCGCGTTGCAGTATTTTTTCAAGCCCGTATGAAGGAGTTCCAGGACCCTCTAGAAATTCCTCTGGAGTTGGTAGTAGGTAAGGTCACCCACTTCAACTCTTCCTCCATGATGTCCTTAATCTCATTAAAAATAAATACAACCGTTCAATTATTTATGCTGCTTCTTTATCTGCTTTTATTTTTTTTCTTAATCTTCCTTCTTAACTCTGCAGATGTAGTGGTAATTTGCTTTGTTCATATGCTTCAGTGCTTAAAGGACCTGCCTTTTATGTAACTTGCTTGGATTTGATGTGTAACATGTTGGCTAACAAGATCCATGAAATATGCCTTCCTCTTAAAAAGTAACAACCTAGGACCTCAAATAACCGATCTAGGACTAAACACACGCCCGCACGGATCCTTACATACTTTATCCTGTTTAAGCTCTGACGCCTTTGTCAGGCTAAGGGTTCAAATTCATTCAAATCTAATTACAAGCATCACGATCGGCCCGTGGTCAGCCCCAATAGATTCGTACTGTAGTGTCTCCTAATCCACATAGGTTATGAGCTGGGTCTGCTCTGACACTATTTGTAGTAACGTAGGATCTCACTCAAAATGGCTAGCCGGAAGGTATTATTTGGGTTCCTTGATCCTGTATAAGCACTCAAGATCCACCCCGCGAATAATCGATGTGGGACTAAACATACGCCCGCCGGGGTTCTCACGTAAATATATCAGCATTTCTTGTCTGCTGAAATCATTCGCTTATGTAATTATTTGCCACATATTCTTAGTAGCTATCTCGAACAAAAATGTAATATTTTTGTTTTTTAAATATCTGGTAATTTATACTTACTTTGTATTTTGTGGTGTTATGTGCCAATTAGTTGGAGTCAAGGTGGAAATAAAATGGAAAAAGTTGTGTTATTTGCAATTTGGAAGCTTTGTTGTTCTGCAGTCTACTGCTGCAACCTATTGGAGATGGCACAAGATTTCTAGTAAATGGGACCGATTAAGCCCTTCCTCCTGCTCAACTCCACATGCCATTTTTATGCTCCTTTTCGTTGTTGTAGAATATTATATTTTATTCTTTTATCAAAAACAATATTTTAAGAATGCCAAGGCCATTTCCTCTAGCAACTTTTAGAAGCATATGTTTTGTGGTGGTCATGATGATGGTCACGTGAAAGGCTGCCTTCTCTTCTAAAACACTAATTCTCTGGCTATTAACCCATGGGTTCTTCTTGGTGGTGGAGGTGGAGGGTGGTATCTATATTCTTTCCTTTTCCCCTTCTTTCCAATCTAAAATGAGTGATAATTTGTGAAGGAGGGTTGAGGCTTATTGGTCAAGCTATGATTCTGTTATCATTGCTTTTCTCATATTACTGAGGTGATGATGAGATTTTCTGAATATATTTTGCTGGGAGATGTATAGTTTGCATGTAATTCTCTCCACTGAAACCAAAACTCGAGCTATAACTTCCATTTTTTTTATTGATTCAGATTATATACCGCTTTGTTGTATATTTTTAATATGTTTTAGAAAATTGGCTTAGTACACATCTTATACCTACATACATGCATTGTAAATCCTTATGAACAAAAAGTTGCAAATACATGCATGTGCACATGCATAAGTAAATTTCTTTATACATGCATAATTGTTGCTCATGTATGATGCATGTTGTGTGTTCAAGAGGAAGGACAATCTGATGCATGCAATGCATGACTATAATCTCATCTATTACCATTGCTAGGTGTTAATATTTTGAACCTGCTTCCTTTTTTTGCCTTTGTGCATTTTCCCCCTTTCTCTTAACTATTTATCTGGGAGCAACCATTGATGGGCATATTTACTAAAAGAAGAATGTAGTTACATTAATGAAGTGGGACACAGCTCTGAATAGATTCTAAATCTTGTTATATTTGAATGCATCTTTATTCAATTTTTTTTTAGTTTTCCCAACTTTTTATGGGCGAATATTTTTATACTATTTCTTTAGTTTCGATTATTTAGTAATTTATTTTGCTGTAATCTGGATGACTGTAACTCGTATGGATTTGGTAAATTGTGCTGTCATTTCAATATTCTGGTTGGATATGGTGAGATGAATATTTAGTTATCTTCTCTGTGGTAGGCAATCAGTTTCTGTCATTTGCTCCCATCTGTTGTGTAGAAGTGTTTCTCATCTTTCTCATAGCATAATGTCAGAAAATAGGCAAATGCAAGCACCTCCTTTTTCTCTCTATCACTACTCAGGTGATGATGGTAAGCCATAATCATGTGATTCAGTCTATAGCATCTTTGCATGCCATGGAACATTAGACCATTACCAATTTATCCCTATCACTTCTCCTCTTCCTCTCCTGTCTAATGATGGCGGGGTTACTTGCATGGCTGACTACTGCCATTGTTATGTGGTAATTGGTAGGTGATGGGATTTGATAGATATATGGATTTATCTGAGCCTCAAACTCTAATTTACAGCTCTCTCTCCCTTCTCAAGTTCATTATATATATGAAGATAAAGGTGCCTCAGAGGTCTATGGTTGGGGTGTTCCTTGTGAAATGAGGCTTTTGGAAGAGTTTGGGCAATTTTTTCTTTAATATATCTCTCTGCATGAGCAGAGATACACATACACCAATAACTTTACATTGTTTTTTTGTCCTCCTGTAAATCTAGTTATCTAAAATTTGCTATCAAGTCCAGACAAATTCTTTTTATGATTTGTATTTTTAGTATACTAAATCTTTGCCCCCAGCTTAATTGTGTTACTGAATGCTGAATTTGCGACTATGGTTGGCTATAACATTTGTCAAAATATTTTTTCTCCTTAAGAAGTTCTCGCTTCTCATGATCTATGGGACAAGGATTGATTCTGCTACAAAGTGGAAACAACAAGGTCTTATACCCCTATCTTTAACACAATGGAAGCTTGGATGTTCTGCTGTTTCTCACACAACCAGTTGCAGCTGCTTGCAAATAGTCAAAGACGTAAAGAATGCCTGAAAAAATGGTGGTTCTATGCCTCCATTTACTTTTCTATTTTTTAATTTGTTTTCTTGTTTTTGTTTCTCTGCTGCTTGGTTCCTCAGATTTTCAGAATTTTATCTGATATGGTGTTGTCTGAAGGATTGGAGGGATAAGTGACTAAAACCTTTTTACTTTAGTATATTTTAAACTCTCTTTAAATTTTGGCTGCTGAATCCTAGTAAGAAAGTGAAAACTGGCTATCGGTCCAATGAAACATCAAAGTTCAACTCCTGAAGTATCTTGATGCCCTGTTGATCTAAATAAATAGCTAGTGTGGGTTTTCTTCATGTTGTTCCCTTGACTCATCCTTTTTACGTGAGTTTTTCCTTTTTGCAGGTCACAGGGGTTTTGGTCTCATCTGAGTTCCCTTTTTCCTTTTACTTTTCTGCTTTTTTCTGTTACTACTCCTTTTCCCACGTTGAAAGATAACATTAGAAAATCTCAAATGTAAAATGAAAAATCCTATGCATGAGACCTGTAGCAGTGATGTCCGGTAAATTGGTTTTCCTGGCAGTGTCATTATTAGATACAGATTACTTGGTGGTTGGTGGAGTATTGGAGATTCTTCAATTTTTTTGGTTATAGTTTAAACCTCCCTTATGCAGCAGAATTTTAAAAGCTCAAACAGAATTTTTGATGGCACCAATGAAAAGGTTCTCGACTTTGACACTCCATTAATGATGCTCTTAACCTCTTCAATACAACTCTTTATTATCTAAGAATTCTTTTTTTTATATTTGTTTATCTTTTTACTTAGATCTATAGAGATGGTGAGAATTTGCTTTGTATGCTTTTATGCTTCAGAAACCTGAACCAAATCCCCTGTATTTTTTAAGCCGAGTGCATCATGGCTATGGCATAAATTTCTATACAACCCAAATGGAATAGATATCTAGTAAATTTCTAATCGATTCTTTAGTTCCAGGAAGAGATGGAAAAAAGACTAATAGGAAGATTTTTAATTAATATAATCAAGTATGGGAATGGCTGTCTTCTATAAAACATTAAAATCCTCTCACAATCCACTTCCATTTGAATTTGTTTCATAAAAAAGATCGCCGTCATAAAATAACTAGAGAAAATGCCTGAAGCCACATTCCTGGATCTTTTGCAACATTTATTCTAGCTTGCCTCTATTGAAAAATAAATGAAGTAATTTATCATAGTGTAATGAGGCGATGATGGGAAGCATGTAAGTGTTTTTCTCATTTGTTGGTTTAGCAATGTCATTAAGATCAACCCCCATCTCTCGTCTCTCTGCTTGTGTACTCTTCTTAAATAACAGGCCAGGTAGCTCTGAAGTTCTTTTGTTCTGCAGGCAACCCATCTGCAGCCATCATGAGATGGAGAGGTTGCCGGCCGGAGGAGCAGAGAAGGGAGATCATTTGGTTCCATCGATTCAAGAATTCCTCTGAGCCTCCTAGTTTGCGTCCACCATTCTTCTCTTTCTTCCTTTTCTTCTTGCTACTTCCAGTGGGTAAATGCTGTGATGTTCTGCCTCTTGCTCTCCTCCTTTCTCTTTAGTCTTTTCTTTTCTATTGCTTTAGTAGAAGAGGCTGTAATGAATCTGGGCAGAGGGTTTGTGGCATTGTGAATCCGAAAACAGTTAATTCCAAATGGCAAGGCGATCATGGATGGCCTACTACTGTTTAGCAGGCAACTGATCACAGCTGATTTGGTTTAATTCTGTAGAGGGTATTCGAAGTAATTATACAATGCTGGATTAAACAGTGAACCTGAGCCTCCTTTTTTTCTTCCCCTTCACTTTTTTAATTTCTGTTTATTTTCTTTTTGAAGATTCTACATTTCAATGCTTTTAACTTCTTTTCTAGAATCAATTTTGTATGATGAGCTGGTCCCGTGTGGCTCTACAAAAATTCATAGGTTTGGAGGCTGATGAATGATCAGGGATGGGGACTGCATCAATAGTAGCTAGGCTTCTGAGAACCTGAGTCCTTAATATTTTTTTTTTTGATTTTTTTATTGAAAGTTAGAATATTTGCTTGTTATTATGGTTCCACAGTGTTCTGAATTCTGACTCTTTTCTTCTTTTTTACTCAAGTTGTTTTTCCCATGTAATGATAGTTTTAATCTTGCATTGCCTTCCTTTTAATCTTGTAGTCTTTTCCTTCTTCTTTCGAGCATCAATATTATGAAAAGACAATCTGAAAAGTCTCCAATGCTATGCTCCAGACCAAATTCTATTTTGCAGTAACTACTTGGTTCCTGAGCTGCTTTCTCTAGCATTGCTCTTCTAACATGGCTTACTTAGGGGCTGAGTGGACTTGTGACTCACTATTCTTTTTAGCCTCTATTCTGGAGTTGTAGGAACCTATAAAAATTTCTACTTTTTTTTTCCCTTAATCTTTCTACTTAACTCTGCAATGATAGTAGTAAGTTGCTTGCTTTTATGCTTCTGTGCTTTAAAAACCTGCTTTTTATACAACCTGTTTGGATTTGACATGTACTCCGTGGGCTGACACCATCCATGAAATACCCTTTCCTCTTAAACATATCAGCATTTCTTGTCTACTGAAATCATTCATTCATGTAATCATTTTCCACATATCCTTAATGGATGTCTCAAACAAAAATGTAAACTTTTTTTTATTTTTGAGAACTTATACTTATTCTATATTTTGTAGTATTATGCCCCAATTTTTTTGGGGTCAAGGTGGAAATAAAATGTAGTATTAATTTGGAGATGGCACAAGATTTCTGGTAAATTGTACCAAACAAGCCATTTTTTTGCCTCCTTTTTATTGTTTGTTAATTATTGTACTCTATTCTTTATCAATTTTTTTTTTTTTTTTTTTAATGTCAAAGCCTTTTCCTCCAGCAACTTTTAGATGCATATGTTTTGTGGTGGTCATGATGATGATTGCGTGAAAGGCTTTCCCCTCTTCTAAAACAGTAATTCTCTTATTATTAACCCATTGCACCTTCTTGGTGCTGGAGTTGGAGGGTGGTATCAATATCCTTTTTTCTTTCCCCTTCTTTCCAGTCTAAAACTAGTGATCATTTGTATAGGAGTGAGCCTTATTTGTCAGGCCATGATTCTGTTATTATCAGTTTTTAGATTACTGAGGTGATAATTAGATGTTCTGAATGTAATTTCCCAGTAGAAGATGTGTAGTTTGCATGTAATACTCCGAAACCAAAACTCCAGCAATAACTTTCACATTTTTTGATTGTTCCAGATTACATACCCCTTTGTTATATTTTTTAATATGTTTTAAAAGATTGGTTTAGCACACATCTTATGCCTACATACGGGCATTGTAAATATACATGAACAAAAATCGCGCACACATGCATACGTAAGTATACCTGGACTTGCACTGTTGTTGGTCATGTATGATGCATGTTGTTTATTCAAAAAGAAAAAAGAGCTTGGGATGCTTGACTATGATCTTATCTATCAGTGCTGTTAGGTATTAATATGGTGAACTTACTTCCCATTTTTGTCTATGTGCATGTTTCCTCTTTCTCTTAATTATTTATCAGGGAGCAACCATGGAGGGCATATTTACTAGAATGTGTTTACACTAGGAAAGTTAGACAGCAGCTCTTCCATAAATTCCAGCCATTCTGCACTCTTTTCTATATGCATATAAAATACATGGGCATGTGAAATTTTTTTTATCTATCCACATATATGCTCGAACATACATATCCTGGTTTTTGGTTCTAAATCTTGTTATATGCAAATGCATCTTCATTCATTTTTTTAGTTTTCTCAATTTTTATGGGTGAATATTTGTAGACTATTTCTCTAGTTTTGATTATATAGAAACTTATTTTCTTCGACACTGAATGACTGT
Organism: Phoenix dactylifera; assembly: GCF_051530095.1. Taxonomy (NCBI): domain Eukaryota; kingdom Viridiplantae; phylum Streptophyta; class Magnoliopsida; order Arecales; family Arecaceae; genus Phoenix; species Phoenix dactylifera. The sequence goes on along the minus strand of NC_143190.1, from coordinate 57,372,247 downwards.
GTCCATTGTATGAATTTGCTAAGCTGTGTGCTGTAATTCTTTATTCTGATTGGATATAGTGAGATGAATATTTAATTATCTGCTGTGTGGCAGGCAATCAGTTTCTGCCATTTGTTCCCATTTGCTGTGTAGGTGGGTTTCTCATCTTTCTCATAGCACAATGCTGGAAAGTAGGTAAATCTGGGCGACCTTTTGCTCTCCCATCACTATTTACGTTCTGTATGTATGCTTGTTAACAGGTGGTGATGATAAGCCACAATCATATGATTCTGTTTATGGTATCTTTGCATGCCATGGAACCATTAGTAATTAAGCCCCTTATCTCTCCTCTTCCTATCTTTGATGATGGTGGGGTTACTTGCGTGAACTGCCCTCATGGGCAACCAGTTGCAGCCATTTTTAGGTGGGAGTCGTTGGAAGGTGATTGGATTCCATATATTTATGGATTCTTCTGCACCCCACACCCGATTTCACAGCTCTCTCCCTTCTCAATTCATTGTACCTTCCGAAGACTATCACTGTTATGCAGATAACAGTGCCTTGAAAATCCATGGTTGGTGTTCCTTGCTTTGCGGTGCTTTTAGAATCGTTTGGACAATTTTTTCTTCGTTGTTTCTCTTTGCATGAAAAGATCTATACCAGTAATTTTTACATTCTTTTTTCCCCTCCCCTACTACTAGATATGTAAATTTATTCTCAAGTCTGGACGATTTTTTTTTTTTTATGTTTTGTTTTTTTAGTATATCAGATCTTTGTCCCTAGCTTAATTGTTCTTGAATGCTTGAACTTTTGCCATGATTGGCTATAACATTTACCAATCTTATTTGTTCTCAAAGAGGTTCTCCCTTCTCATAATCTCTGGAACAAGGATTGATTCTGCTACAAGGTGAATACCAGGTCTTATACATCTTATCTTTAATAGCAAAGCATATGCTTGGATGGTCTTATATTTGTGCTTAAATTAGGTCTAAGACTCACAAAATGCCCGGCAAAGGGGTTGTTCTGTGCCTCGTTTTAGTTTTCTTGGTTTAATTTGTTTTCTTGTTTTTGATTCATTGCTGATTGGTTCCTCATATTTTCAGAATTTTATATGATGTCTGTCGATATGGTTGATTGGCTTGCTTGATGATGTGGCAGCGAGAAACAAAGATTGCAGCGAGGATAGATCTCAGAGAAAAGGCAATTGAAGCTCAACGATGCTTGTAGATAAAAGCACAATGAAAGAAGAGTAAGAGACCTCAAACTTGATGATGAAGAAGCCCAAGGTAGCTTTGGTCCCGTCTCGGAGTTGAGGATACCGCAGTTACCCTGCCAGCCGGTTCTTGATGTGACGGAGTTTGAGCACTACCGCGCCTTAGATGAACTTGTAGACTGACGACAACGCCTCTGATGGAGGCCTTCATGGCCACCACCACCAACCTCTAGGGCTTCTCTTGAGTGGTGTCGCCTGCCGCCTCGATGGAGGAATAAGAGAATCGGAAGTGGGTGCTCAAGGTGCTTAACTCTCTCATCTTCGGTGGTGTCGGCGTGTCCTTGCCCGACATGGAGGAATAGGAGCATCGAAAGTGGGTGCTTAGGGAGTTTAATTCCCGCATCTCTAGTGGCACCGGCATGTCCTCGCCCGACACGGTATGGAGGAGGTCATCGACACAGAGGAATAGAACCACCGGAAGCGGGTGTTTAAGGAGCTTAACTTCCTTATCTTCGGTGGCGCCAGCGTGTTCTCGCCCGACGAGACTGTGGAGGAGGTCAGCGATATGGAGGAATAGGAGCACCAGAAGCGGATGCTCAAGGAGCTTAACTCCCTCATCTTCGATGGCGCCGACGTGTCCTCGCTCGACGAGGCTATGGAGGAGGTTACCGACATGGAAGAACAGGAGCACCGGAAACGGGTGCTCGGAGAGCTTAACTTCCTCATCTCCAATGGCGTCGACATGTCCTCGTCCGACGAGGCTGTGGAGGATTGGAACTCGCGCTTGCTAGATCGCCATCGCTCGAGCAGAATCGCCTGTAGCCATGGCGCATCCGAGGATCCTCTGAACCAGCACTTAAATCGGAGAAATCGAGAAGAGAACGAAGAAACAACGGCTTCTACGATTGAGAGAACCCCAAATCGAACGACAGAGGGACCTGGATGGATCAACCGGGGAAGCAGCGGGAGGGCTCTGTCAAGCCGTCCAAGACTAGCGAAGGAAAACGCCCCGCGGCGGGGTAGGTGTCAATCCTGAAGTGAGGGGAGCCGCTGGAAACGTTTAGGAAGCCGACGACGGCGGCGATGTTCAAGATAGGGAGGATGAGGCCGGACGCTGAGATGGTCCCAAAGTAGATCGGTGCGGGCGTTTGAAGACCGCAACGATGACCACAGTGGTGTACGTCAAGTTAGCCTTCTCGGTCTCGTTGTCGTCGAGCTCGTTGCCGCTGCCGATCTTTTCGGTGAAGGAGGAAGTACCGGCGATCATAGACTACGCTACCAAGGATCCGTAGAGAACTTGAAGCAATGGACAGATTTGTGGGGTGGAATCAGATCAAAGAGAGGATGGAGACTTAGGGATTCCCTATCTTCCCTCTTTAAGATTGGGAGTTAGGGATTCCCTATCTTCCCTCTCTATTTCTCCGACGCTCGGAGGTGAAGAGATGGGCTTGGCCGGCGCGTGAGGCGCGCGTGGATTGCGAGGGAGGCATGTTCGAGGTCCGCCACCATCATAGCGCCGTTGGAAAATGGTCCTAGTGTGGGAAGAGAGCCATCCCAAGCGAGAGCATAGCCAAGAGAGGCTATTGTAGCGCCCACACAAGTAGGGCTGACATCTCTTCTCGATCGTAGTAAAGATGAAGAAAAAGAAAAGGCTAGATTTCTTTCAGATTTGAAGGGGGCTTTGAAAGCCACCAAGGCCGAAGCCTTGGGTATCTCCCAAATGAGGTAGGAGACACAAAGAATTTGCAAGCGACGATGACTACCACAACAAAGGTGGAAGAGATGACAATAGGTTACGTGATTGGTGGTGCTGATACGATGTTGAAATAATTGGAGAAGAGAAAAACAAAGAAAAAGATAGAAGTGATTTTATTTATCTGTTTTTTCATATTCAGTACATCTCAGGAGTTATATATACCTATGTACAGACTCCATGCATAAAAAAATTAAATAAGCTGATATAGGATCTCATTAACAATGAAAAATATTATAGGTGATGCAGGTTGTCATGCGATCTCTAAAATTACTTTAACAACATTATGGTAACAAAGAAAACTAATATAGGTTGACACAGAATCACGGTGATAAAAAAAAATATTATGAGTGATGTAGGTTGTTATGTGATTTTTAAAATTATTTTAACAGTTTTTAATATCATAACTCAACCCTTGCTGACATGTTATGTATGCAGCTACGAGTTACTTTTCTTGGAGTTCATCTATCAAGCCCGACGGGGAGAAAAGAACAAATTTATTTACATATTTCGTATTGCAAGACATTAACATTATTATATTACGGTGAAAGAACTCGAATATTTTGACTTTTGACTTGGTAACCATACCCGAAATCATGAGCAGGATAGAGGAGTGAAGAACAAACAGCCCTATCCTAGGATAAAAAGCCTTTCGAATCCATATTCGAATTTAGCCATAGAGGAAGAGAAAATAGATTCGAATTCATTGAAAAAAAAGCGTATTCTATTTTCTATTCTATAAGGAAACTAATATTATTATATGATGCTTTGTTAATATAATAATATTAATATTATTATAAAATATTTTATTGACTGGTTGGTTGGTGAAGAGATGAATATCACTAGTTAAAGTTATCTCTAACTAGATTTGTTTAAATCAGAGCTCGCCCAAGCCTTAGGCGACTGGGGTGGTCGCCTAAGGCCCTAGCCCCAAAAAAGCCCACCGCAGGGAAAGCCTTAAAGATAAAACAGAAAGGAAAAAGATCTCTCTTAGTAAATTCGCCTTAAACTGGCCCATTGCAGGAAAGGCCTCAAAGATAAAATAAAAAGGAAAAAAAGATCTTTTTCAGTTAGTTCTGTCTTAGGCCCTCAAATATATTGAGCCGCTCTTGATTCGAATGTAGCTTGAAAAGGACCATGGGATGCTATATCTTTGAGTCGCCGCTGTGATTCCATGTCCCTCAGTTCATGACTTCTACCACCCCCGGTACTATATTTAGAACATCCCAACTTCCAAGAGTCAATGCTCCTCAATTATTCGTCACTTCGCCTATCTATTTTTTTTCAAAAATTTTGGGAGATCCTTAATTCATCTGCTTATGGGATGGTAATGCTCAGCTCTAGGTTTTGACTCACCATCTTGACGTCCATTTCTGCCTTGGGAAGGAAGGCCCGTGTTTGAAACTTCTCTGTATGGCTCGTTCGTTTGGGCAAACCGTTCGGGTTGTGATCGTTCACCATCTCGTCACCTATTTGCCTTGGCGCCTCTAGCGAACGCTTACGTGCCAAGGTCTTAACATTTCGAGTTCCCAATCCGTATCCTCCTGTTCGTTACAAGTTTTGAAATCGTAGGAACTCCTGACTTCAAATCAAGAAAAAGAAAAGGAAATCTAGGTGGTGAAAGATCAATTCCGAGGAATAACATATTATTACATGGCCACATGAGGGCGGATGGGAGTATAAAAATGACAAGTGCCATGATTTTATATGCATACGAAAAAAAAGCAGCTAACCCTCGAGGTGCACAAAGGTTTAAGTTCTTAACTAGGGCCATAATCAAATTATTGTTTCATTTAACAATTCTGCTTTACTAGCTGTCACTGATGCCAAGCCTCAAGATTTTCAAGCCACTACATTTGAGAGATTCATGGACAACCGGTACTCAAACAGATGCGGCAAGCAAGACATCATCTTGGAGATCCAGTCTCGATAGATAGATTGATTCGGTCTCCACCCCGTGATAAGAGCGGTACCTCAATGTACCATGCTACCAATTGCAGTTCTGTGTTGAAAGCATAAACTAATAAGCAAGCCGCACTGACTTTTTTTTTTTTATTTTTTTATTTTTGAAGTTTCTAGTGGAGTTAAATCCCATATGGAGTGAGGAGAACTTGATATCATGGTGCAACAGATTAGAACCGAATGGTGTTTGGCACATTAAAATTCAGATGGGTTTCGCTCCCTGCAACGCGTCCGGGAGATCAGAATAGCGCTACGGTAATTCTTGCACTAAAATAGTTCAAGCTTCCAGGCACTGCAATAATAGTACAAATACTTTCAAGAGAAAGGCCTCAGCGTCCAGTTTCCAACTTTCCATACCGTTTTCATTATATTATTTTGATGGAAGTTTGCTTTATATGAAGTAGGAGAAACTTGTTGATTGGACAAAAATATGCACAAACTCGCATGCAACCACGTAATGCACATATATATAATCCTTTCAAGAAGCCTCTACATTTTTAAACGCCAGAAATTCTCAGGGAAAGAGCCGCATGATCATAATTCAAGTTTCACTTGGTCTGTAAAAATAACATATAGCTAACTCATCTACTGGGTCTGTTTAACAGTTGGTATAAACTCAGATTACATCACACTACAAGGGTGGCAGACTAGAAAGCTGCTATAATACTTCGAGGTTGCACTGCAAGTCTGCCACATACATTTTGAACTCACCAAGCATACGAAGAAGACAACAGGCATAGTTTGTATGTAACACTGGCAAAAATCAAGGCAAACCAATTTGATTATATGATCCTCATTGACCATCCTAAAGAAGAGGATTTTAACTTCAGCGAGCGGCCTAAACGTACTCTGGTAGCTGCAACAAAGAAAAAGAAACACCTGAAAATACATCTCAACAAAGAATTGTCACCTATCCAACTCATATGCCAAACATCAAATCCCTGACTTTTGATACAACTGATTTTGCTGGGAAAGCAATCGTTCCTGCAGAATGGTGTCCGCTGTCACTGACGGCGTTGGTGCGGGTTTGTGGATGATAGGGGCGAGGGAGAGATCCCAAAGAACTTGGTGCAGCGGAACTCGTTGCAGTATGTAACTTTGAGGGCAATGAAACCATGAAGCCCCCATGATTTATGCTGTTGTGCTTCTCAGTCAGAAATTGGCACTGCATAGGGTCCACAGGTTTCACCCCAATTATTAGAACATTGTTTATTTGTGTCCCATTCTTTGCAAGAGCTTTTTGAGCATCATACTGGTTCTGCTCATAGAGAAAAAAGAGGCAAGAACAGTAACAAGAAAAAACTAATCAGTGTTGAATATGGCATTACCAAGAGAATTTAGTTTTAATTGTAAATGCTAATCCGAACCTGATACGTGATCCTTATTGAGAATTGACAACAAAAAAGCAGCAACATGTTATAAAATGGTTTCAGAATGTTTAACAAGAACTTACAACCACTAATATGGAATTCTGAAACTGGTAGAATAATCTAAATTGGGAATTCCAACTACTACAAATGTAAATTGGAGCATGACATTGTAGCAGTGCAAAATAAGTGCCAAACTCTATCTCATCACAACACCCTTGTTCACAAGTAGCCAAACTTGTTCCCTTAGAGACATGAAGACAATCCTACACTTATATAGCAAATTGTTTGTTGCAGAATAGAACCAGATATAACATAGACAAACCCAAGAAAGCCTCTGGTCTTTGGTCAAGGTTAGAATGAAGAGGCGGGGGAACTGAGAAAGGCCCCAGTTAGAAATCACGTCATCTCCATGCTTTCAATACCTTTTTAATGGGGAAAAATATGAAGTGATTTTGACAATCTAATGATGGGCAAGTTTAAGGGTAATTTACAAACTGTCTAGAGATCCACAAAGAATTCACGTCTAGCACCACCGCACAAAAAAAGGATAATGCCTATTCCATACATACATGTATGCATGCAAGTATGCATGAAAAGCAATTAAGCATTTGGTGTGGCTAAAGTAAATTGAAGAAACAAATGCCTCTATTTCACTGCATGAAAGCAGCTTTGCAAGTAAAAGTGGCTTAAATGACCAGTGGTTTGCATAAAAAACATAGTTGTTATAGCTAATTGTTTCAACTAGTGAAGAATAAATAACATCAAGGACTATAATGTATACTGCAAGAGCCTGTACAAGCATGCGTCTAGTCCCATATCGATTATGCACTAGGTAGATCTTGGATACTCACACAGGGCTAAGGAACCCAAATAATACATTCTAACTAGTTTTTTTGGTTGAGGTTATGGGTCCTTATATACTACTGCAAGTATCATATACAAAATGCAGTAGAATTACCTGATATAAAATGTGCATCCAGTTAGCATCCCTTGGACCAGGGACATGTTTCAGTATTGGACCACATTTCTCAAGCTCACGTACTACCAAGTTGGTATCACCAGGGGAGAAGCTGGAAAGGGGAAAAGAGTAGCATTACATATAATAGACCCAACATAAATTCAAATAACAAGAAATATCGAATATTAAATTCAACAATATGGATCGAAATAAAAAGAACATTAACAGACAGTAATTGCAAGATTTAGTCAATGCAAAATAGTTAAGCATCTTCAAGAGGTTTACTCTTGGAATAAGGTGTAAAACATCTCATTTCACAACTATTAGATAATTTTGTCATTCAAGAGATGGACATTTTAAATGGCCCTTGGAAACTAATTACAACAGCAAGATCCCTCGACCTCAACCATCAAGCCAACCATCACGCACTTATGTCCAGCACCACAACCACGAAAAAAGTAGAAATGTGGAATTTAATTTGGTCGCACTAATAAAGTTATCTCACTGTTGTTATCCAGGATCTGGAAATCCACGTGGGTATTAACAAACAAGGATATGACTACATTAACAACACAAGAACAAGAAAAGAAAAAAAAATTAGCTCAAAATAGGATCGACTCTATGTGACTCCTTTAAAGGGTGAGTTAGGCCAGGCTTTTTTCTTTAAAAAAAATCATGAGCTAAACATTGCAAGTGCCATCAGAGGATACATAATTATGCACACAAGAAAGTAAATATCTAAAAAATGCACTAAAGTCTTCTTAAATTATACAGCCAACCAACTAATTCCTCTGAGAAAAGAACATGAATAAAAGGTCTGACACAACGGAAGATGTAAACCAATTTTAATTGAGAGGAAAAACTGATATTCTCCAAACCACAACCCGCCATTCAATAGAACCAAAATGAAACTTTCACAACAAGTAATGTCATCCAAGTGCGACAATTCTAGACCTCAATTGAAAATAAAGCATGCCCCCCCTTTTTTTTTGCTGAAATGGATGATTCATATCGTTCTAGTACGCATACATCCAATAAGGTCTTTGCAGATACAATTCAATGATATTTAAGATCCGAGATTACTGAATCAAACAATATATAGCCAACAACAGTAGTTAGTAAAGAATTAGAAACACCAACATAGAACAACACACTGGTACTAATAGAATTCTAGAATAACCTCTTGCCCGTATCAACAGTTTCTGAAACCACAGCCTACATCAAGAGAGGGAATCAACAATTCCTATTCAAAGTCTACCATTCCAACCCCCCAAGCAGGCATTCAACAACATCTAAAGTTTAACTTGGTTATATGAGTCTCTACCAGAAGCCCTACTTAATATCTAGCTACGTTATATACTTAATAGCAGCAGAAGAATGTCACAAACATTGCTAAACTTCTAATATTCACAAGTAATACTTAATTACCCCACCTCAGCAGGCGAATGTTTAAAATATAGCTACATTTCCTATCATCACAAGCTGTACTTAATCTATACTAAATTTCAAGTCAATCTCAGCAGAAGAATGATATAAATAAAGCTAATTTCTGAACATGAAACATGCTATTACATTGACATTCAATTGAAATAAGACTAGAATCCAAAAGAGTTTTTTTTTTAAAAAAAAAGTTAAGCCATACCCAAAAACAGTGACCCACGCCTCCTCGTTAAGCCCGCCGTTGGGCACGATGCTACTCTTCTGCGCCTCCGGCCTCGTCACCTCCCTTGGCGGCGGAAGCATGAGCAAGGCCCCCTGTTCGACAACTCCATCCACCGGCGAACCGTTCTCCTTCTCGCCTTGGTGGATCCAGCTCAAGCTCTCGGGGCTCTGGGGCGCCGCCTGCTTCCCTTCGGATCCATTCACCTCTGCCCTAATTTTCAAAACCGAGGGAGAGGAAAGCAACGGGGAGCGGGAAAAGGAGCCGCTGCCGCCCCGGGAAAGCGGCGGCGGGGTCCGGCTCCTACTGCCGGACCGGGCCGCCGGCGAGGGTGGGTGGAGCTCGGCGAGGGCGGGCTCGGGGGAGAAGTCGGCGCGGTCGTCGAGGGTGAAGACGGGAGGCGGAGGGGGGTCGGAGGAGGATAAGTTCTCCCGCCAGAGGGCGGACACGGCGGCAGCCTGGCCGGGTGTGGCGAAGCGGCCGCCGCGGTGGTGGGCGGAGATCGGGGAGGCGAGGTCGCGGAAGAACGGGGACAACCGCCCGGGCTTCGAGCTTCCAGGCAACCGGGAGGAGCTCATCTCCGATCCACTATCCTTCTGATTTCCGGCGAGAACTGACACCTTAAACCCTAAATTTTGGGGACGTATGGAAACTGGGGAATTTTCGAATTTGGGGGGGAAAATAATATAAGTTCGACGTTGTCGGAAAACCCCAGTTATTCCGCTGGAGAGCGAAGTAATAATTTAACTAAAAATACCCTTACCTCTTTGGCGTTTTTTTTTAATTTTTTCATAGTCGCAGGCGTCCAACGAGGAGCAGTTTGGCCTACAAGAATTTTGGTCCAAAATGCACGATTTGGTGCACATTTTCTGATGGAAAATGGTGGCCGCATGGCTCTCAATCCTAACCGTGATAGCTTTGCTACATCGTTTATCAACAACCGTTTGTTGTTGTTATATGGTGATTATTTTGTGAGTATTATAACGGACCAATTAAGTTCAATTGAGCAATTTTAGATTAGATAGCCTATAGAATGATTAGGCTTGAATACCCTAGGGGGTCCATCCCAGTGAGGAGAAAAATGTTTCTAATCGACATTTGTTTGGCAATCCATTATAGATCATCAAGTCAAGATTTAGGAACTGTCGACAATGATCGAGTGAGACTGAATGATATATCTAGGAGAGATTGAAGAAGAGGATTTCTTTTCACCAAGGCACAATAGCTACAGTCCCATATATGCTTCAAGATTTAGCAATAAAACAGCAAATTGAAGTGCTGATCCAGAAGGGTAAAGTTCTTTATCTATTTCCTCCACTTGGAGGTTGCAGTTAAAACCAGATAAACATCAATACCATGCAAAGAGATCTCATTCATACGGAGGAAAGGCCGGCCTGCTGAGAAATTCCATCATCACATTCTCCAGTGACCATGTATTATACAATAGATTCTCAGTGACAAATTTGAGAAGTGCAGCTCGTCAAGGTTTTAGAACAGATATGATAATATGATATGCGCCAAAGAGTTACAATTTTTTTTGAGAAACACACAACAGTACGATACCCCAAAATAAATCAGCTCCCTTCTTTGTGAGGGGTGTAACATAATTCATAATTTAACAAAGATGAGTGCCTTACAACAATGACCTCAACTCAATTTTCGTGCAGCTCAAACTGCAAATGTCCAGATCAAAGTTTTTTTCTAAGGAAGCTTTGAGGTAAACTACATCCGCAGCCAATAGAGCCTTTTATCAATCAAAAAGGCCTGTTTCTGAGAGACAAACAAGAAACACATTAACACCATACTTTGGGAAACAAAGCATCAATCCAAGGGTAATAAACACAAAATATTAATACACACCATGTGATGGTTGATTTGATTAGTTACATAGAATTATGGGAGAACATAAAGCTCATGAAAAACAGCCAGAAATTTGTACAATCATTTTGTTAACTACATCTACTTTTTAAGTCCCTACAAACTACATCCACATTACATATCATAACCAGCCAAATGCAGTGTTCTGTAAATCACAACATACATAATTGTGGGGTAGACATGAGGGAATTTTATTGCTAGCCATTCCTAAGATAATCAGCTGTTCTCCAGGAAATTTCCAACCAACAAAAAATATAGTTACGTGTAACTGAAATAGAAGTTATGACTTATTGCCTCAACCAAAATTGTAACTAACAATTAGTTTATTGAACATAAAATGAATAATTTTCGGACATGCTACTATATCTTAGAAGCATATATAAAGAGGCACACGAGTTCATTATATGTGATGCACAGAAAGTTAATTCTACAAGGAAATTAGGCCAATGAAGTAGTCTATGGCAAATGTGATCTCATTCTATTACTAGTCGTATTAGTACCTATATATGCATTTCATAATATTTCAGCACATGTTAATGGAACTTAAACTAAGGCTTCAGGTAGCAGACAAAAATATGAATAGTTTAGTCAAATCGTAAACCATTTAATAAGGGAAAACATAACATTCCAATAGTTCTTTGGAGCAATTTCAATTATTCTTCTTGCGATCCAACATTATGAATCCATCCGAGCATATCCTCTTATGGTGCAAGAAATGATTCATCTTTTAAAGCATTGGGATGAGAATATTGATTTTAGCAGGATAGCTTGGCTACAAAGTCCAATTACATGGATGCAATTACAATATAAGCTTATCCATTAGTCTGTGATAGGACATCAAAAATAGAATAATTAGAACTTGATGATCTCCTTAATGCAGTTGTAAAGCTCAGTCAAGCATAAAACCAACAATGGCTGATGCCCCTCAGCAAGTCCGAAGAGTAACAAAACAAAGGAAGAATGACATCTAATGGGAACGTTAGCAAGACATAGATGCATAAGGCCTTTGCTCTGAACTAGAACTAAAGGTATGGAAAATAGAGAATTTGTTAGGTAAACATTCAAGTCTATCATGTTATTCTTACTCAGACATGGTATCTTAACACCAAGTTGATCAAGGGAAAACACTACAGCAACCCACTATCCTAGAGTTGTGCTTTTCCAGAACCAGACTAACAAAGGTTGTTATATTGGTGAAGCATATCTAAAAGATGATGAACAAAAGTTTGCTGCCTTTGTCAATTGTCATGCTTGCTTAGTATTAGTCTAGTAGATCTCCACTAATTACTTATCCTCCACAGAACTTACACTGAATAATTTCCTGAAACCTTCACTCCTTGAACAATACATATGGCATGCAAAAAATTCTAACTGCCATCAAAAAGTTGGGTTAACACAAGGAGCTTTCGACCTTGAACTTCATAGCATGCTGGAGTCGTCTTTCAATAGCAATAGCATGATAGTAGAAACTATCTCTGAGAAAAAATTGCAGATCATGAAATCACAAACATTTATATATAAACTTCTAGAAATCCAATTAAAAGATATGTCAATTCTCTTTCTTGCCCTGTTCGGTCAGTAGGCATTTCAGAATTGCTAATTCACTCATGAACCTGATCAAACTCTATACAACAGTGCCCATCTTTCCTAGATTATAAAATTGTTATGACATAATTAATTTTGAATCCAGAGTGGGGATTTGCAAAGGAAATAGAAGCCTAGATGAAAAAAGAAGAAGCAAAAGTAGAACCTTTTCATGAATAAAGCATCCTGCTGGATCCCATTGAATCAATACATCAAATGTCAAATAACTGTCCGTTTTTATCATCATCTGAGGTAAATTATCAATTATATCAAATTCAAGTTTTTAGAAAATGAATTGCAGGAACACCCAAGAATGCAGAAGTCACAAAGCATGTTAAAATAAGCTATCAAAATATGCCTGGCTTATAGGTTTCCAGTACTTACACGTACTGTCTATATGGGCATATATTACCAACCTGGCACGGTACTGGTGTGGTAGGGGGCTCACTATGCCCCCGTACCAACACATAATACATCTGTTGTCCCAACTCCAACAGCATACCGTGTGTCCGTACATGGATTTACCATACCGATCTGACCCATATCTGTATAGGGTCCATTATAGGGATTTAAAACATTGTGCAGCTAAAAGAGAACCATGCAAATACCAAGCCACATCAAGATGATATTCCACTATACACATCAAACACTGAGGATGCTTCTCAGTTATGATGTCCACCTAATTACGCATTTCTAGCAGTCTTCATCTTCAAGCCCCCGGAGAGGTCGTGTATGCCTTTTAAACCATTTGATCAACACTCTAACTTGTTAATATCTTTAGTCGATAAAGCTTGTAACCCTTCGAAGAGTCATCAGTTAACACTTTGATACTTGAGGGCCTTAGATTATATAGGGATCTCCTATAAGAAACCAACTTCAAAACCCCTTGTTTTTGTGGATAAAATAACTAAATAACTCTAATCCTGATTTCACAATATATTTGCATTATGCAAAATATTTCGACCATTCATGGTGAAAAAAAGAAACCTCTACAAGTCAATAAAATAAAACTTCACTCCAAATTAAAGAAATCAATATGTTACAGCATGATAAATCAGCACCATGTTCAATTAGTGCATAAGCACAAAGAGAAGGTATCATCTAAAGCACGAAGAATGGAGCTCTCCTGGAAACCAAAACACATGCTAAATGGTTTCCTTTTTCTCTTTTTTTTTCCCTGGTTTGATAGTGGGCGCCTCAGAGCATTGTAAGGAATCTTACAATTCCGTGAAGTATTCTAGCTTGTCTCTCATTGTTCAACCATGGGAGATAGATTAAGCATACATAAGAATGATACTTAGTTTCTAGCACATAGGAATATGTTTTATATCTAAGGATAGAATTGTTTTGCAAAGCTGCCATTCTAATAAGTGAATATGACAAAAGATTCACATGATCTTGAGGATAGAAGCATGTCAAGTTTGCAACTATCTGGTACCAAGGCTCATCTGTGGCATGTTTTATGAAGCACCTGCGTTCGTTCAGCTCCAGAACAAGCCTAAGAAATTCCCTATCCTCTTTTTTCTCAAATGCATTCTTAAAGTTTTATTTACTGATAAACCCAACTCATCTTTGGCATGCTTAGTTCATGCACATCCATAATCCATAAGCCATTTCAGCTCTCTTGATCAATACATCGGTGTTACAGTCACGAGCCAAATAAAACTTCAGCTTCTCATCAGTGTATATTAAGTGAAAACAACCATAATCGGGAAAAAAAATCTATCACATTCGCTTCACTGCAAAGGCCTCTCCTTTAAAAATCATACAATAGCCAGCTGACCAGATCCCAGAAAGCAACGCCAAATGCAGCTTCCCTATGTCGGATCATATATTGAGCCTCCCAACAAACAAATAGAACCACGTTGCAACCAAAACTATAAGAATTCGAAATCGCATAAATCTTACGAGAAAAGTTTGTCACACGCATGAGTCAATGAGTCGAAAGAGATAAATAGAAAAAGAAAAAAATAGAACGGTGTCTTACTCCACAAGATAGTTCAGAGAGAAATTGGGGGGAAAGAAAGGATCAGACTCCGGGGTTGGAACTGCAGAGCGTACCCTGGGACAGCGACCTCGAGCCCGCCGTGGAGTCTATCCCGAGCCGCGAGGTCAGCCGAGCCGAAGACACCGCGCTGTGGAACGGCAGGAGGGATTGCAAGGAACCCATCGCGCGAGGAACCCTAAAATGAAAACCAAAAGAGATCAGAAAAAAAAACAAATACAGGAGGGGAAGAAGTGACGAACATAAGAAAGATCTTGCCTCGGAAAAGAAGGAACGGGACGAGTGAGAAGATTAGGAGAGAGCGGGCTGCTGGTTTTCCTCATGGAAGACTTGAGGAAAGAGACGGCAGGTCTCGAGATCGAACGACAACGAGAGGCCATGAGATGGAGACTGGAATAGGAACAGAGGATGGAGCGGGTGACGAGAGTCGTAGAGAGAACCGTGAGGGCAAAGTGCGCGAGGGTTTCCGAAGGTTTTCATTCGTTTTTTTATTTTTTCTCTCTCTCTCTTCCCCTTTTTTTTTTTTTTTTTTTTTTTTTTTTTTTTTTTTTTTTTTTGCTACATTAGCTGCTCACATTGATCTCGCATGAGCACAACTAACTACATCACTAACAATAAGACTACACAAAGCAGAAGGAACGGAAGACAGCTCAGCTCAGAGAACATTTCTCGAATGATGAGTAGCGAATGAGGCGATCCAATCAGCAGCCTGGTTCGCCTCCCGTAGGACGTGCCTAACCTGGACCGCGTGGCACTTCCGAAGCAAACGTGTGTCAACTAGAAGATGATGCTTTGCCTCCTCCGGCCTCCCCTCTCGCGCTCAATCAACAAGGCTGAGTTTCCTATCAGGATGATGTAACTTGCCTCCAGAATATGTCTTGCATAAGCAAGTTCCTCCCATGCAGCCTTGAGCCTCGCCCCAAATGTTGATAACTCGAAAGACCGCCTCCCCCGTCGCAATCAACCTGGAACAATAGTCTCTGATCATAAATGTCATTCCTGCACCATCGCCACCGTTAGACCAGTTTTCATCAAAATTCATCTTAAGGTGATAAGAGGGATGGAGGCTCCCCAGAAAGCAAATTTGCATGCTAAAAAAATGGAGAGAGAGCCCTAGATGTCCCTAGCCACCATAGATTGTGCACGTGGCAGTGTCAATGGCACCGCGTATTTCTTTATCAAAGTTTTTCTCTTGTTTTGGGGGGAAAAAAAAAAGGAGAAATTCTCACCATGGGGACGCTGGCTACGAAATGGGTCCGAACCAAAACTGGTCGGCAGCAGGGCCTAAGAAGCATTAAGAATCTGGCAAAATTGGGTTGGGAAAAGGAGGCTGTTGGGGTTATTCTTCCTTTTCTCCCTTGAAACTATTGGTAGGGTCAATTGAACGTTTGGAAGAACAATCTTTGCTTCTTATATGGCAGCATTCCGGGGGCATATTGTGGACAGAATTATCAGTTGTTCCTGTCACTCTCTATAATATATATTTTTTAATTTTGTTACAATATTCCTATAAAAATATATTTGGCTTATTCTTATTATCTAAAAGTATAAAAAGAAAAGAAAAAACATTTTGACACCAATGCTGGGCACAATTGCCAGCAATCATTGAACAGGAAGAAGCCCTCCTTATCCTCCTCTCTTTTATTTATTTATTTATTTTTTACCCAACCGGCCAGGCCATTCGTCTTAATATTTTATATTAATTTTTTACTTTCAGCCTGAAATTCTTCCAGCAATACAACCATCATTATCCTATCACACCAATCCTACAAACCTCTTATCCCTTCTCATTCGATCACGACGGAGGAGCAAGTCAAAATATGTCGTGAGGAGCAAGTCAAAATAGAAAAACTCAAATTGGGTTTAAGGATAATCAAGCTAGAACTCCTGCTAATGATTATGTTTATCATAAAGGTGGATACTTTTCACATCAGATATTACATTTTCCTTGGGTTTTGCAATCATGTCACTATTGATTACTGCAATCCACAAAAAGAGTGGTTTACGCGAGCAACAAATTGGAATACCTTCTTTTGCAGCTGACAAGAGCTAACCTGCTGAATGAAATCTTCCATTGTATAACACTTCAAGGAAATATGATTAGATTAAAAAGGAAAAGGTACAAACTAAAACAAACAAGGAGCCGTTTTTGGATAAATATGTGCGTTCAAAGGTTAAGAGTTGTTCAACAAACACATGAAAATTACACAGAACTCAAACCACATTGGAGCTTTTGCAATAATACCCCAATAGAAATCAAATGGAAGTCCAATACCCTGCAGAAGTTAGCAGTTGGATATGAACATTGCTTGATTGGCTTTCCCGGGTCAAGAGCTGCTGTTTCAACAGAAGGTAGGGAAGAGGAGGCCATGCAGAGGACCGTCGTCGTACTTTAGTTAAGACTTCACTAAATCCCTGAACAATCATGGCTTTTGCTTGCACTCGTGGCACCTCGGAAGAATCCATTAGGAAAAACACCAAGATAGAGGAGCCTTCCTCATTCCTGTACTGGAAAATCTGCCATATAATGGATCAGTCTCTAATAAAAATGATCAACCAACCATAAATAGTCTAATAATAGAATTGATATATGATTTATTAACACACTGCCAAACAAGAGCAGGCAACTATTAATGCAAAGAAAAAAGGATCCTTAGGGAGTTATTGTGTCTGACCACAATTTTGTAAATAATAACAGCAACATTTGATAATTAGGCTGATACACATTTTCTAGTCTCTAGAGCTCATCAACCAAGATATGAGCACCTTAATTTGCCACCTGTGCACCATAACATCATTACCTCCGTTGTGCTCAAGCACGTGCAACTTCCCAATTGCTCTACAGTATGTACATAGCAAAACTGATGGAATTGGCTCTTCTTCACTATATCCATCTCTCCCTTATTCTACGCATTGATTAACCAAACTTACAACAACAACATTATTCCCATTAAAAATGCTATATTTGCTAGCATTCAATTTCAAGGTCTTTATCATTAAAACATCCTCCATTATTTTGGTCCAGAGTTCATTGCATGAACTATATAGTTGTCCAACAATATTTTCAGCCTCTCTCAAACAATGCGTAATGAGGTGGCCAAGTCTTGTTGGATTGGCTCATAAAAACTGCTAGATCTGTAAGGCTGAGGCAGAATGAAGCAGCTCTTCTTTATTTCCATAGGGCCAGAATTACATATTGGCATCGTATTAACAGAAACAGAGAGATCCTCCAAAACTCCAACTAAGAAAACAAACTCCTTAGTCAAAGCTGATGGATAAGATATAAAATTATACTATTTTCAGAAGCTAGGCACTTGAAGAGGAGGGCCTGGAAGATGTAAAATTGGAGATGAATCTATACAACTAAAATGAATGGTTTAAGAGACGAAACTCATATAAAATACAACAGCCGTATGCTAATAACATGAGAGGCTTCTTGTAACATGAAGTAGGTTTGTTGCATAAACTCTAGCAACAAGGTTGAACATACTTAACTCGCCACTCATAAATTGCCCATGATACACTTTTTGGATACTTCATATTTCATTCATCTGGAGGTCTAAATAATCTATGCAGTGCAAGATCATTAAAATCGTTTCTTACAAACCCCACTCTCCATTTTTTTTCTGATATTTTCTTCTTAATCCCCCCACCAAGTTCCTTAATATGTATGTATATTAATTAGCGTTACATCGTCTAAGAATTTCTCCTGCAACCATTTTAGATAACTTATCACCTAATTCCACTTCATGTGAAATTCTCTTGCAACACAATCTGAGAAGTGAAATTCATCATAGTATACATCCTACAAAGAAACATGCAAGCAAATTTATAACTAACAGTTTTTACAGGTTGATAAAAGGAAATAATGGCATAATGTACTGACCCTTGTGGCTGCCCATTTTAAAGTAGCCGCAGTTTTCCGGTAACCGAATCAATATCTGCTTTCCTCCCTATTTGATAACATCCAATAACATAGTATTAATAATATAAGACTAACAGATAATAATTAGACAGAAAGCAGGATAGTCTAGTACAGGCAATATAAAAGGGTGCTTATTTTGGACTGAATTGCTTTACCATCAGATGCTTGACAAAAATTAAGACAAATAAAAGTAAATAGAATTAAGGGCAACCATACACAATATAATGTGAAAGTATTATAATTACATAGCCATTTTTTCAATTGAAGTTGAATCAAGTATGTCAACAAATATTGTTAATTAGACAAGTCTATCCTTCCCATCATATTACACAGATCATTAGACAACCAATTATCAACATTTTCACCACGTGATATAGTTTGTATTAGCTCTACCGATAAGCTTTAACCACCCACATCAAACCATATAATAAATAAATGAAGTTTTTTTCATTGACTTTACATAGGGCAAATTTAAGATCTTTTGCAAAGCACTCTCTCTCTCTCTCTCTCTCTCTCTCTCCGTGTCTCAAAGTAAATCCAAATCCCTTGCAAGTCATTTCTAGAAAAGCTCCAAAACATTGCTGCATAATAATGCCCTTGTGTTTTCTAATAAACATCTCCCTAACCTTCAGAAACATTAAAATTTTCAGATCTTATGAGTATTGCTGAACAAACTTCTTTTCCTGATTTTATTCCTGCTTAATTACAGTAAATGGTTTTTGACGTTGGAGCATCTAGGATTCACCTGTAGGGTGAGTGGGTTTGAGTCCCACATTGGGTGCTATGCCACTTGGACGCCAATTCTCTATTAGGAAAGTTTGATGTTGATCAATTTTAAGAAGTTTTAATTTTTGTGAACTTCTCTTTCGACGACTTTTGATATTATTAGGAAAGTTAATAGTTAGAGTTATTCGAGTCATCATAAAATTAGGAACCATACATTGGAAAGGTGAAGAAAAGAGTTCCTTTGTACCACTTATAAATATCCCATTGGGGCTCCTCTTGTACTCATACTTGAGTTATTGATTAGTGCGAATTCCCTTGTAGGACTTGTCATTGTCTTCTCTCTATTCTCTCACCTACCTTTTGGCAGATTTTTTGAATTTGTGAGTGAGCATCGTGAGAGGTGTATCTTTAGAGAGGCCAGCCAAGATAGTGTTTTCAGCCTTGTAAGAGAATGATCTGCCCTGCTCCTCTTCCACCTACCATCCACCCCCATTGAGAGCCTACTGGCTTGCAGGTCACCGTTGCCACTAAGGTTCTGACACCCTTTGCCGTATGTGTTGTAGTGAGGTTTTTGTCTTATCACAATTGGTTGTGCGGACACTCCCTTCCTTCCTCGAAGTTTTAGCTCAAGTTCAACACCTCTCGACATTAGTTTTAGTTTTAAATTCTAATATTTGGTTAATTTCATGAACCCCATACAATTTTTATGAATATTACACTAACAATTTTCCCCTTGAAGATTGTCAAGTTCTACCTATTCATCAAGATCCGTCAAATTATCTTATCTATTCCTTCTACCTCCTTTTTTTCTTCTAAATTTTTAAAGCCAATATTTTATTTTTGTTTGAGAGGAAAGCATATTAAATTAAAAAAACAAATGCAGATTGTTTGAAAGCAATTGTAAGAAAAAATAACATAGATCCTAAATATAAATGAGAATAACTTCATATACAAGCTGTAGGGAGGACTTAACCTGGCCCAATGGCAAGAACTGTCCTCGACCCAGCTTGAACCTGCATGAGATTTTAATCATGACTACAGCACAGAGCATAATCTTGCTTGGACACAATTAACAAATCATGATAATAAGTGTATTGATAATTGGATCCTACCTCATCAAACATCTGTATGGGGAAAAAAGAGAAAAAACAGTAAAAGTAAAATTCACCAAGCCATTCATGTATTGCATCCAATATAGCTGAGATGGATGTTGTTTGTTGCAATAGCAATGTGCATACATTTGTCAAATAAACCACCAGGAAAACAAATGACAGCGAGGCAGCGTTATTGTGCATATAGTGGCTTGCATTGAGCATCCATCATATTCAAAGGATAACTTTTGACAGGAAGGAGATTCAAGATAAAAAATTTGGGTCCAAATAATGTCCATCTCCCTCTTGATGGATCTTGAACCAATTTGGTCTTCCCAAGAGCATTCCATCCATTTCATGTATAATTAATTGGGAGTAATTATATGAATAATATTGAACAAAGTAATTTATTCATAAGTCCTTACCATCAGAACTTCAAGGGTTTCATGACAGAATTAGAATATTCTGCATCCATTAACAGAAAAAATTATTATGAGGTATTTAATTCTATACTGTACACGACTGTGCAGATAATCTATTTTACTTGTTTTTGTTGCTTTTGCATGTTAATTATGATTGTTTCATGTTCTCGAGATGATCATTACGAAGCATGCTCAGTAGCATGATTTTCAGTAACATAATCGACAACTCCTTTGTGAATGTTTAGTGAAACCACATTGTGTAATATTTACATTTACATGATAAAAACAAAAATAAACCTGTGTGCGCCCTGCATCAGCAACAACAAAAGTTGGAAGGCCACACCGATCTGCTGTTTCCTTCATCTTATTCCTAATAAGACACATTATAAAAATTAAAAAGAAAAACTGACATGTGAAAAGATATTTTTAAAAGTCATCAAAAATCAAGGTCAACATTGTGCATTTAATTGGGAAAGAAAAAGGACTGCTTGCTTACATTTCTTGTTGATTTTTGCACGACAAAACTATTTTAGGCTGGCCACATTGCTCCCATTGCCTCAAAAGAGATCGGTGGCTGAAAGAAGAGAGATTAGAGGGCCTGCAGAATTCTTGCAACAAGATTTGTTGCTCAAACAATAGAAACACTGGCTGAGATACACCAATAAATGATCACTAAAGAAACAAACTTTGACAAACCATAACCAATGCAACTACTGATCAAATGAAAGAGACATACATACTGCCAGATTTGTAGTCACCGTTCATATCATTTGCAAGTACAAGTGCTTAGCAGTGTTGGATAGTTAGTACAACAAAGAAGCACAAAGATTGTAATAAAGCATATATCATGGTCCACCGTACTGCCCCACACCGCTTGGTATGAGGCACACTGTACCGTACTAGAAGGAAATAGGTATGAAACTTAACTTCAAAATGGTACAAGTCCGTACTGAAGCGTATTACCCCATACCGATGTGCACCGACCTGTACTGAGATGTACCGAGGTCTACCGAGATGCATATCGGCCCGTACCGAGGCGTACCAACTTATATCGAAGCATACTAAAATAAAAATTGAGAAAAATAGCTAGAGAGTTATTTCTGTATAGAAATATCCCGTACCATACTGCATTGAACCAAACCAATAAGGTACCGATATGGTACCCGGTACCGATACGGTACCCGGTACCGAAATTACAGATCTTGGAATGTAATGTTAAAAAGAGCACCAGATCATGAAGAACTTCTGCAGAAGCTAAACAAGTATTCACCTGTAAATACTTGGCATAATACTTAATTTAAATCCCAAGTGTTTCCATTTTTTCAGATTGTATGCCCACAAATCTGATTTACAGATAACAAATGGCCTCTAATTGCCCTTGCTTAACATAATTTTGTATATAATGCATGAACTACTCAGAAATAATGAAAACAGTATTCAAGGCCTTTTAAAACTCAACAATAGAAACAGCCTGATTGCTGCAGACATAGACAAATTAAACCATCAAATCTAGAAGAGGCCTAAAATTCTTATGTATTAAACCATCAAATTCATCCCTCCTTTCAGCCACAGACAAATATACACACAAGACTAAGCGAATTTGAGCAATGCCACATGCAGCAAAGAGAACTACATTAAGTCTGATGAGCTGTACATGTCAGTCGATAACAGACGATCAGAGAGTATAGAAACGTCATTGAACCAAAAATGGCTGAAAATGGAATAGGATATGAAAGCATAATAGTACCTTTGCGACATCTCTGCATACATGCCAGTGGCTGCATCTGTCATTTCAAATGAGTGGCATGTAATTAGTGACAAAAAGGGGACAACCAACCAAAATTTTAAAATTTATACAGTGACGAGACTACAAATGTGGCCGAGTTTGGAAGATTAAGATGATTAAAATTTGGCACTAATAGCTGGTCCTTTGATAGGGAGGGGCTACTGAAAGTGTGCAATCATTCTTGACTAATGATCCTTCAAAGGATGATGGCTCACTATCATATGGAAATAATGGAGACCACACCAGCAAGTAAGAAAACCAACAATATGGACAAAATAATTATTTAAAATGAACTAATAATATATATTTTTATTGATGATGCCAAATTTATCAATTAATGTATCGTACGAGCACATTGAGAAGCAATTTTTCCAGCTCCCATCCTCAAATCTTGTCGAACAATTAGAACCTGCAATTGGCAGTACATCCATTGTTAGCTAATTTTTGCCACAAAATGACTCATGTAGTAGATTACGAGACTTAATTGTCAATATCTAAACATACCAAATTGTATATCGAAATCAAAGAAAGCTTCTCTTATCCTAAGATGGTATGTTAGTAAAGCTCCTGAAAGAAGAACTACTTCAAATAAAAACTTTTATAACCTAGGTACTTATCTTGCTTCTTATAAATTTCATCTCTTTCACGTCTTTTAATAGGATAAAGTATGAAAAAAAAAAGCAATATCAAGCAAGAAGTAATATTTAGCAAAAATGAGACAGCTGAGAGAAAGCACATGACATCACATAAATTTGATTACAGCTGTATTGAAGTCAGAAAGTAGAATTGCAGACAGACAATACAAGAAAGTAATGCCTAAGAGTAAGATTAACTTTATATTTAGCAGTGGACAGCTGGATGTTATAATTGGCTAGGTTAAAGGGTGATCCAGGAACTGTCATTGATTGGATTAATGCAAAAGGTGCTATAGATGACCATGCCCTGCCACTTCTCGGAGATATTCATTCATGCATGATACAATTGCAGGCTTTTCAAGCTACTCATGCATTTTGGGAGGCAATCAGGCGGCAGATTGATTCGTGGGATGCGCAGCTGAGAATCACCACAACCTTTGCCTGGCTTCTAGTCTTCCTGTTGCTTTCAATTCTTAAGTTGTGGCTGATGCGAGGGAGAAAAAGATATATTTGGCAAAGAATGTGGAGTCATGAATGTTGAGAAAGAGTGGATGCCTCGGCATGATATAGACTCAATTGGGATAATTGGATGCCACAACATGATCGTGATCAATAAATTGCAAAATTTCTACAATCAAGATAACTGCATAAAACACTTAAACAAAAAAAAAAAAAAAATTGGGATTCGATTATAATTCCTTCTTCACTTCAGAAAGAAAAGAAAAATAAGGGAGGGCGAGACAAAAAGCAGTGAAGTAAAACCCAAATCCTTTTCACGTTCCCTTCCAAATTCGGGAAGGTGGAGGAGAGAATAAGCATACCATCTTGAGTTCTTCACCGTTGCCGCAGGAAACGACCGACTGGTGCTTGCCCGACGGAAAGGAGGATTTCCCCTTGGAGCTGCTTCTATTGGAAGCAGTGAGATCGATAAACAGGCCCAGAAGAAACCCGATTACGAGCCCTGGAAGGAAGTTCTCCGGCCTCAGGCTGGCGGCCAGCCATGGCTCCTCCCTCTGTGGATTCGAGAGATGAGAGAAGAAATCAGAAGGTTTTCGAAGGAATGCAAGAAGAGCGGGGGGAGGGAGGGTAAATAGAGTCGAGTTATTTTGCGGCGGAGAAAGGGGATACGTTTTTCGAAGGTTGGGATGGATTTCGCCGGAAAGGAAACATTTACCCTCCTTGCCTCCTGCTTTGTCCGCCAGCGATTGGTTCGGATTTGGGAGGGCGAGAGAGAGGGCGGTCGAAGAGAGGTTTTGCCGTTCCTGAGTTTGGTTCTTTAGACCATCCCGGATAAGTATATCCTTCTGGATTGGTGACAATAAACGGCGATGCTGTATAATTTCGCTAGCCTAATAAGAAAGTTCGCTACGACATCCTGGGCCTTCAGCCCGAGACCTATCTCGGCCCATAACAAAATAAGATGAATGAGGTCCGTTTTGGAAAAGCTTTTGGAGGGCTAAAACATACTTTTTGAATCTCCAAAAGTACTTTTAAATAAAATAGAAATATTTAGTAAAATTTTTGAAAAGCTATTTTTAGTTTTGTCAAGAAGGTAAAAGAGCCTTTTGGGAGAAGCTATTTTGGAGCTTCTCTAGAAAAGAACTTTTAGAATCCGTCGGAAAGCTATTTTGAGTTATAATTTTTTTTTTGGACCAAAATACTCATGATAAAATATAATAGTTATAGAAAATAATAATATTAATATATAATTATTATTATTATAATATTTTATATTTTTATTATGGTATTATACTATAAATATAATCTTATAGTACATTATATCATATATTTATGATATATGATATATGATATATCAGTGTATTATTATATTAAATTATTATGTTATAGTATATAATATTATATTACTATATTATAATAATATTATATTATAATAATATAGGGAATCATTTTCAAGCCACAAGAGCAATATTAATACATAATTTTATTATACTCTATTGTATAATACTATGTAATGTCTTTTATAGTCATTTTGTCGTAAGAAAAATGCATTTTCAGTTTGTTTACCAAACACATGTAAAAGTTTCATAGCACTTTAGAAATATAATTACCAAATAGCAAACAACATTTTATAAAAACTTTACTTTCAAAAGCTCTAAATAGCTTCTCCAAATCCCCCCCCCCCCCCCCCCCCCCCCCCGCGCGCACTCCTCTTTGACTCAAACCAGCAAATGCCGCTCCAATTCAAGCTGACATGGCTGCCAAGCTATACCCTGGCGTCTTTGCCACCCTCCTCTTCCTCATCAACCTCCTCAACCTCTCCACCTCCCCCCACATCCCCTTCCCCGCATAAATATTCGACAGCACTACGTACACCCCATCATTCCACGGCTCGAGCTCCAGCAGCTTCCCCGCCGCCCACTCCCCCACCTCGGCATCACCGTGCTTCTCGCTTGCCCCCAGCAGCGTCCCCCACACTACCGCGTTCGCTGCCACCGGCATATTCTCCACCACCGTCCGCGCCTCCGCCAGCCTCCCTACCTTCCCCAGCATATCCGCCACACAACCATAATGCGCCACTGCTGGCTCCACCCCCCACTCCCTTGCCATACCATTCAAATACCTCATTCCCTCCTCTATTCTCCCCCCATGCGCGCACGCGCACAGCACGCCAACCATCGTCACGTGATTCGGCTTCACCCCCTCCTCCCTCATCGCCTTGAAAAACTCCAGCGCGGGACCCACCTTCCCGTGCGTCGCCAGACCCATGATCATAGCCGTCCACGTTGCTACGTTCTTCGGCGTCACCCTGCGGAAAACCTGATAAGCCAAATCCGTCCGTCCACACTTGGAATACATGTCCACCAAGGAATTGCACACCATAACGTCGAGTCTGCCTAAATTTTGGGCTTGGAGGACACATTTGTGGACCTGTTGGGCTAGGTTGAGGTCGCCCAACCCGCCGCAAGCCGAGGCGACGCTGACCATGGTCACGTCGTCCGGGACCAAACTGGCTCGCCTTAGCTTGATGAACATGTCAATAGCCTCGGCCAAGCGGCCGCCTTGGGCGAGGCCGCCTATGATGGCGTTCCAGGAGCCGAGCTTTCGTTGGGGATTTTGGTCGAACATCTTGAGGGCAGACTCGAACTCGCCGGTTTTGGCGTAGATGCTGATGAGGCCGCTCTCGCAGAACTCATTGAACTCGAGGCCGAGCTTGACGGTGGCGGTGTGGAGCTGGCGGCCGGAGGAAAGAGAAAACGTCTGGGAGGCGGCTTTGAGGGCGATGGGGAGGGAGTAAGAGTCGGGGGTGGCGCCGGAGGAGGACATTTGGGCGAAGAGGAGGAGGGCGCGGAGGGGGCGGGCGTGGCGGAGGTAGGAGCGCATGAGGGCGTTCCAATGGAAGGGGGCGAGGAGGAGGTGGCGGCGGAGGACGTAGGCGTGGATTGGGGCGAGCTCGGATGGGCCGGCGCAGGACTCGAGTTGGGTTGCCAAGGCTGTGGCTCGGTTGTAATGGCATTCTGGGGAGGGGGTTTGGGTTTGGATTTGGTTGAAGAGGGGGAGAATAAGGGAGGATGGGTTGGGTTTGGGGGTATTGGGGTGCCGAGAGAAGAGAGAGTGAGGCGAATACATGCGGCGGGTTTAGGCAAGAGGGGAGGTAAAGAGAGGAAACTCCAAAGTCCAAAGGCCAAAGGGCTAATGATGATATATAGGCCACAATGCACTCAAATTGATGCCGTTGTCCGGATTTAGAATGGATGGCAGATCTGTTTTCATGTCATTTGCTTTACGTGAACGTACGCCGCTTCATGCAACAAATGAATCTGTTGCAAAGATCTTTGCTTACATTAAAATTTAGAGTAAATTACATTGATCACTCGTGATTTAAAGTAATTATAGATTTCCACTCAAGTATTTGGAAAATATACATTCTACTATCTATTTTTTATGCAATATATATGGGATATAACCTCTCATGATAATCTTCCTATTAAATAAGCTAACGGACCTTGCCAACCCTATCACTCCATAACTTATTTGACTCTTAAAATATCTGAGGTGATTTGGGACAAGATTAAAAAGATCGGATTAATCTTGAAAACTAAGATTGAGTTTAGCTAATTTGGGATAATTTAGTCTTTTTAATCTTATAAAAAATGGTTAAAATATTTTAAGACTTAAATAGGTTAGAGAGAGACGACCCTGTGAGCTTGTTTAATAAAAAGATAATGATAGAGAATTATTTATTACACAGATGGTAAAACTTAGATGGTGGAATGTATGTTTCCGAAATATTGGATGAAATTTGTAATTACCTGAAATCTCAAAAAAAAAATCAATATAATTCACTCTAAAATTTAAATTATATTTAAATCCTAAACTTCTTGCACTTGTGCCAACTTGACTATGTCAAACATTGACAAGCCCGTGAATTATGTCAAGTAGAAACACACTTAAACTTTTAATGTCGACTAGTGAGAGATACTTAACTACTGCCAAATAGCGACAAATCTTTTTGCTATTTTTGACCTAATTGATGTTGAAGCAGAATCTCTAGATTTTGAAACCGATGTTGAAGCGTGAATTAACACTGTCTTTAAGCGAATTTTGTCCCCACTATGTTGCTGTTGGTACATGAACTAGTTGTGAAAGCAGCGAGCGCAGTAAATAGAGCAAGCCAGATAGAGAAGGGTGCGCGTCAACATGGAAAATCTGTCCGGACTCTGGCGCTTGGTCTATTGGTTGACCTTTTCAGACGTGCCCCCAGAGGGGTAATTAAACGGATGAGCCTCTAAAGTAATAGCTGTTCGCCTTTTGTAATGGAGAGTAACGGAAAGAAGATTTAGCAGTGATGATTGGGGTGGTCGTTTTCTCTCAGTCTGGCATTGGGTTAAGAGAAAAAAACCTCCAGCAAATTCGCTCTAGGATACAATAAAACCGAAATAGAATTCTAGCCAGCAAAACTAGGATTTTTCAGAACAACTGAATGAAAAATTTAGAAGAAGTTACCTTTAATCTATGAAGGACATTGGCTATTTATAATCCTGAACTAAACTTTGAACCAATATAACTATTGGAACAGTGTCTGTTCAAAACATAATGGATAAAAACTGCCTTTGGCAGTTATGTTGTACAAAACTATATTAGTGTAAAAAAAATAATAAATAAATTCATAGCCAATCTGAACTTTACACGTGCATGTTCCACGTGCCCAAGTGCCAATCTTTGATTAATATAATATTGGCTTTTCCTCCTCTAATTCCCACTAAAACGTTACTTGAACATGTGTAGGATATGAATACTTATAAAGCTATCTAAAAAACTCTACGCAAGCAATGTGGGACTAAAACCCCTCTCAATATTACAAAGAAAGGAGACTTCCAACAATCCCCCACTTAGTTTGTAATGCTAATTATTCGAGTGTATGCATTGAGAAAGTTTCTTTCGAATTAAACCTCCTCTTAGTGTAAGCACTTTAAAACTTCGACGAAATCAACAATAACTTAAGTTTAAACCGTGATTCCTTATTATCAAAGCTGGAAGTATACCGTAAGTTTTAGCACCGTATATGGCCTTGTGCTACATCTTGGATTCATGAACATATACAAAAAAATTAATATCCAATTTTCTGTTAGAAGCGGCACCACTTCTATGTTCGTATAGGTGATGTTCCTTTGAGCCTTAGTACATGGCTCCCATGTTCAAACCGAACAAACAAACTTCATTAAAGGCAATATCTATACCTACCCTCCTTTAATAAGTATTAGCCTTTAATACTTGAAATCATCACTTATCAGAAATTTATTATTACTGGGTTCCTATTACTAGTGACAAAGTTTAAAATGACTTTAGACCCATACCTATGGCAGTTTTTCTAATCATATCTCTCGAGAGTCCTTTGGTTAATGGGTCAGCCAAATTATTACTGGATCTTATATAGACAACTTCAGATATAAGTTGCCTTACGTACTCGTGCCTTAAACTAATGTGTCTAGACTTGCTGTTATAAATCTTGCTAAAAGCTCTAGACATCATTGCTTCACTATCACAATGCAAAGAAATCGCTGGCATCGGTTGTGGCCACAACTTTATATCTAACAACAAATTTCCTAGCCATTCTACTTCTTTGCCTGCTGCCGCTAAAGCTATAAACTTAGATTCCATTGTGGAATATATAAGTTATACAAGTTTACTTTTTCGAAGCCCACTAGACAACTCCTCCACCTAAAGTGAAGATCCAACCAGACGTAGAGTTGTTATCATTAATGCTAGTAATCCAACTAGCATCAGTATAACCCTCTAACACCCCAGAAAACTGATTATAGAATAACCCATAGGATTTAGTCCTTTTAAGATATCCAAGAACTCTTCCTATAGCTTTCTAATATCCAGTGCTGGGGTTGTGAGTAAACCTTGAGAGTTTGCAAACTGCAAAAGCAATATCCGGCCTAGTGCAATGCATGGCATATATTAAGCTGCCAATGGTACTTGCATAATCAATTTGACTAATAGACCTACCTGAATTCTCAACCAACTTGTTTGAAACATCTAGGGGTGTATTAAATTCTTTTATACCTAAATGATTAAATTTAGTTAGCAACTTCTCAATGTAATGAGACTGGCATAAAGCATAACCCCCACAATGTTTCTTAACTTTGATTCCCAAAATAGTATCAACTTCTCCAAGTTCCTTCGTTTTGAATTGAAAAGTTAAATACTTCCTAGTTTCAATTACTCCTTTCATGTTGGTCCCAATGATTAACATATCATCAACATAAAGACATATAATCAGACCATATTCTTTAGTAAACTTTGAATAAACACACTTATCCGCACTATTGTGGCTAAAACCATGGACAAGATCATTGAATCAAATTTTTCATGCCACTGTTTTGGTGCTTATTTCAAACTATACAACGATTTAACCAATTTGCAAACCTTCTTCTTATTTTCAGGTAACACAAAACCTTCAGGCTGCTCCATATAAACCTCCTCATCTAAATCACTATTTATAAATGTTGTTTTAACATCCATTTGATGGATATACAAATTATAAATTGATGCTAAAGCAAATAGAATTCTAATAGAAGTTATTCTTGCCACCGGAGCATATGTGTCGAAATAATCAACACCTTTACTTTACTTAAAGCCCTTGGCTACTAACCTTGCCTTAAAGGTCTGCAAGGATCCATCGGTATTGTATTTCCGTCTAAAGACCCATTTACAACCAATGGGTATAGAACCAAGAGGTAAATCCACCAACACCCATGTATTGTTGGATAACAAAGAATCCATTTCATCATTGATTGCTTCTTTCCAGAAAGCAGAGTCTCTAGACGCCATAGCTTCTGTATACGTTTTAGGATCTTCCTCAACATGCATGATTACTGGTATTTTATTAAGCATGATATCTCTACTCCCTTCGACTAAAAATACTATGGCTTGTGAAGATATAAAATCATCACCTAAGTTCTTCTTCTTTCTAGCTCTTTGACTTCTCCTAGGTTCACTAGGAGCGTCAAGTGCTTTCCTTTTATTGTTAACCAAAGAACTAGGGTCTAAACTTGTATCTTGTGGTACTAAAAGCTCATTACTATCCTGTATAACCATGGGTGTTAGATTGACATTTGAATCGTTAAGAAAACTTGTTTCAATAAATTCAACATCTCTAGACTCAACAATTACATTTGAGTCAATATCCAATAACCTATAAGCCTTAGAGTTTTCTGCATATCCCACAAATATACTTTTGAGAGCTCTAGGATCTAACTTTGTTCTTTTAGAATCTGAAATTCTGTAATAAGCTATGCAACCCCATACCCTCAAATAACCTAAATTAGGCTTCTTTTCTCTCCATCTTTCATATAGAGACTCTTTCATTTTCTTTGAGGGAATGCGATTATGCACATGACAAGCCGTTAACAAAGCCTCTCCCCATAAGTTAGTTTGCAACTTGGTATGTAAGAGCATGGTATTTACCATCTCTATAAGCGTTCGATTTTTCCTTTCGGCCAATCCGTTTTGTTGTGGGGTATATGGTGCACTAGTTTGATGAATTATATCATGTTCTTCACAAAAATCAGAAAAATCATTAGAGAAATATTCTCCACCTCTATCACTACATAGAGTTTTAATCTTCTTCTCTTGTTGATTTTCCACCATAGCCTTATAACTCTTAAACATGTCGAAAACTTGATCTTTTGATTTCATTAAATATACAATAGTATACCTAGAATAGTTGTCTATGAATGTGATAAAGTACCTATTCCCTCCTCTAGTTATAAGTCCATTCAATTCACAAATATCAGAACAAATTAGTTCAAGAATATTAGTAGTTCTTTCATTCTTAGGAAAAAGGTTTCTTAGCCATCTTTGCTTGAATGCAAGTTTCACACCTTTTATCACTATGATCAGAACAAGAAATCAAACCATGATTGAACATAAACTTTAATGATCTAAAATTTAGATATACTAAATGATAATGCCATAAAGAAAATGATGAATCAACAATATAAGCAGAAACATTCACTTTATTAATACTAAGCTTGAATATTCCATCACAAGCATATCCTTCTCCAATAAATACACCATTCTTAGAAATAATTAATTTTCCAGCCTCTATTACAACTTTGAGACCCTTCTTGCAGAGAAGACTTCAGAAACCAGATTGTTTCTAATGTCCGGAACATGATGAACATTAGTAAGAAATAATTTTTTTCTAGAAGTAAGTTGCAGTTCAACAGTTTCTTTTCCAACGACCTTTGCAGTGTCATGATTACCCATCAGAAGCTTCTCTCCTTATGGCAAATCTTCATAGTATTTGAACTTAGACTTGCCATTGCACACATGAACCGTTGCACCAGAATCATACCACCAATCAGAAGACTTCATTATTGTTGCCATATTTAACTCAGTTATCATACTAATTTTCAGATCAGAAATTATAGCAACAATTTCAGAAGTTTCAGGTTCAGTCATATTGGCTTGTTTACCCTTACAATCATTCTCAATTTTCAGCCTCTTCCTAAACTTGCAATCTCTTTTAAAGTGCCCTTTCTTTCCACAAAAGAAGCAGGTCTTATTTTTCTTACTTGCATCAGGCTTACTTGATTCTGGATTTTTTCTCTTATTTCTAGAATTTTTTTGGACTTTCTTGGTGCCAAACTCAACATTATTCACCTTATATCCAGACTCGCTAACACCCCTATTTTCACGAATCCTTATCTTTTTTTCAATCCGAATGTGTTTAACGAGTTGGTCAATGATAAAATCCTCTAAAGTGTGCAATAGTTTCTTTCAATAAATATTTCAAGTCTGAGGTAATTTTGCAATAATTGCTGCAACTTGAAGAGGTTCAAAAACTTCCACTTTCAGATCCTTGAGTTTGGATACCAAAACTTGTAGATCATCAACTTAATTCATAACAGATTTATCATCCGTCATTTGAAACTCAAAATACTTTAAAGAAATAAATTTGTCAGTACCTTATTTTTCTGAAGTATACTTGTCCTCAAGAGTGGCCCAAATTTTCTTTGGAGACTGGATAGATCTAAATAGATCGTAAAGTCGGTCTGACAAATGGTTCAGAATGTACCCTCGACAGCGCACTTCATCATCTTCACGTTTCTTCTGGGCAGCCTTCACTTTGTCAAAATTATCAGGTTGTGGTTCGGGCAGCGATGATTGATTTAGAACATACACTATAGCCAATTCAGAGAGGGGAAAGAACATCTTGTCTTTCCGGTGCATAAAGTTCATCCCATCAAACCTTTCCATCTTGTAAACATCTTGATTAATCACCTTGGACTCCATTATAGAATATAATAGAATTTGCTTAAGATTGTTGAAGCAGAATCTCTAGATTTTGAAATCGGTTTTGAAGCATGAATTAACACTGTCCTTAAGTAAATTTTGCCACCACTATGTTGCTGTGGGTGATCCAGTAAATTCGCTTCAGGATACAACAAAATCGAAATAGAATTCTAACCAGCAAAATTAGGATTCCTCGGAACAACTGAATGAATAGTTTAGAAGAAGTTACCTTTAATCTGTGAAGGACATTGGCTATTTATAATCCTGAACTAAACTCTGAACCAACACAACTATTGGAACAGTGTCTATTCAAAACATAACGGATCAAAACTGCCTTTGGCAATTATATTGTACAAAACTGTATTAGCGTAAAAAATAATAATAAATAAATAAATAAATAAATTCATAACCAATCTAAATTTTACACGTGCACGTTCCACGTGTCCAAGTGCCAATCTTTGATTAATATAATATTGGCTTTCCCTCCTCTAATTTTCACCAAAATGTTAGGTAAACATGTGTAGGATATGAATGCTTATAAAGCTATCTAAAAAACTCTACACAAGCAATGTAGGACAAAAACTCCTCTCAATATTACAAACTACCAAAAAGGAAGGAGACTTCCAACAGTTTAGCCACGCATGATCTGCACTACCATGCTACTCAAACCAAATTGCACACTTTTTCTTTTTTTTTTTTTTTTTTGGGGGGGGGGGGCATGAGTGTAAACCGGCCGCTTATACTAATCTCGCGTGAGCATTGCCTACAGAGTCAGGAGATAAAATACTCCACAGCGGTAGAGGGACAGGTATATTGCAGATCCAAAGAATTTTTTCAGAATGATGAGCAACAAAGGAGGCGACCCAGTCAGCAGCTCTGTTTGCCTTCCGGAACATGTGGCCAATCTGAAAAACAGCATACTCTTGCAGTAATCATCTGATGTCCTCTAAATGCACGCCACGATACGAGATGACTTCTGCGGGATTTAAGCAAGGCCCACCTCGATGAAAAGTGCCAGCATTGGGATACAACCTAGCGACCTAAGCCTTGTAAAGCCCTTCCAACGAGGACTATAGACAAAATGGAAGAAAAAGATGATGGAGTTGGGGTTCAAACTTGTGCATAACAAAAACGACAGAAAGAACTTTGTGCTGGTTTCCAAATGCAAGGAATGTTAGCTCTTGTGCATCTGCAAGAAGTTGATAGGGAGGAATGAAGAATTAAGTTTTCATCATGTAAGATGTGTAAGTAGTTGAAATCAACTACATATTGGTGTATCTCAAAAAAAGAAGAAGAAAAAATAAGACATATGTAAAATGATTAAAATGCTCTGCTCTCCTCATCATTATCTCTCAGCGTTTGCAAACAAAGGTTGAAGCCAATTCATAGATAATTGCAGCAGTTTTCAGGACCAAGCTTCCTATGGGTTATTTCCCTCAAATTCTAGGTCAAATGTTATCTTCCGGGGAACATAGTGGGGGCCGCATATCTTTATCCAATCTCAGGTGGTACTTAAGGAGGATTATGGATATGATATCAGTGCAAGACAGGCGGCTTTCTTTTCCTTGGAACAGTTGGGTTGGACGAGGGATTTGGTGAATCACTCAAAGCTCCCTTGAGAGGGAATGACAGGAACCATGGTCTATGGAAAGGTCTCGTGTGAAACAGCCAAACGAGTGATGCACCATTTATTGGTTGGTGGCGAAAAGATGTTGCACAAGATAGTGGTCGAGATACATCAATAAGCATCCAACCTAATTGTTGCCACCGTATTCGGACTCTGACGTCCGCTAGAGACGAATTGAGCAGATTGATTTAAACGTTAGACGCTGACGGACGGTTTGTAAGAAGTCCACTTGCTAGAAGATTTTCGGTGGCGGACCCTTTGATGTCTAAGTCAGAATAACGAGGCAACAGTATGAAAGAAAGAGATTTCAGCAGAGTGACGGCTCTGTAAGAATGGTAGCGTATCGCGTACCTCAGGTCTCCGGATTGTTCCTCTTATATAGGAGAGCCAACCTTGTCGTTACCTGTACCGACATGACGTGCAATAACGCCGGGCAACGGCTGATGGTATGGCTGCGGCGTGAGGGTCAGTTCGTGTGAGAAGAGTGCAGTGCAGGTCTGGCGCGGGATATGGGGTTGCCATGATCACGGACTGACATAGTTGTCAGTTGTTGGGGCGACTCCTCAATCGGAGCCGAAGTTGTTCATCTTGGTTTACATTCGCAGACAGAGAGGTCGGTCAGGTCCGAGGTCGGGGTGTTCAATATTTCCCCCATCACTAATCATCAGCATTTCTTGCCTGTAAAGATTCTAGGTTAGGATAATGGCATGATTTTGAGGTGTACCTACATCTCTCGCTTAGTATGTAATTCTTGATTTTGCTAGTTATTCTGGCTCTATCTACAAATCTAATAGAGTTTTCAGCTTAATCATCCAAACAAACCGTTAGAAGCATCAGAAAAATTGGATTCCTGTCCAAGTGCCTTTCAGCAATCCAACATGACCATATCTGTGATGTCATCCATAATGGCTTTTATCATATGGCTAAAAAGTGCAAGCAATTGATTGTTTAGCCATTAAAAAAAAGAAATAAGCATGTTTTTCAGGCACAGATTAACTAACGGATCTCCAAAGCAAGTGCTTTTGATCATAAAATCCATCATGTCCGATGTTTACAGTGTAACAAGCTTGTTTGACATGATAATAGTTACACATGTTTAGATAGGGGCTAATGGAGAAGCCAAATGTCTAGCTAATGCTAGTGAACATTGTCACGAGTACATTTAGATTATGCCTTTTTTAGTAGAAATTTGTTTGCCATTATTTATAAATTTAAGTTGTATGTATGATATATGCATTAAGTGTTGGAGTTTTAATTTTTTTAAAAAAATAATTTTAAAAAATAAATATACTAGCTTTATCCCTTAAATTTTAGATGTTTTAAAATATACTATAAAACTCTTATACTTTTCTTTAGACGCTTCTTTCAGAAGAGGTGCGACTCTTCTAAAAATAACATATGAAAAAAGAACGTTGGTTCGGGTTTCCGTAGGGATACAATGTTTTTGAAATATCGCATTTTCGGAAATGCTACATCGGTTTTCCGAATAGAGTCTATAAATAGACTTCTTTAGGATTAATTCTTATAAAATCCAATCTCTCTTTCTCTCTTTTTTATTGATACTCTGTCTTCCAAGAGTTTCTTTCACAGACAGAGTTCTTTTATTTTTCTACTTTCTACTTTCTATCTTCTTTTATTTTTTAGGCAATTGAAGGAATCGATCGGGTCAAGCTTCTCCAGTAATTGTGCTTGCTAAAGGAGGATCGAGCTGAGCCGGGTTGTTGTATCTTGGGAACGAGATCGCCGCAAACCCGCACATAGGGGGTGAATCACATTCTTAAGGCAGTGTATATTACATGCTTCGATCCAGGCAAACTTTTTTCAATTTTTTAAATTCATTTTAGTGAATTATTCTTTTATAAAATAATGATATATCAATTTCTAGGCAATATTTCTCCAACATTAAGCTCTAAAACACGGACCTCATGCACTATCAATACTTGGAAAGATATCTGTTGCTGGAAATTGGACCCGGGGGCTGCCGCGAATCGAGAGGGAAGGAGCTCCGCTGCCGGGACGGTGGGTGGCGGCGCGTCGACTGGTGGCG
Organism: Phoenix dactylifera; assembly: GCF_051530095.1. Taxonomy (NCBI): domain Eukaryota; kingdom Viridiplantae; phylum Streptophyta; class Magnoliopsida; order Arecales; family Arecaceae; genus Phoenix; species Phoenix dactylifera. The sequence continues at coordinate 57,335,858 of NC_143190.1, read as the reverse complement.
TCCTCCTGAAAAATCCTGCAAGAAAGTCGGTGGCCGGGCTCCCCGGCGCCGGCCCTCCGAAGCTTAAGTCAGAGGGGGCTAATATGTGAGGGGAGTTCCAGGAGGAGAATCCTCTTTTTTCTCTCTGTTTTTGTGTTTGTATCTCCCTCCCCTTTTTTTCCAGGTTCCCTTTCTATAGAGAGATATTATGTTACCTGGGAGGTGACAGGGGAATTTGTCTTCTTTTGTAATAATTGGGCACGATCATGCTCATTAATGGCGTTGTGGAGAGTAAGGCCGGATCAGACCGGAGTCAGGGGGTTGTCACGGTTGATCGGACCCGTTGGGGCGGTTGAACCGCCGGCCGTGGTGGGCTTTGGGTTCGTAGATGGTAAGTGCATTGATTGCTGAGTGAACCGGTGGTCAGGGAGAGCCATACACTTTAATGGTTCGGTGATCCGGAGATCACCTTGAGCCGTGTTCATTTAATGATCGAGTGCATCGGAGGCCTGAGGAGGTCTCATGCATTAATGATAGGGCGTACCGAATGCCTGCGGAGATCAGAGATAGTGGCAGATTGCAGTGAGGTCATGTATTTAGTTGTCGGATCCTTTAGAGGATTAGGTGGAGATTGGACACTTGGCTAAGGCACGGGCCCGGCACGGGTGCCGAGCCGAGCCGGTTGTTTAGCAGAGTGTCCTGTGGCGGGGTTGCTTCTCTTGGTGGGCGCTCCTTGCTCGAGCGCCCACCAATCGAGCGCCTTTCTGGTCGGCGCTCTCTGGCCGAGCGCCTCTTTGGTCGGCGCTCTCTGGCCGAGCGCCTCTCTGGTCGGCGCTTTCTGGTCGGCGCTCTCTGGCCGAGCGCCTCTCTGGTCGGCGCTCTTTGGTTGAGCTACCTGGCCGAGCGCCTTCGTGGCTTGACTTGGGTTTTCCCCCCAACAATATCCATTTAGAGGATTAAGATATCTTAAGATTAGTTAGGAGATCACATATTGTAAGAGTAAAAACAACGAAGAAAGGCATATGTTGGTTGTCATAGATCTAAAGGGAGCGTATTTGCGGAAAGTATTAGTGTTTGTAGAGCCACTATGATAAACTTTCAACAAAAATGAAGAAAAAGAAACGGTTACCAGGAGAGTCTAAGGACTCATGTGGTTCGCAGAAAAAGAAAGAAAAAAAATTGTGGTCAATGAAAAAATGAAAAAGACTTCTTATTTGATTGGAGTTTAAAAAAAATAAATAAATAAGAAAGTAGTATTTTTATGGAAATAAGATTTTAATACTTTATAGAAAAAAAACTATGAGGGACATAGAAAAGCTACTTTTTCGCTAGTTGGAAATTGAATTTTTTTTTTCCAAAACTATCCTTACGCTATCAAAATCTATGGATAAAATCTTTTTCTTTATTAAGGATATAATAGATATTTTGCACAACTTTTCTAGAAAATTAGATGCTCAACCAAATATAAGTTACTCTGAAATGTACCACTTTTCTATAGTCATCCAAACATGTCAAAACTATTTTACAAGGCATCGTATTCTCAGAAATCAGCTTCTCAGAAAAAAAATTCTAATGAAAAAAAATTCTTCCCATGAATCAATTGAGTCCTAAGTGCAAGAATACAGATCCTTTATGGTATGCATATGGTACCACAAAATGTTGTGCAATCATAGATGACAGCAATCAGAAGATACATGGCTATCAAACAAAATAGTCTACGAACGCATGTCGTGTCATGCATGGTGGGCATTGTTTGATGGCTATCCATTTCTTGATGGTGGCTATCTAGGAATGTACAACACTTTGTGGTACACGGGCCACACTACAAAGAATCTTGGTTGAAAGTATAATGGTTGGATTTCATGTGAAAATTGTCTCAAGGCATCATGCCTAATTATTAAGAAGAAAAACCTTTCTTTAAAACTTATCAGTAAAAACTTGCATACAAAAGACAGCCTTCAAATAATTCAAAATGAGATGTCGCAAGATTTAGGGTATATTTGGTTGGAGGATATTGGGCTTTGAAATGAAAATGTGAATGAATGACTCCCATTCCAGTTGTTTGGTGGGAAGGAATAACATTCCCATTTTGATTCCATGGAAATAGAAATACCCCAATCCCCTAAAGTCTAATCCAAACTTTCACCCAGTATTCAAATTTCATTCCGATTCTGAATCCAGTCACGAACTAAATGCATCGGAAAATATGATTATTTTAATTTTTGTTTTAATTTCTTTTGATTCTAATTCTGATCGCGAACTAAATACATCCTTAGTAGCAAAGTAGGATTCCAGTTGATGCTTTCGAAATGGCCTTAACTGTGTGAGAACTTGTTAAATTCCTTAGATGTCTAATAAAATACTTAAAGGATTCCGAGACTTCTATCTCAATCTGTTATGCTCAGTATTTTAATTGGACCAAGTTTTTTAACCTTTTACATGCCAATTTTCTTCACAAAATACTTGTTTCGCAGGTAAATTCAAGAAATCACGCACCCCACTTAATTTGTTCAGGTGTAAATGAAAAGGAAAGGAAGAAAAAAAAAAAAAGAGGATTCATCAAAAGAGACTGGGGCCCTCCGTGACAGGTTTGGCCCCATGGTTAGACTTACCTATTACACCAAATATTGAGCAGACAAAATCTGGACTGGAACTCAAAATATTTTTCCCTCATCAACAATCCACAAAAAAAAAAAAAAAAATTGTCGCTTCTGGATGCCAAACTGTCCTGAACTGACATGGATACAAAAACTTGGAAAATAATCAGTGGAGGCAACATCATAGAAGCTGCCGTACAATGCGATAATTAGAACAACCAAGAGAATTTCTCATCTCTCTGCATCAAGCACAATCACACAGAAGTGATTAAAAGGACTAAAGGAGCTGCTCCTTAGAGGGGCCTCATGCAGGAACGACTGCTCGGAATGTCGGTGATCCAAAGGATCAGCTCACAAGAGCAGCCTCACATGATAATATGCTCTGCAACCCAGCAAAGTTATTAAATTATGAAGAAATTGTTGGCTAGAATGGGAACAAGATTTTGATTGGGGAGACTCTAGTCTCTTGTTACACATGCAATGCAGTTAGCAAGTCATTTGATACCCTCCTTTCATTGAGAAATTTTAGTCGGACCAGGTCCATCTCTAAATTGGTGGACCGATCCAACCATAAAGCAACCCGACACTTTTCTTTTCTTTTTTTTTTACTTTCTTCAAGCTTGGTTGTGTTTGTTTGTGATTGGACTGATCAACTAGCTTAGTCATGGATCCGATCCAACAATTAATTTTTCCTTTTCGTGGTCTCTAGCATGACAAGTTGCTAGTTGCTAGAGAGAGAGGGGAATCCATCACTAGACGAAGTCTTGAAAAGAAGGGCAGTTTCGGAAAGAAGAGTTATTCATAGCCGTTAGTCCTCCTGTTATCGGACCAATAAGCTCTTGCATTGCCACCAAAAGACAATTTTGCCCACCCGGCTTCTTCAAAGGATGTCTCACGTGTCCTCGGCGTGACTCGATGACGTGAGAGGGAACCCCGGGGGCTCGTGGGCGGAGCCCACGGAGCACGTGCGGAGAAGCAACTAAGAAGAGGCGCGAGACGCAATCGCATCCGGCCACGTGTAAATTGACCACCGCTCGTCTTGGGCTTTTGGCGCAGACCCAGGGGCCGCGCCACATGATCGCTGACACCCCATCACGTGCTCCACGAGGGCCCACCGCCCACTTATTAATCCCCCCATCCCCGGGCCTGGCTCAATTATAATAAAAGATTAAAAAAAGCCATACAAGAGCAGGACCCACCTGGAAACAGAAAAAGAAACTCCACGCCAAGCAACGCCAATCTCTTTTCCCAGCCTTTCCTTTTAATCCAAGCAAAAATAAAAAGGTGACGAAAGACCCATCACACCCCCTTCAGAATCACCACCGTTAATTCGAATCATAAACTTTGATCAACGACCACCTCCGTTGATTCGTACTATTTGCTTCGTTCTGAACGAGTACACCGAAAGGATCCGGAGGAAAAGAATAAAAAAATTGAGACGTCATATTGTACCCCTCTACGACGCGCTACACCTAGGGATCAGAGACGTGGGACCCGGGCCCATATGACGAAGTCCCGCCCCAGCGCCCTTCACTGCCGGCTTCCGGATGCGCGACACGTATGGGAAGACGAGAATCCGACGGTAAGCCCGCTCTGCTCGCCGACCATTTTCCCCGGCCCCGACCTAGGTGGACCAAGCGCCCCGCGGCGTGCAAAGTTAAAATAAACTGTTTAATTAATCGGCTAATTGATTGATTAATTCAACCCGACAGAGTCTCCTGCGGAGTTACACGTGGCGAGATTAGGGTCATTGGATTAATCAGGGTTTAGCTGTAACCGCCGTGCTTAAACGTGGGATACCGAATTTTAAAAGGCCCGGATGGAAGCGGGAGTAGATGAAACGAGTGATTAAAAATAATAAATAATAATTAAAAACAAAAAAGAAAAAGCAACTCACGGGGAGAGGGAAAATAACAGCAACAAAAAAAAGGGCGCAGAGGATTCCGGCTGTAAACTTGGGTGCCAATGCACGAGTCGCAGCGACAAGCGCTGATAGATCGATTCCTAAGGAGAGTTGAATTGAAAACAAATTGGAATTATTTTTTTCTCCTTATTTTTGTTAATTTAATCAATTACAGATGGATCAATGGCGGAGTAACTTCATCTTTACTTAATTAAATACCAGTTCATGGCAAATTACGGTTACCATGCGATCCCTGGACACCGACCCAAATTTTAATTGGATTCCCGAGACGGCCCCTCCTTAATTTTACCCTAATATATAACTCTCCTCTCTTAGATCCTGAGCACTTATTACTTATTAGAGCGCTAAACCGGGAAATTCGTGTAGTTTAAGACAAGGACAAGGTCATCATTTCAAATTCTATTCGCCCATGACGAACCGTCCGATTTGATCACGCGATTGGGTGCGAGGGAGCGTATAAATTGAGTCAAAACGGAGGGGCGTTAGGAAAAAGGAGCCGCAGTATATGAGGGGTTTTCCCGGGAGGTGAAGCATGGCCTTTTTCTTTTCTCGGCGGTATATAATTTTATTTCACCCTACCTTTCGCTTTATCTACTCCTCCGAATCCTTCCCTCATTTCAGCTGTCCGCCTCTGACCTTCAAATAAACCCCCACTCTTCTCTCTCTCCCTCTTCTCACTTTTCGTCTTCTTTGATCGAAGTAGCGGAAACCCTTACCCTGATTTAGGCTCTGTGGAGCTCTGATGGAGGCGCCGGAGTACTTGCATGGAGGTTACTACAGGGCGGGGACCCCCCAATTCGCGCCGGAGAAGAAGGCCGGCAGCGGAGGGGGGGAGCATTTCATGGTGGAGGAGCTTCTGGACTTCTCGAACGAGGAGGAGGACAAGGTCGGGATGGCGGTCGGAGGGGATGACGCAGGCTTCGACCCCGTGGCTGGGAACTCCACGGACTCCTCCACCGTCACCGCCGTGGACAGCTGCAGCAACTCATTCTCCGGCTCTGACCCGCATTTCGCCCGTGACCTCGTTTGCCGGAGCTTCGCCGACGCCAGACTCTCTGGCGATCTCTACGAGCCGGTAATTCCACCTCCGCCCCGACAGGCCGCAGGCCCGGAACCATAAATTAAGTTTTTCTGATAAATTTCCCCATTTCTGTTTTCATAATCACTGTTTATTTCTCCTTTTGTCTTTAATTCATACTTTATAGTAATTTTCCAAGCAAAAGAACAGATTGTTTTTACGAAAAATACGATTTTTCCCAAATTGTAGTAGTTTATATGTATCATTGCCTCCTTATTCTTTATTTCCTCGACTTTTTTAAAAAATTTAGGTGATCACTTTTTCTCTGGATTGGCCAATTTTAAATTTTAAATCCTTTATGATGTACTTTTCTTAATTTATAGGAAACCGTTGTCTCTGAGTATTAAATTACCGGAAAAATTTTTAAATTAGTGCAATTCTTCTCTTCCTTGTCTTAATTCAATTCAGTTTTAATTCGAACAAAAAAAAAAAAACGACGAAAAACGCACTAAAATGCAAGAAGAGGAATGAAGGAAAGGAAACACCCGGCTGCAGCATTCTTCTCGGAAATAGAATTCGGGGGTTTTCGGACTGTCCAGAAAAGGAAAGTTAGATGAAGGGAAAGCTTCCCAATTCTAATTGTTTTTATCATTTTTGTCCACAGTACGAGGAAATAGCCGAGCTCGAATGGCTCTCCAATTTCGTGGAGGAGTCCTTCTCCAGCGAAGACCTCCAGAAGCTGCAACTCATCTCTGGAATCAAGTCCTCCTCCCCCGCGTCGGAGAACGCGGCGGAGGTTTCCGCCACTGCCGGCGACGGTGCCGCCGGCTGCGCTGCACAGCCCGCCCTCGTCCGGGCCGAGGCACCCGTCCCTGGCAAGGCCCGAAGCAAGCGGTCCCGCGCTGCCCCTTCTAGCTGGTCGTCGAGGCTCCCGGAGTTGTCTCCGACGACGACGGCTTCGTCGGCGGAGTCGGGGCTGATCGTGCCGGCGGGAAACTTCTCCGAGAAGAAGGCGGCGGCGAAGCCGGCGAAGAAGAAGGACCCGTCGGCGGGACCCGCGGTGGCGCCGGCGCCGGACGGGCGGAAGTGCCTCCACTGCGCCACCGAGAAGACGCCGCAATGGCGGACGGGACCGATGGGCCCCAAGACGCTGTGCAACGCTTGCGGGGTCCGCTACAAGTCCGGCCGGCTCGTGCCGGAGTATCGGCCAGCGGCGAGCCCCACCTTCGTGCTCTCCAAGCACTCCAACTCCCACCGTAAGGTCCTCGAGCTCCGCCGCCAGAAAGAACTCCAGCTGCAGCCGCAGCAACTCCTCCAAGCCGGCGGCGCCGCAGTCTACGACGGAGGCGCCGCCGCCGCCGACGACGACGACGACTTCTTGATTCACCACCACCTTGGGCCCGATTTCCGTCAACTCATCTAATGGTGAGGAGAGCTCGAAAAATCTCAAAAAAAATTCTCATTTAGGGAGAATTTGAGTAGCGCTAATTTGGATCAATTTTCGTAGAAAATTTTAGACTCCCATTTGTGGATTCCGAAGCAGTTTTCTTGTGTTGGAATTTTCCTTCGATTTTTCTTTTTGTTTTATTTTCCTAACCTTAGACATCCAGGGAAATTTCTAGTATGTACTCCAGACTCATCTTTTCTATAAAAAAAAAAAAATCAAAAAAATATAAAATTGTGAAGGACGTGCTCTCATTTCTCAAGCTTCCTTTTCTTTGTTTATAATTTTGAGCGTTTGATATTTTTGGGAGGTGGGTTGCACAAAAATCATGTGTACGACCAAACAGCAAGTGCTGGCCACCCGATGCCCGTGATCGTTTTAATCTCTCTATAAAACTTGTGTGCCAACTTTTAAGTAGGTTGTGGTGCTCCTACTTGCCGATCCTTAATGATCACTACCACCCGATTGGTGGATCCCATCTTCCCCATGGTTACTAGAAAGAAGGTTCGCCATTGCTGTGCTAACACAATCAAACTAGTCGAGCTCTACTTTTTAAGTTTGCAGGTTTATGAAGCTCATCATTTATATATATATATATATATATATATATATAAAAGTTAAGCTGAAGCAGCACTACAAATTGAATCTAAAAATAAATTAATCATGAACATTAGCCAACTTAAATAAATAGAAGGGTGTGCCCAAAATAATATTTGACTCTTTTACATGGCTCACGAGCCAAGCCTTTTTATAATCATGACTAACCGCACTTGGGTGTTGTTTGGTTACCAACTAAGAAAAAAAACAAAGCAAATGACCGATCTATGGAGGGAAAAAAACCTTGATAAGTATCTTTTCGTATTAGGGTGAAGTCATTTCACCTTCTAGAAAGGCAAAAAAAAAAAAAAAAGTTAGGTCCAATACAAGCAGTAGGTGCATTCATGAGTAGCCAAATGAAATATGAGATGATTTGCAAGGATGAATAAAAGCCATTTTAGTAACTCATTTTTGTAGCTCACATGTAAGAGCTTAAACACCTCTAGTAGTTATCTGATCAAGCTAATCCCAAATAAAGCTTGCTCAGGGCTCCTACTCATTTACAGCCCTGCTTTGCGCGGAGAAAACTGAACAAAAATTTAGAAAGAGAGATAAAAAAAAATTATTTCTGGATAGCCGGAAATCAACTAAAACGAGTCTAGTTAGCAATCGTTATCAATTAGATGGTAGCAGGATGAGGTGGCGATATACATTTTGCAACTATCCATTGTCTCCATTTCTATGCAGGGGCTTATTTTTCGGTTATCCACCGTTTTTCGTTGTAAACCTCTGGTGCAGACACCAGTGCCAGGTCAACCATTACTCGAGTCTAAGATCGCTACAAAGTTCAGCCAGTTCAGTCAGCTTGATTTTATATTAGGGGTTTATTTGCATATTGTTATTTTAAGGTTTATGAAATTATTTTTTTTATAAGTATATTTTATTATTTTGTGATCCTATATACATGAGCCTGTATATTGTTTAGGATTATGCTATGATGAATAAAAATTGATTTTCTTTCTTCAAGCTCTGGCGTGTGAAATCTTGAGCAGAGTCGGATGAGAAGTCAGATTCTTTCTCCCCCTTCCTCTTCTCTCCTTCTTTTATATTTCTTCTCTCTCCCTTTGCTCTCCCTGCTGTCGTGCATCAACCTCCCCGGTAGAAACCTCTCCTCGCTCTATCCATTATTATACCGACCCCTGCAACCAAACTTACCGGGATTGGCGTCCAACGAGAGAGTCACATGGGGGAGAGGCGAGGGTGGGTGAGCACTTCAAAAAATCCATCATACGAGCTGCGTCCTCGTGACCCCAGACGCACCTCGCCCATCCATGGGTCCTCATAATATATATGGATATAAGTCAAAAGAAATTTTCCAATATGCCCACATTATTTTATAAACTTACATAAGTTTTTTAGATATCGTTGGAGGAATATTATAGGTGGGGTGGCAGAGGGAAACATACGTAACGGCGGTCACATGGCTATCTATCTATTTATCCGTCAGTGTAACGTGATAACCGTTTTACCGTTTCATTGCCGGAGTTTGCGTCTTTTGGATAATGTTGGCGCGGCTCACGTCCGTGGGGACGAGCACGTGCACGAGCATCACCGGCCAGATTGAATTTTCTTCAGCTGCTGCTCTCTTATTTTATTATTATTATTATTATTTATATAGTGATAACTCATACCATCCGTACATAAGCACATTCAAAAAAAAAAAAAAATACTCTCCTAGCATAGCTCTTTTAAATAGGATGCAGTATAGGAGGCAACTCAGTCGTTGTTGCTGCTCTTGGCTAGTGTCTTGGGATCATTCATGTGCGACTCGTCGCTGTTGCTGGAAATTGGACCCGGGGGCGACCGTCGGCCGGAAGGGGGAGGCTCCACCGTCTGAGCGGCGGGTGGCGGCTTGTCGGCGAGCTGCGTCCTCCCGGAGACCTGCAAGAAGCCGGTGGCCGGGCAGTCCGGCACCGGCCCTCCGATGCTTAAGTCAGCAAGAAGTCGATACGAGGAAGAAGAGAGAGAACCAGAGAGACCCCCCCCCCTCACTTGAGTGGAGAAATACTCCTTTTATAGGGAGGGCTAGTTTACCTGTGATGTGACGGAGTCTGTCGTACGATCAACCTTTTAATGCCCGATCATGTAAGTCAATGCCCTCATCGCAGGAGACTAGGCCGGAGCCCAAGTCGTCATGGAGCCATGCCGTCATTTACAGGCATGTGAGTTTGCCGTGAAAGGCTTGGTATCCGTAAGCGATGGAAGCCATACGCCTTAATTGTTGAGTAAGCTGAGGCCTGCGAACGCCATGCGCTTTAATTGTTGAGTAAACCGGGAGTCTGCATGACTCATATACATCGGCTGTTGGTGAAGCCAACACGTAATCTCCCGACTAAGCTGCGGGAGGACGTGGCCTCAGGATATGGTTTGGGCGTTCTTGGGTTGGTCAGACTAAGTACTATTGCTAGATCGGGCCCCGCCCAGAGGGTCCGCTCGGCTGGCTCCTCCTCAGAGGAATGCGCCCAGCCGGCTCCTTTTCGGAGGAATGCGCTCGGGTGGCTCCTGCTCGGAGGAATGCGCTCGGCTGGTTCCCGCGCAGGGGCTTGCTTGACCGGCCCTCAGCCTGCTCGGCTGGTTCCCGCGCAGGGGCTTGCTTGACCGGCCCTCAGCCTGCTCGGCTGGCCCTTGCTCGGCGGAACGCGCTCGGCCGGCTCCTGCTCAGAGGAATGCGCTCGGCCGAGGATGCGGCAACACTTTTTCCCCAACAGTCGCATAAGACATGCAGTGTGGGATATCATTTTCATTGGTTGGGATTTTAATGGCGCGCTTTGTTTCTCTGCAAGCATATTGCCATGGCAAACCTTTTGAGCGGTGATACATTATCGCATAATCTTTTTTGCTACAAGTAGGCTGTAGTTTCGGTGGTCTGCTTTAAGATGGAGGGAGAATTATAGGTAACTTAATAACACTGCAAGAAAGATTAGAATTTAAAACATTATTTTGATAGCATATTTTGAAAATTACTAAAGAAATATTTTGTCTGACCTTTATGATAATTTTCCGATGTTAGTTTGTTGATCATCTTTGCCATAGAATTTACGATATTATTTTAGTAACATTTTTTTTAAAAAAAAGTTGAGCAATATTTTTTTTATCCTACACTTATGATAAATCGATACGTATTAACTTGTAGGTTCCTTTGTCAAAGAACGTGCATCATGCACCATTGTTTTAGTAATATTTTAAAAAACAACAGAAAATAATGCATTGCTCTATATTTATGATAAATTACTGGGTATTAGTTTGTAATTCATTTGTATCATACAATCAGCAGCATTATTTTAGCAATATTTTTTAAAAAATACTAGAAAATAACACTTTACCCCATTTTAATGATAAATTGCCTATATTAATTTGCAGCTCGTCATTTTTTTTTCTTTCTTACTGATAAGTCAGAAATATTCCTTAAAGATGTATTAGCTAACATAAAATAAAAATATTGGCTAAAAGTGTATATTAATGCTGGGATCAATTCCAATCCTAAATAAAGATACGCAAGAATGATTTGGCCAAGAACCTAGATCATCAATCTAGCCAAATTTTTTTATTAAAGTACTTTAAACATCATAAATTATTTAAATAAAATATGTATAATATAAAAGTATTAATTTTATATATTAAATACTGCCATGACTCTTTAAACACAGCATAAAGAAATGTACCAAAAAAACACAGCATAAAGAAGTGTACCAAAAAATAACAACATAAAGAAGATTATTTACATGTTAAAGTTGTAAGAAAAAATTACATGCAAATATAGAAATATATTGAAGCCAGTAATTTTTTAATATTTTAAATTAAATAGTTTTGAAAATATGGTAAAGAATAAAATGAAGTTATCCATTTTTCATTTTTTTATCAAAGGAAAAGGGATTGATTTTTTTATGAAAAGAAATTAATTATTAAAATATGAAATACACAAAAAATTTTGAACGAGTATACTTAATTATAACAAGAATAAGACTTTTAATCCAAATTATAATAAACCTTAATCTTAATAAACTAGATTGCTGCCATGGGGGCCTATAGGTGGTACATAAAATGGGTTTTGGATGGTACCTTCCCCCTTAACCCTCCTTTATCTCATGGAAGCCTTGCATTCTCTCTCAATCATGTAATACCTGGGCCCAAAAAAATCAACTGGGCCCAATACGCCTTTTTGGGCCCATATTTGAGCATTGGGCCATGACACCTAATAGGCTAACTGGGCCAATGATTGGCAGCCCGTTTGATGGCTGCCACCTCATGCTTTGTGCATGGATGTGACTAGGGCCAGCTGGGGATCAGAAGAAGGCCCAGCTGTTAGGCTCTTCACAAGGAAAAAGCTGGGGGTGACACCTCACCCTAGCTAAAAAAAAAAAGCCTCATGTATAGACCCCTTACAACTCTTCTTCCTCCCAAAGGATTTTCTGGGATGACCGCTGAAGCGCCAAAGCAGGGAGCACCGCAGATCATCCCTGGAAATGGGTAAGCTCCCTGATCATGCTCGGTCCTTCATCTTCCCTGTTTTCAAAAAAAAAAAATAGAGGAGGGACTCCATGGACCTCAGCTGCAGTCGCTGCCGGCTCTCGGTAGGGGGCTGCAGTCGGCTAGAGCCCATTCCCCTTGTTCTTCTTTAGTGGGATAGGGGGGTCTCGGTGAAGAAGAAGAAGGGAGGAAAGAAAAGAAAATGAAAGAAAGAAGAAAAAGGAGAGAGGGAAGAGGGGACTCACCCGTGTGCGGCCGCGAGCGTCGCCGGCGCCGTTGGTCCCCGCCGCTGGCTCTTCCTCTCCCGAGATCCCTCTTCTCTACGGGAAGGAGAGAGGGTCGGCGACCACGGGCCGCGGCTGCTACAGGCGCCACGGGAGTCGCCGGCCGACCTCCATCCGGCCCCCCTTCCGAGCCCCGGCATGGGGTCGCCCCCTCTATGGTCACGGAAGAAGAGAGGAAAAGCAGAGAAGAAGGCAAGAAAGAAAAGAAATAAAAGAAAGAAAAGAAGGAAAGAAGAAAAGGAACGAGGACTCGCCGGCTCGTCATCGTGTGCGGCGGCCGCCGGCTTCGGCCGCGAGCACCGTCGGCACGATCGTCGACTGCAGGCGCGGCCGTGAGCGCCGCGGGCTCGGCCGGGGACGCCGCGAGGCTTGGCCGCGGGCATCGGCCGCAGGCGCGGCCGAAGGCGTCATGGGCCTGGCCGCGGACGCCGCCGGTCATGGCCTGTCCCCCTTCCGCTCGCCGTCCCCCCCTTCCACTCGCCGTCCTCCCTTCGTCGGAGAAGAGAGGAGGAGACCGTCGTCCTCTCTTCGCCGGAGAGTAGAGGAGAAGAGGAAGGGGAGATCAGGATGAAAGAAGAAGGGAGGAGAGGAAGCTTCGGGAAGGAGAAGAAAAGAAGAAAAAGAAAAGAAAAAGAAGGAAAAGAGAAGAAAAGGAAAAAAAAGAGAAAATAAATGAAATGGGTTTAGCCAAATTTGACTACCCAAGCCCAATTAGATTGGGCTAAGTCTAAATCCGAGCTCAATCAGATTGGGCTAAGTCTTGATGAGCCCAAACTATAAATTGGGTTAAATCCGAGCTAATTTAAGTTAAATTGAAATGGGTCCGAACCCAATTAAGCTGAGTTGGTCTCAGCAGACCTAATTGATTGTGAATCAGGCCCAATTCAAGCCCAATTCAACTGACAGAAGGTCGAATTGACCTTGGGCTAACCTTGACTCAGGCCCAAATGAGCCACATTGACCAAATCAGATGACCCAATTGGCTAGAAAAGGTTGGACCCAATTATAAACGAGGCCCAATTCTTTAATTAAAAACTCAATCAACCCATGTGGACCCAATCTGGTTTTAAATCGAGCCCCAAAGGCTCTAAATTGGGTAAATTGGACTAGGGCTAGATCCTTGGATGGGATCCAAGCAAGTAAGTTCATAGTATGATGAACTAAGAAATTTTATAATAAATAAATGGGAAATAATGTGATCCCTATGGTGTTGTTTTAGGTGATTAAGGATTTGTCACCTGGACTTGAGAAATTTGGAAAGCGAATTGATGTAAGTAATCTGTCTTAATCTTATCGTAGATCTTGTATTACGTTTTATAAGATGAACCAGTGTTTTTCATACAATTTGAATTGTATACATGATTTATGAAGAGAGTAAGTAACCTGTCCTAATCCTGTTATGGATCATGTCATGTTATTAATGTTTCCTAAGCATTTATTTTAAGTATATATGTTTCATGCATGATATGTTACAATGTATAAGTAACTTGTATGATCTCAGAAGCTTTGGCTATGTATGCAACATGATGATGCTGATATTTTAATCATGCATGTAAGTTTATAAAGTCTTAGCTAGCCAAGAGGCACTATAATGGGCTCAAAGATGCTACTGATCGAATGCAACTGGGCTGGCCTTGCTTGTGGCCGAGAATGATTGAGCCTGACCCGCCAGTGGCTGAATAGTAACTGAGCCTGCCCCACCAGTGGCTGAATAGTAACTGAGCCTGCCCCGCCAGTGGCTGAATAGTAACTGAGCTGGCCCCGCCAGTGGCCGAGACTGACTTCGCAGTAGCATCCGAGAGAATGGACCACGGCATGCCGGGGGCACGGTTTTATGTGCATGTTTTATGAAAATTCTGTTTGACTGAAAATACTGCTTTGTTTTCCAAGCATACATATTTTGCCATGATAAATTGTGAGATAATACGCATGTCAGCTTCTCAAACCCTGCATAAACATGATTACCATTATGTTCGATCCAGTAAGATTATGTATGATTACTTACTGAGTTGTGTAGCTCATACCGTTATTTACATTTTTTTTCAGATCCTCACCACTGAAAGCTGCCAGAGACACTTTAATTTTCTATTAGGGCTTCTTTCTTTTGGGGTAAAGCAAGTATACTTTTGTATACATAAACTACATAGAAGCTCTGTATTTGGGTACTGATCAGCATGTTGTACTAAGAAGGCTTTCTTATATAAAGGTTTGGTTGGTTTGACTACCCTGTTACCCATGTATGAGGCTGCGTGCTATTGTGGGCGGTAGTCGGCAATAGCACGGCCGTGTCACGGATCCGGGTCCGGGGCGTGACATCTTGTGGTATCAGAGCAATAGGTTAACCATGAGTAAAAATTTTAAGTTTTAATAAGGGAATGGGTAGTTAAGTCTCATTTAGTGAGATTCCGCATAACTGAAAGTAAATAAAAGATTTTATTGGTCATATCATCGGTCAATCACGAAAATTGCTTGACACAAATATTTTGATAGGTGATAATGAGCAACAAAAAGAAAGAAGTTAGGGCTACTAAGGATTGTGACAGGTATGATATCAGAGTTTAAGATTTAAGACTACTAAGGATTTTGGTGTTTTGAATCAGAAGGCTAACGAGCCATGCCAAAATAAGAATAAGTTATTTTGGAGATTTCTCGAAGGAGTAATTTGTATTTGGATTATGATTAAATTAGATTTTGACTGATGTTAAGTGGAGTACTAGCCATGGAATATTAAAGTACATTGTGATTATTTATGTATCAGTATATAGGTGATATTGGAAGTTTAACTTGATACTGGGTACTGTGGATGATACTTCTAGTTTGAAGTTAATTATTTTGATGGAAAGATAGGGTTTATTCATAAGTTGTTTAAGGCTTGGACAAGGAAAGGTTTTATATTCTTCGAGGATGAAATTTGTATGACAATTATGCATAAAACTATTATACAGAAAGAAAGTATATTTGAGAATGAGATTTAAGAGTTTCTCCTTGTTTACTTGGAATGTGAAATATTAGATCTTTGCAAATTATAATGCAAGATTAATATTTTGATTGGAAGTCATTTAGTAAATTCTGAGAATAATTTTCAATGTTGAAGAATATTTTAGGCTCAAATGTTCCACAATGAATAAAGTGCAGTAGTTTATGATCTTGTGATAATCAATTAAATGAATACTAATGATGTTCTGGCACCAATATAATAAAAAAAAAAGAAGTTTGAATTAGATCACCTATTAAAAGAACTAAATGTGGAAGTAATGGACCTTACTCTTTTGATAAGATCTACTGATAAAGTTGTATTGATAAGGAGAATTATTAGAAGATTTGACTTAGATTTTTTTTTAATGGAGAAAAGTGTTGTTGATTCTATGAATAATCTGGAGATAGCTATATAATTTTACTAGTGAGTTTTTCTATTGTTGGCAATTCCTGGGAGATTTTGAACATCTTAAATTTAGTATTAACGGATTAATGGTGCCTTGGATGGGCTTAGACCTGGAATGTTTCTTACTCCTAGCTATGACATTTTCGATCTACCCATTTGAAAGGGGTTTGAAGTTTTGTTAGGATAAAAGTTGATCATTAAATTGTAGGCAAGTTAAGAGAAGAAAGAGGATTATAGATTATGAAAAGTATTTGATGCTAATGCTCTCACCTATTTCTGTTAAGCCGATTAAGATCTTTGTGTGGACTTAATCAAAAGCAATTAATTTCTTGGGCCAAGGATTATAGTATTTAAAATCTAAGGTAGGAAGACCAATCTTGTTTTGGAAGAGACCAAAGGAACTCCTATGTATCATAGATGAAAAGGGGTCAAGTTTTGATATGCCATGATTTTGCCAAAATCTTATGAGCAAGCATTTTAAGAGGGAGACTAACTGAGATCTCGAGAATGACTCGATGGTTGAATACTTTTAAAACCTGAACCCTAAGGTATGACTAATTTCGAGGACGAAATTTATTTAAGGGGGGAAGAATGTAATACCTGGGCCCAAAAAAATCAACTGGGCCCAATACGCCTTTTTGGGCCCATATTCGAGCATTGGGCCATGACACCTAATAGGCTAACTGGGCCAATGGTTGGCAGCCCGTTTGATGGCTGCCACCTCATGCTTTGTGCATGGATGTGACTAGGGCCAGCTGGGGATCAGAAGAAGGCCCAGCTGTTAGGCTCTTCACAAGGAAAAAGCTGGGGGTGACACCTCACCCTAGCTAAAAAAAAAAAGCCTCATGTATAGACCCCTTACAACTCTTCTTCCTCCCCAAGGATTTTCTGGGATGACCGCTGAGCGCCAAAGCAGGGAGCACCGCAGATCATCCCTGGAAATGGGTAAGCTCCCTGATCATGCTCGGTCCTTCATCTTCCCTGTTTTCAAAAAAAAAAAAATAGAGGAGGGACTCCATGGACCTCAGCTGCAGTCGCTGCCGGCTCTCGGTAGGGGGCTGCAGTCAGCTGGAGCCCATTCCCCTTGTTCTTCTTCAGTGGGATAGGGGGGTCTCGGTGAAGAAGAAGAAGGGAGGAAAGAAAAGAAAATGAAAGAAAGAAGAAAAAGGAGAGAGGGAAGAGGGGACTCACCCGTGTGCGGCCGCGAGCGTCGCCGGCGCCGTTGGTCCCCGCCGCTGGCTCTTCCTCTCCCGAGATCCCTCTTCTCTACGGGAAGGAGAGAGGGTCGGCGACCATGGGCCGCGGCTGCTACAGGCGCCACGGGAGTCGCCGGCCGACCTCCATCCGGCCCCCCTTCCGAGCCCCGGCATGGGGTCGCCCCCTCTATGGTCACGGAAGAAGAGAGGAAAAGCAGAGAAGAAGGCAAGAAAGAAAAGAAATAAAAGAAAGAAAAGAAGGAAAGAAGAAAAGGAACGAGGACTCGCCGGCTCGTCATCGTGTGCGGCGGCCGCCGGCTTCGGCCGCGAGCACCGTCGGCACGATCGTCGACTGCAGGCGCGGCCGTGAGCGCCGCGGGCTCGGCCGGGGACGCCGCGAGGCTTGGCCGCGGGCATCGGCTGCAGGCGCGGCCGAAGGCGTCATGGGCCTGGCCGCGGACGCCGCCGGTCATGGCCTGTCCCCCTTCCGCTCGCCGTCCCCCCCTTCCACTCGCCGTCCTCCCTTCGTCGGAGAAGAGAGGAGGAGACCGTCGTCCTCTCTTCGCCGGAGAGTAGAGGAGAAGAGGAAGGGGAGATCAGGATGAAAGAAGAAGGGAGGAGAGGAAGCTTCGGGAAGGAGAAGAAAAGAAGAAAAAGAAAAGAAAAAGAAGGAAAAGAGAAGAAAAGGAAAAAAGAAAAGAAAAGAAATGAAATGGGTTTAGCCAAATTTGACTACCCAAGCCCAATTAGATTGGGCTAAGTCTAAATCCGAGCTCAATCAGATTGGGCTAAGTCTTGATGAGCCCAAACTATAAATTGGGTTAAATCCGAGCTAATTTAAGTTAAATTGAAATGGGTCCGAACCCAATTAAGCTGAGTTGGTCTCAGCAGACCTAATTGATTGTGAATCAGGCCCAATTCAAGCCCAATTCAACTGACAGAAGGTCGAATTGACCTTGGGCTAACCTTGACTCAGGCCCAAATGAGCCACATTGACCAAATCAGATGACCCAATTGGCTAGAAAAGGTTGGACCCAATTATAAACGAGGCCCAATTCTTTAATTAAAAACTCAATCAACCCATGTGGACCCAATCTGGTTTTAAATCGAGCCCCAAAGGCTCTAAATTGGGTAAATTGGACTTGGGCTAGATCCTTGGATGGGATCCAAGCAAGTAAGTTCATAATATGATGAACTAAGAAATTTTATAATAAATAAATGGGGAATAATGTGATCCCTATGGTGTTGTTTTAGGTGATTAAGGATTTGTCACCTAGACTTGAGAAATTTGGAAAGCGAATTGATGTAAGTAATCTGTCTTAATCTTATCGTGGATCTTGTATTACGTTTTATAAGATGAACCAGTGTTTTTCATACAATTTGAATTGTATACATGATTTGTGAAGAGAGTAAGTAATCTGTCCTAATCCTGTTATGGATCATGTCATGTTATTAATGTTTCCTAAGC
This sequence comes from Phoenix dactylifera, assembly GCF_051530095.1. NCBI lineage: Eukaryota > Viridiplantae > Streptophyta > Magnoliopsida > Arecales > Arecaceae > Phoenix > Phoenix dactylifera. The sequence continues at coordinate 57,317,502 of NC_143190.1, read as the reverse complement.
ATTTATTTTAAGTATATATGTTTCATGCATGATATGTTACAATGTATAAGTAACTTGTATGATCTCAGAAGCTTTGGCTATGTATGCAACATGATGATGCTGATATTTTAATCATGCATGTAAGTTTATAAAGTCTTAGCTAGCCAAGAGGCACTATAATGGGCTCAAAGATGCTACTGATCGAATGCAACTGAGCTGGCCTTGCTTGTGGCCGAGAATAATTGAGCCTGCCCCGCCAGTGGCTGAATAGTAACTGAGCCTGCCCCACCAGTGGCTGAATAGTAACTGAGCCTGCCCCGCCAGTGGTTGAATAGTAACTGAGCTGGCCCCGCCAGTGGCCGAGACTGACTTCGCAGTAGCATCCGAGAGAATGGACCACGGCATGCCGGGGGCACGGTTTTATGTGCATGTTTTATGAAAATTCTGTTTGACTGAAAATACTGCTTTGTTTTCCAAGCATACATATTTTGCCATGATAAATTGTGAGATAATACGCATGTCAGCTTCTCAAACCCTGCATAAACATGATTACCATTATGTTCGATCCAGTAAGATTATGTATGATTACTTACTGAGCTGTGTAGCTCATACCGTTATTTACATTTTTTTTCAGATCCTCACCACTGAAAGCTGCCAGAGACACTTTAATTTTCTATTAGGGCTTCTTTCTTTTGGGGTAAAGCAAGCATACTTTTGTATACATAAACTACATAGAAGCTCTGTATTTGGGTACTGATCAGCATGTTGTACTAAGAATGCTTTCTTATATAAAGGTTTGGTTGGTTTGACTACCCTGTTACCCATGTATGAGGCTGCGTGCTATTGTGGGCGGTAGTCGGCAATAGCACGGCCGTGTCACGGATCCGGGTCCGGGGCGTGACAAATCAAATCTACTAATCTAGTTCTTTCAGATATTATCATTTAGATTGGCATAGTCTTTCACTTACTTCGCAGCACCAACCTCACGTGCAGAAGATCAACTCCTAATTTTACAAGCCAATAAGCCATGCTAACCCTGCATCAAGGTAATATCTCTGCAAGTGCCCTTTATGATTCTATCTACAAAGATAGAAGAAAAGAGAAGTACATCATCAGAAGGCAAGAGCTACTGCATCTATTCCCATTATACTTTCCTTCAAATTGTCCACTTGCATGCGCATATTGAGTGGTCTCTGTTAGAGCTGTATAAATACCAGGGCAAGAGTTGGAATTGTAGATAGAAATAAGAGAATGCACTATCAAAAAGCAAGTGTCAATGTTCCAATTCTCATAACACCTTCCTTGAAATTGGCTGCTCGAGATCATTTGATATTACCATTAGCTCTATATCAACTCAAGGGGATTGATGCAGGGAGGAGCAAATGACTACGTTTGGCCTTCTTTTCGAGTAGTAGGATGGCTTGTGCTTAAAATTATATAGCTGAATTCTAAATTTTGGTCATCTTGCATTTGCATCCCCCCCCCCCCCCCCCCCCCCCCCCCCCCCCCCCCCCTCTATATGAATGTGTTATGTGTCATCCAAATTTCGTATTTATAAGTCACCATTTAACCCTTGAAATGTTTTCTTCATATGCTGCCCCAATCTCTGAGTTCCCGATAGAGTTACAACTTCAGAAACTAATAACCCTCACCCCCTTTCCTTCTTTCTTTTGGTAGCTTTATCTTGCCATTAAGTTTATACCTCTTTTTAGACACTTAAATCACTAACTCTGCTTCATTATCTATTATGTAGCTTTAATTTGTGAAAGTCTAGCTGAAACAATCGTTGGCAAGAAGGGAAAATCTAGCATCAGGGCAAAAAGCTTGTAAGGAAGATGGAAAGGTTAATCTCTAATTTTTGGGAGGATGTATCATTGTCTCAAATCACAAGAAGTGGCAATATGGATTCACAGGAAAGTTTCTGACGACGGCTTACCTTTAAGCAATAGCAGACTCTGATATTAGTAGATCGAATCCTCTTTACTTCACATTGAGTCTTAATTCCAATATCTGCCTACATCCAACTGCTGTGTATCAATCATGATTTTATCAGCAGATTGAAATGCTAAATAATAGCTACTTTATTCATTATCATCACTCTCTGGATGAGCTTGACCAGCACATTTCCTGAAATACCTCTTGGCCATCTCCTTCCTTTCTTAACGAGGCATTCACCAAGCTTGTGTACTTCTGAAACTTACGACGTATAGAACCTGGACGTGTTTTGATTTTTTTTAAAAAAAATCTCTTCTGGGTGCTTCGTTTTCTTTTTGGAACTATTGCATGGTAAATAACCTTTAGACTAAAGCCAAAACATGCACTATAATTATATGTAATGTTACCACCTGAAAGGCTGGTATCTCTGTCAAACATCCATCCGTCTGCTAGTTCAACTAAATTAAAGCACAAGATGTCATGATTTTTGTTGTGCGATGCATCTTAAATTGACAAAATAAAACCTTTTACAAATGATCTCATGGTGAAGTTGACTTATTTATAACCACATTATTAATATATAATTGAAGTGTATGCGTAAGAAGGAATGTTTCATACAAAACTGTTGATCTTTGTGTTTCTTGGACGCTCCTCTGTGTATACTTCTATACTACTTTCTGTAGTATTTAACTAAACGGGTTAAACCAATACCCATGAGCTTGACCAAATCCACATTTTTTCACATATTATTCCGTAAGACCAAGTTATTATAAACAGATTATGTAAGATACCGTGAGATGAGGTCATGAGTACAAACAACTCACCGAATGGATCACGTAAGAGGGAAAACCGATTTAGATCATATAAATAACTGATGTGAAGAATCTCCACATTATCAACCTAAAAGGAGAGCCTGCATAAACATTAGCTGTTTAAAATCCTGATTCGCTGCTTGTGAGCGATCACGGGTTGCGATATCAACAACTTCCAACATTCTTTGCTTTTTACAACAAATTCAGATCATTTCGATGGATTTAGTTCAGACACATAAGAGATACTGCTCTCCATCTTACTCCACACACCCTTCAACAGTTCCTAGTTGCAGGCTTGGCCTCAGCTGTTGCTTCTTGTTCATATAAATGATGAAATAAACTTAGAGAATTTAGATCATACCTTGAGTCGCTAAATCCATGATGAAACTTTAAGATGTGTGAAATCTGATCTGCAACAGTAATTAATAGTAATTATCTCTGATTGTATCAGAGATTAGCAGAAAGATCATCTGGAGAGAGAGCCCTGTATGCGTGTGTTCATATAAATGCAAACCAAATCCTCTACGAGCAGGATCCATCTGGATTCTTTTTCTTCCTTTGTGAAAGGCCTCACTCATTGAAGGAAAAGGTCCTAATAAAATCCCATCTTACTTTTGCTTGTTAACATCCCCACCAACTTGGAGGTTCTTCCCCACTCGAACCTTTTCCTCCTACCTATAGGCTATAGGTAGCCATTTGTTCGCTTTAAAAGGGCATGAAGCCAATTGACACGCTCCAAAAACAAAGAAATAAAAGAAGCATCTTTTGTTTGGAGGTTCTTCCCCCACTTACTTTTGCTTGTTAAAACCCCCACCAACTTGGAGGTTCTTCCCCACTTGAACCTTTTCCTCCTACCTATAGGCTATAGGCTGTGTTGGGCATCGGGCCGTGCCGGGCCGGCCCGGCCCAGGCCCACCGGGCCCAAGGTCTAAACGGGCCGTGCCGGGCCGGCCCGGCCCAGGCCCACCGGGCCCAAGGTCTAAACGGGCCGTGCCGGCACGGCCCGTCGCGGGCGCAAAAGGAAGCCCGGCCCGGCCCCCGGCCCGTCTATTGGCGGGCCGGGCCGGGCACGGCACGCCACGGGCCGTGCCAGGCACGCCACGGGCCGTGCCAGGCACGACCCGTAACGGGTGCAAACGGGCCGTGCCAGGCACGGCCCGCAACGGTGAGGGGTGAGGAAAATAGCCGTTTCCAACGGCTATTTTGGGAAAAAGTCGGTTTTACCCCTCCCAACAGTCCAATAACGGCTGAATTGAGGGGTATTTTGGGAAAAAAAAGTTGGGGGAAGAACCTCCAAACAAAACTTGAATTGAGGGGTGAGGAAAAGTCGGTTTTACCCCTCCCAACAGCCCTTTCCTCCCTCATTCTCACCACACCAAACCAACTATTCTCTCCTTCTCTAATACTATTATTTCTCTCTTCTAAAGTGCTCTTCTAGCAATTTAATTTTTAGTTTGCATTTAGCAAGTGTTCAAGTGCTACACAAGAGGAGGTTCCTGTTGAGAAGAGAAGGTCACTCCTGTTGAGAGCACAAGAGGAAGCTCAGAATCTCGGCTCTGCCTCTGCCCTCCGACCCTCTACTCAATTCCTCCAATCCTCCTTGTGGTTAGTTTTTATTTTTTTAATTCATCAATTTAGATATGTCATCTTTTGAGGAAAGTCAGTTTGGCATTCCTCCTGTTTCTGAGGGAGAAGAAACAATCCCCAACCCCATGTTCCTAGTTCCTCTAGAACTAGTGAACCGAGTGAAGATCAAACCTCTTCTCGTAAGAGGACTAGTGCTGTATGGACTGAATTTGATAGAGTTATGGTTGATGGAGTCTGGAAAGCTAAATGTAAAAAATGTGCCAAACTTTATAGTTGTAGTAGTAGTGGGGGAACAGGGCATTTAAAAAGACATCAAGAGAGTCATAGGATGCATGATTCTCATGCTCAAACTCAAAGTACCCTTAATATACAAGGGGGATTACTTGTAGGTAATTTTGCATATAATCATGAAAATCAAAGAAAAGCACTTGTAAAATGGATAGTTAAGGATGAATTACCTTTTAGTTTATGTGAATCTTTTAATTTTGAAGAATATGTTCAATTAAACCTACAACCTGCTTACAAAAGAACTAGTAGGCGTACATTTAGAAGAGTAGCTATGACTAACTTTTTAGCAATGAAACAAAGTTTAATTGAATCACTTTCTACTTTAAATATAAAAATTTCATTAACTTCTGATATTTGGTCAGCATCTGTAGGTAGTAATTGTTTTATTGCCATTACTGCTCATTATATTGATAATGATTGGCAATTAAATAAACGTATTCTTGCTTTTCGTGCTTTTGATTTTCCACATTCTGGACAACAATTTCAAATATCATTTATCAAACTGCATGTTCATATAATATTAATGATAAAATTATGTCTATTACTTTTGATAATGTATCTAATAATAATTCTGCTGTTGCATTATTAAAAGACTCATTGCATCCCATGTTAGATGGAAATTTATTGCATATTAGATGTGCATGTCATATCTTAAATCTTTCTGTTCAAGCTGGCATGGGTATGATTCAAGATGTGATTGGTAAAATTAGAAATGCAGTTTCTTTTATTCATGCTTCAAGATCAAGACTTCAAGAATTTAAGGAACTATGTATAAATCATGGTAAACGTTTTAAAAAATTTAAACTTGATGTAATTACTCGTTGGAACTCAACATATAGCATGATACATGATGCATACCCATATAGAAACTTATTAAGTGCATATATTAATGATCGTGGATTAGGCTTTACATTGACTGTAACTGATTGGAATAAAGGAAAAATTTTGGAAGATTTTTTGCTTAGTTTTTATAATGCTACCAATATTTTTTCTGATATTTATTATCCAACTTCATGTTCATTTTTACAACAAGCATATATAATTAGTCAAAAATTTGCAGAACATAGATATGATGATGTTTTAATGCCTATTATTGACCTAATGGAATCTAAATGGAATGAGTATTGGGACAAGATATGTCCTATGCATAACTTAGCTGCTGTATTTGATCCTAGAGTTAAATTAAATGGCGTGCTAATTTTACTTGATGCATACTGTGAAAATATGATTAAAGATCCTAAACCTGCTAAAAATGAGGTAAAACAACTTCTTTATGATATTTATGCTATATATGATGAAAAAATTCGTGGATCTAGAACACAAATACAAACCTCTATTCCTTCTTCTAGTAGTTCTCGTTCGTCATCTATTTTTTCATTCATTGCACAGAGAAGACACACACATGCTTCAAGTTTATCTTCATCTTCTTCATCTTTAAGTAGTGAACTAGAATTTTATTTACGAAATAATCTTCAGTCTGCATATGATGAAAATCAAATAGAGAATCTAGATGTATTATCTTGGTGGAAGAGTGTTAGAAATCAATATCCTGTTATGTCTGTAATTGCACGCGATATTTTAGCTGTGCCGATGTCCACGGTAGCATCGGAATCCGCTTTTAGTGCAGGTCGGCGTGTTCTTGACGAAAAGAGAAGTAGGATGACGGGCGAAACGGTGGAGATGCTTCTCTGCTTCAAAGATTGGTTGGATGCTGAGGCAAGACTTCAAGATAAAGGTAGACATAATACAACATCCTCTGATGATGATGATACAAACACTACTGAAGACTGAAGAGTGAATACTGATTCACTGAATCACTGATGATTAGTAAGATTTCTTAATTTTTTATAATTGTACATTTTTATTGTATTCTGGAGGTCAGACCAAGGTCCAAACCTCGGCCCTTTGGCCCCTTTCTTATTGTATTCTGGAGGTCAGACCAAGGTCCAAACCTCCCTTCATGTACCATTTTGATTTAAATTAATAAACTGGTAGGGGTCTATGCCAAACCCCCCACCATTAAGGTGGCTTTATATTCATAAATCCTTAGTTTTCAATATTTATTAATTTATTAAAAAAATTTATGAAGCATTAATTTTTATCGGGCCAGGCCGGGCCGGGCTCAGGCCCGGACCGTGCCAGGCCCGCGGGCCAGCCCGGCCCAGGCCCTGTTGGGCCGTGCCGGGCTGGCCCGCGGGCCGTGCCGTGCTTGGCCCGCGGGCCTAGAGCGGGCCGTGCCGGCCCAGGCCCGAAGCGGGCCGTGCCTGGGTCGGCCCGCGGGCCAGTAACCTGTGACCCGGCACGGCCCCTTTAAATGGGCCGTGCCAGGCACGGCCCGGCACTGTAGCTATCGGGCCGTGCCGGGCCGTGGGCGGCCCGGCCCAGTGCCCAACTCTAGCTATAGGTAGCCATTTGTTAGCTATACAAAGGTCATGAAGCCAATTGACGCGCTCCAAAAACAAAGAAATAAAAGAAGCATCTTTTGTTTGGAGAAGCCATGCAGTCTAAGCTTTTCAGCAAAGAAGAAAACATGAGCCTCCTTCCACCTGAGGTAATCATCATACACAGATTTGTTCATGGGTTATGTTACGGGGGAACTTAGCCACCATGCCCCACGTGACCGGCACGCGCGCCCAGGAAGACTACGGCTGCCCCTTGATTCAGCAATCCGACCTCGGGTCGGATATCTTCGGCTCCGCAGCCCGACCCCGAGTCGGCTGCCCCTTGATCCAGCAATCCGACCTCGGGTCGGATATCTTCGGCTCCGCAGCCCGACCCCGAGTCGGCTGCCCCTTGATCCAGCGATCCGACCCCGAGTCGGATATCTTCGGCTCCGCAGCCCGACCCCGAGTCGGCTGCCCCTTGATCCAGCAATCCGACCCCGAGTCGGCAATCTCTGACAACAACAGACTGTTCCCCTGAGGCACGCCGCGGCCCCCTGCTCCACTACTCCCTGCAACGGCCGTATCCGGCGCTGTTCCACGATCCCCTGTAACAGCCGTACAAAGCGGAGCTCCACTACGCCCTGCCATAGCCGTACCCAGCGCTGCCCCACGACGCCCTGTAACGACCATGTCAGTGGCAACCCCATCGCGCCACACGATGACCAATCCCCAAAAAAACCCCCCAGCCTGATATATATGCGGCTGGGGGGGAAGGGGGAGGGTAAGCAAGATTTTTCAGAGTATCATCTTACCTGCTACCTCTCCTTCTCCTTCAATCTTCCCTAACTTGAACGTCGGAGGGCCCCCACTACCCCGGTGGTGGTGCGAGGCTTGCTTGCAGGTTTTCCGGCGGAAGGCGGAGCGCAACCGAAGCAATTCCAAGGGAACCCCGTTCACACCGCTGTGCCAATCGTTCTTGGTTTGAACCCCCAGCAACAGTTGGCGCTAGAGGAAGGGACTGGATCTCAGAGCGATCGTAATGGCACGGTGAGGTGGTCGTGGAGCTTCCAATGCTTCCGGTCGCGGGGCCTCTCGCGCCTCTGGCCGGAAGGCCGCTGCATCTCCAACACACTCTCAGCAACACTCCACCTCCCCACCGCCCGTTCAGACGGTCGAAGCCGCCCAGTTCGACCAGCTAACCCAGCAGGTTCGCACCCTCGCGGAGGCGGTGCAGAATCTGCAGGGTGCGATGTCCCGGGCGCCGCAGCGGGCTCAGGAGCCGCCGCGGCCTGAGCGTTCGCCTGTCCTCCTCAACCCGCGCTCCTTCCTCTCCCATGGGGAGGAGCGCCGGCGCAAGGAGGATTCTCGAGCACGCTCCATTCTGCCGGGACCTTCCCACCGGAGCTGCGCGGGGTCCGAGAGGCGGGCCCGGGCGCGTTCCCAGACCCCCCAGTCCTCGAGGAACCCGCGCTCCAGTCGGTCCCCCTCTCGCCGCTCCTTGTCTCCCACCCACCGGTCGCGCTCCCTGGACCGGCGGGTGGACGATCTCCACCGACAACTCCAGGTCCTGAAGGGCCATTCCAAAGATCCCTTCGCCGACTTAGAGATCTCCTCCCAGCCGGCGCTTGCCTCGAGGATCCTGCGGACCCCGAATCCGCCGGGGTTCAAAATGCCGGCGATCGAGCCCTATGATGGGGCGGCGGACCCGCGGGATCACGTCGAGAGTTTCAAGACCCTTATGCTCCTCCACGGAGCATCAGATCCCCTTCTCTGCAAGGCTTTCCCGGCAACCCTCCGTGGCCCGGCGAGGGCGTGGTTCGCCGGGCTGGAGGCTGACTCAATCCGGTCCTTCGACCAGTTCACTCGCCTCTTCGTCACTCATTTCGCCGTTAGTAGCCGGCGGCGACTGGTCTCCGACTCCCTCTTTGATGTCCGGCAAAACGAGGGAGAAAGCCTGCGGGATTATCTTACCCGCTTCAACAGGACTACGCTGGAGGTCCGGAGCCTGAGTCAGGAGGTAGCTCTTTCAGCCCTGAAGCGTGGCTTTCGGAAGGGCAGACTCACCTTCTCCCTGGACAAACGCCTGCCGTGGAGCTTCCCAGAGCTGTTGTCCCGGGCGAACCAGTATGCGGACGCCGAGGAGGCGGCCGCCCACCGGAGCAAGGAGGCCGCCGAGATCCCTCCAAAGCTTGGAAAGAAAAGGCGGAAAGAGGCACGCCAGAGGAGGAGCCCGACGCCCCAGCGTCGGCGCAGAAGCCCGTCGCCGGCGAAGAACCACGGCGCCCCACGCCCTCGTTCTCCGCCCCGACGTTTCAACCGGTACACCCCTCTCCTGACTCCCCGGGCCAAGATCCTTATGGAGATCAAGGGGCGGGAGGACCTCCCGGCCCCGAGACAGATGCGGAAGATCCCTGGGAAGAGGCCCTCCCGGGCGTACTGTGAGTACCACCGAGACCACGGCCACGACACAGAAGACTGCTTCCAGCTTCGGGACGAGATCGAGGCTCTCATCCGCCGGGGGCGTCTCGGTCGATATGTGAGCGACCGACGTCCCCCCGCAGACCCGCGTCCGGCCGACCCGGCTCCTCCGGGGCCTCGGGAGCAGAATCGACCCGTTGCGGGCGTGATCCACACTATCACTGGGGGCTGCCCCCGGCCCGTGAGGAACGCAGGGGGCTCGACGGAGGCGTCAGGGGCGGCCGTCGCAAAGAGGCAGAGGGTCGGCAATGTAATCACTTTTTGTGATGAGGATGTAAAGGGGGTTCAGACCCCCCACGATGACGCCATGGTGATCTCCCTCACCATGGCAAACTATGATGTAAGGCGTGTTCTTGTGGATAGTGGAAGCTCAGCTGATATCTTGTTTTACGAGGCCTTCCAAAAGCTGGGCTTGTCCAGACAATTGTTGCACAAAATGTCCACCCCCCTCATAGGATTCACCGGTGACGCTGTCCCGGTGGAAGGTGTCGTTGAGCTGCCTGTGACTGCGGGCGTCGCACCCGCAGAAGCCACGGTGCGACTCGGGTTCTTGGTCGTCCGTGTTCCCTCGGCTTACAACGCTATCCTCGGACGACCCGGGCTGAACGCCCTTCGTGCGGTGGTCTCCACGTACCACTTGCTCATGCGGTTCCCCACGACGGTCGGGATCGGGGAGGTCCGAGGTGACCAACCGACCGCACGGCAATGTTTCTTAGCGACCCTCAAAGGGAAGAAGCCCGCAGAAGCCCTAAGCGTCGAGTCCCTTGATGCCAGAGACGAGGTGGCCTTGCGGCAGGGGGAGCCAGCCGAGGGTGTGGTCGAAGTTCCCCTCGAGGAAGGCCGCCGGGACCGAGCGGTCCGGGTCGGCGCCAATCTCGACCCGGGAGCTCGGGCCCGGTTGGTGGAATTCCTCCGAGCCAATGCCGATGTATTTGCCTGGTCGGCGGCCGATGTACCTGGGATCGACCCGGAGGTCATCTCTCACGCCCTCAACGTCGACCC